>NC_067158.1:53658256-53958256 GCF_903995435.1 Acomys russatus
AGAGAGAGAGAGAGAGAGAGAGAGAGAGGAATATTAAAAAATATAAGATTAAACAAAATGTGTACATGTGTGTGTGCTTTAGTGAGTTCAAGGCTCTCCTAACACTCTATCACTGAGCCATGCACCAAGCCCCTGCTCTCTTCACTGGAATCAATACCACCACGGAATCTCTAACCAGTGCACTCGCACAAGAAAAAAGCGAAACGAAGCACACACTAGGAAGCAACAAATAAAACTGTGAATTCATAGGTGATCATGATTTTTTTTTAATGCAGAAAAATCCCAGCACACACAAACAACTATAGTAAGGTTGCAAAGTGAAAGTTAATGTAGAAAAGCCAAGTAATTGCTTTCATGAACACCAGCGATAAAGACTTTTTTTAAAAATTTAATATTGGAAAGGTTCTACTAAGGTTGAAGATACGACTTAGGGGGTAAGAGCACTTCCTGTGCAGGCCTGAGGACCTGAGTTTGAATCCCTAGCACACAGGCAAAAAAGAAACCTCAGCGTGGGGCCTGGTGTGGAGGTGAGCACGCCTTTGACCCCAGCGCTGGACACAGAGGCAGGAGAGCCCTCTGAGCTTTAGGTCGGCCTGGTCTTGGGCCAGGCACTGAGTTTTGGGCCAGTAGTACCATGTAGTGAGACCCCTGTATTTTTTTTTTAAAGTCTAACATGGCCACAGATGTCTGTAGCTCCAGTGTTGGGGGCAGGGACAGGGACAGGGAGAAAGACAGGCAGGTTTTTTCCCCTGCACACACAAAAATGTTGTGTTAATATAATATACACAAACTATAAAGAAATAAGCTTAAATATCTGTATCATGACACACAGGACACTGCCTTGGATTAGACTCCCACAGTGGAGAGGGCGTCCAGTTCCAGGTGGGGCAGCTTGTCAAGCTCTGATGTCATGCAGGATCCGATCTAGAAAGTCTGCAACCTGCTGCTCTCTTCAGCCACTCAAGACTCTCAAAATCTAGAGATCTGAAAGGAAAGAATATTGCTATTTCTACACAGATGTCACCAGAGGCAGGAGCAGAGGGCTACCATTGGCTGGCTAGCCTGCCTAGTCTAGATAGCTTCAGGTTAAGTGAGAGGCTCTGTCTCCAGGGACTGAGTGACAGAGCAGAACACCTGTCTTCCTGCGTCCTCTGCATAGGAAGGCATGAGTGTGAGCACTCATATATGTATGCATGGACACAAACATTCCATGCACACAAAGAAAATTACTTAGCATATTTTAAAAGAGACAGCACCGCTGAGCATGGTGGTACACACCTTTAATCCCAGCCAAGGCTACACAGAGAAACCCTGTCTTGGAAAAAAAGAAAAAAATCACAACTACCAGGGTGATGACCATAACCCCAGCATCAGGAAGCTGAGACAGGAAGAGCTCTAGACATTCTAAGCTAGCCTGGACTATAAAATAAAAAGGAACCTGTTTCAGAAAAAAATTTCAAGCCAGGCATGGTAGCGCATGCCTTTCATCCCAACACTTGGAAGGCAGAGGCAGGCGGATCGCTGTGAGTTTGAGGCTAGCCTGATCTACAAAGCAAACCAGGACAGCCAAGGCTATACAGAGAAACACTGTCTTGAAAACAAAACCAAAAAAAAAAAGGTTTTTTTTTCTTTTTTTAGGTACCTTGCTGGATGTAGTGATGAAGGCCTGAGGCAGGGGCATTGCCACAAGTTCAAGGCCAGCTTGCACTGCATATCAAGTTCATGGGCAACATTATGAACCCAAACTTTAAAGTAAAAGCAAAGCCGGGTGGTGGTGGTACACGCCTTTAATCCCAGCACTTGGGAGGCAGAGGCAGGCGGATCGCTGTGAGTTCGAGGCCAGCCTGGCCTACAAAGGGAATCCAGGACAGCCAAGGCTACAGAGAGAAACACTGTCTCAAAAAAACAAAAACAAAAAAATAAAAATAAAATAAAGTAAAAGTAAAAAGAGGACAAGAGATATAGCCCAAGGGAAGAACATTGCTTAGCATGCACAAGCCCCAGATTTGAACCCTAGCACCTGCCAAAAGAAATTAAATTCATAGGCCCCAACAAGTCCTCAAACTCAGATTATCTCCCACACTCAGTATCATGTAGCCCCGGGCTGACTTCACATTCCATTTGCACCAAGAATGACGTCAACAGCCGCTCCTCTTGCCCCAGCCCCTCCCCCCATTTCCCCCCCTCCAAAAGTGCTCTCATCACAAAGTACCCGGCTTCTTGCTTTGGTTTTAGGCTCGTTAAAATGGAGTCTTGCTCTATAGCCCTTATGGCTTTCAGTTATAGAAATAACTTAGGCCTTTCTTAAACTCACAGCGATCCCCCTGCTCCAGCGTCCTGACTGCAGGAACCAAAAGTGTGAGCCAGTATGTTCAACTAAGTTTTCTTGAAATAGATAACGTTAACTAAGAGTTTTCTTAGGTGTGTATGGTTTGGGTTGAAGTGTAATGCCCTGCCTTTAATTATTTATTTCTGGCTATTTTGACTTTTACATAAAACTCTTTTCCTAAAATTGCCACTCAAGCTCTAAAAACAGAAAAGTAGATCCCTTATTCAATAAAGTTCAAAACACTTTAATCCCAGCACTTGGGAGGCAGAGGCAGGCAGATCGCTGTGTGTTCGAGACCAGCCGGTCTATAAAGTGACAGCCTAGGCTACACAGAGAAACCCTGTCTCGAAAAACCAAAATAAATAAATAAATAATATATGTATATAAGTAAAGTTCAAAACATTGAGAAAAGATCTTGGGCTGTGCGAACAGCTACACAGAAAATGTCACTCGAGCATTGTTTCCATATGTTTGTCTAACACGTCCAAGTTAGTGTCAGGGGTGCATTTTCATCCGTTTGACTTTCCAAATCCCGAGAAGAAGGAGCGACACGTGCTGTTGACTGCAACGAGGCCACCTCCCTCAAATTGCGTGGCTCTCATGACCCCCATCCTAAGTCTCCCGGTCCGGGCTAATCATTGACAGGGCTTTACAATCACAGGCTTTTTCTGGAGCGCTGATAAAGACAGTCCAGCAGTTAGTGGCAAGTGAAGACAGTCTGTGCAGCAGGGTCTCCGGGGAATGAATGGATTTTCTTCAGCTCTGATGAAAGAAGCACACGCTCTAGGAAAACAATGTCCAACAGGGCGCTGCAAGGATCTGTGGTGCTGTCAGCATTCGTTCTGCTGCGAGCCGTTACCGGATTCTCGGGAGACGGGAAAGCCATATGGGCTAAAAAACATTATGTGAGTCCCGTAAACGCAAGTCAGCTGTTCCTCTATGACACTTTCCCTAAAAACTTTTTCTGGGGCGTTGGGACCGGAGCATTTCAAGTGGAAGGGAGCTGGACGGCAGATGGAAGAGGACCCTCGATCTGGGATCGTTTCATCTCCACACACCTGGGAGATGCGGGCAGATCTGCTGACAGTTACGTTTTTCTGGAAAAGGACTTGATGGCTCTGGATTTTTTAGGAGTTTCTTTTTATCAGTTCTCAATCTCCTGGCCACGGTTGTTCCCCAATGGAACAGTAGCAACCGTGAACGAGAAAGGTCTGCGGTACTACAACGCACTTCTGGACTCGCTGTTACTTAGGAATATTGAGCCGGTCGTTACCTTGTACCATTGGGATTTGCCTTTGACGCTCCAGGAAGAACACGGGGGCTGGAAAAATGCAACTACGATCGATCTCTTCAATGACTATGCCACATACTGCTTCCAGACCTTTGGAGACCGTGTCAAATACTGGATTACAATTCACAACCCTTACCTCGTTGCTTGGCATGGGTTTGGCACAGGTATGCATGCGCCAGGAGAGAAGGGAAATTTAACAGCTGTCTACACTGTGGCACACAACCTGATCAAGGTATGTATAGCTTCTCACAAGAGCTTCAGACCATAGGGTTGGGGCAAAAAGAAACAGTCTAAGGGGCAGCCTATTGAAAATCAACACCACTGAGTTTATGCTGACTTACAAATTCTGTCCTCCAATTTTATATTTACAGTGGGATATGTTTCATTTTCCAAAGCTGGTATTAATAATATGTTAATTTAGTTAGTTTCCTTCACAGTTGCACTTTAAGGCCAGTTTAAAAACACATAGTTATGTGGTTGGACATGAGAGTGGGAGCCTAGTTTTATCCTGTGGGAAAGCAGCACTTTATACACCTACAGGTTGTGTTTCTTTTCTGCCCGTGCGTCCTGGTTGCAGAATAATGTTAATGCAAGTCATTCTCAGTATGAATTTGCTGCTCCTGTTCTTCCTGGTCCTTAGCCATAGTAAGGGGGACTGATGGTGGCCCACCTGTTGTGCATACTGAATCCAGAAAATGAAATGATTTGCACCTCACATTTGGCGTTGCATGTGTCACATATCAAAACAGGTCAGATGGCATGTGTTGGGAGCTAAATGAAACCAATAACATAAAAAGAAATGGGAATACTAGGCCCTACTGAGGGGGAGGAATTTAAAATAGTATGCTTCAGAAGCCAGAGCTCACGCCGGGAAATGAGCTGTGAATTAAGACAATAATGCCAGTGCATGGAAACAATAGTTTCTCCTGGGCACCACAGGCTATGGGCAGCACTGTTTGTGTAACTCCTATGACCCTCATGACAACCATGAAATAGGCCCAGTGAGATCAAATAACTTAGCCATGGTTCAGGATAAAATTCAGCTGCTATGAACATGAGATTTATGATTGGCAACATAATTAAGCGCTCTTTATTTTAAATTTTGTTTTGGTTTGGTTTGGTTTGGGTTTGGTTTTTCGTGGCAGGGTCTCCCTGTGTTAGCCTTGGCTGTCCTGGACTCACTTTGTAGACCAGACTGGCCTCGAACTCACAGCAATCCGCCTGCCTCTGCCTCCCGAGTGCTGAGTTAAATCTTTTTTTTATTAAAGAGTAATCGAGGAACTCTGGAGAGACACAGCCTTATGGGCGGCTGGCATCTGAAATCAGATTTAATTTCTGGGACAAATGGTTCACTTGAGAAAGATTGCTCTAACTACTTGTTACATCTTTAAGATGGGAGAAAATTGTTGATAACATCTTAAGAATGTGCTAGAGGAAATAACTTAACTTGTAAGGAATCAAAATTTCAATTATGTAGAAAGAGAAGAAGTGTCCAGGAACATAAAACTGCTCCATCTAACCCTTTTTTTTTTCTCTTGGATATTCTGGATTCATATTAATATATATCTTGTATGCTTATTCTGTTGGCTTCAATTGCATTTTCCCTTAGCAAGAGGCAGATTGCACTATGATTTAAAGCTGATTTGCTATATCCAAAATAGCTGTAAAATATGCTATATTTTTGTGTTTTCCCTTTTCCTCTACTTCATCAGCTCTAACTTTGCCCCCAAGTTTTCTATTACATTTATACATGACTGCATGTGTGTATGTGTGTGTGTGTGTGTGTGTGTGTGTGAGAGAGAGAGAGAGAGAGAGAGAGAGAGAGAATGTGTTGAAACACACAAACACACAGGTCACACTCACACCAACCCTTGTGCACGTGCCATGGTACACTTGTGGAGGTCAGAGAACACCCTTCGGGAGCTGGTTCTCTCGTCACACCATGTGGGTCCTCGGGAACAAACTCAGATCATCAGACTACACTACAAGTGCCGTGGTCCACTGAGCCACATCTGAGGATTTCGTCCTTAAACGATCATGATTCCCCAAGTCATTTCTCCAACATCCTTAACATTTCTAAACCACCAGCCTAGATAAATGGCCTAAGGAGTCCCTTGAAATCAGTCGGACAGTGAAATTCACTGCATAACCCAGTGACCTATCACACCAGAGAGAAATCTCGCAACGCTTCAGTAGCCTGGAGTGAACTTGATCCCCACACGTCTCCTCAGGCCTTTCTTTAACAACAACAACAAAAAAGATTGATTTGATATTTTATGCCACAACAGAATATTATTTCTCCTTGTGACCCAGGAGAAGCATTTTTAGAATTAGTTTTTACTTCAAAAACACGTACTGCTGGGCGTGGTGGCACACCCCTTTAATCTCAGCACTTAGGAGGCAGAGGCAGGCGGATCGCTGTGAGTTTGAGGTCAGCCTGGTCTACAAAGTGAGTCCAGGACAGCCAGGACTACACAGAGAAACACTGCCTTGAGAAAACCAAAACAAAAAACAAAAAAACAAACTCAGTTGCTATGTGACCAGAGGATGTTTTATTCTCCACTTCTCAGAGGTTTGGAAAACTGATTGCTAGAGTCATTTTAGTTCTAGAATGATCTTGAGAAGTTTCTCTTAGTTTGTTTTTTGTGTGTGTGTGTGGGGGGTGGGTTTTAAAACAGAGTCTCTCTGTGTAGCCTTGGCTGTTCTGGACTTGCTTTGTAGACTAGGCTGGCCTTGAACTCACAACAATTCGCCTGCTCTGCCTCCCGAGTGCCGGGATTAAAGGCGTGTGCCTCCATGCCCAGCTTCTCGCAGTTTGAAATGTCCTAGTTTGGAGGGAACCTGAATGTTCCAGATTACTACAGACTAACCTGGAATTTGGACTTCTGTTTTGAAGCTGAAGTCCCACACAGCCCAGACTAGGCTTGAGTTTGTTATATTTGGTGTATAGTTGGGGAGGACTAGAAATTGTTGCCCTTTTGCCCCCACCCTCTGTGCTGGGAGTACAGGCATGGAGCACCATTCCTGGCAGTGTTGGACAGCAAACCTAGCACCTACTTGCTGGGCAAACAAACCGAGCTACATCCCCCAGCCCTAGCCTGGATCAGACTCTGTTACTGAAGACATTTTGAGTTTCCTTCAAGTAGGTCTACACCTCTGAACTTCCCATAATCCCACCTACCAAAAGGCATTCTGTTCTGTGTTTTTAAAATTGTTAGAACAGAGTAAGGGTCGGTTTTTTCTTTCTCTGCCATTTTTAGGCATCTAATCAATTTAATTCTTTTTTTTTTTTTTTTTTTTTTAATTTTGGTTTTTCAAGACTGGTTTCTCTGTGTAACAGCCATGGCTGTCCTGGACTCAGTTTGTAGACCAGAGATCCGCCTACCTCTACCTCCTGAGTGCCTCCCGAGTTAGGCTTCAATTTAACTCTTTTCTCTTTCTTTTTTTCTTTTCTTTCTTTCTTTCTTTCTTTTTTTTTTTTTTTTTTTTTTTTTTTTGTTGTTGTTGTTGTTGTTGTTATTCAAAACAGGGTTTCTCTGTGTAGCCTTGGCTGTCCTGGACTCACTTTGTAGAACAGGTTGGCCTCGAACTCACAGTGATCTGCCTGCCTCTGCCTCCCGAGTGCTGGGATTAAAGACGTGCGCCACCATGCCTGGCTTTAATTTGTTACCCAGCCCTTCAAACCTCCTTTCTGGCCACACTCTCTTATCCCACTACTGTATCACCCTCTGGAAGCACACACAGGCGTCATAACGTGCTGTTGATAGTGGCTGGGTTTACCTTGCTAATCTTCTGTATGTTCTATCCAGATAAAGAGCCTTTGAAAGCCCTGCTTTTCCCATCCAACATTGTGAAAAACTTGTTTTAAGACAGTTACCGCCGGGCATGGTGGCACACACCTTTAATCCCAGCACTCGAGAGGCAGATCTCTGTGAGTTCGAGGCCAGCCTGGTCTACAAAAGAGAGTTTCAGGACAGCCAAGGCTTCACAGAGAAACCCTGTCTTGGGGGGGGGGTGAGGGAAAAAGACAGTTATCACTTCAGGGGTAACTATCCCTTCTGTGGACTTACCACAGTATTATCATCTGAAACCACCACCCCCCATTTTTTAAATGTGCATTTTTTTCCTACATGCCTGTCTGTGTGAGGGTGCCAGAGTTACAGACAGTGTTGAACTGCCATGTGGGTGGTGAGAGTTGAACCTGGGTCTTTTGGAAGAGCAGCCAGTGCTCTTAACAGCTGAGCCATCTTTCCAGCCCCTCTAACTTAATCCTTGTAACAAAGAACCAATGTCAAATTCAATCTTCCTGTTTCGTCATACTGTCACTAATTCTTGAAATATTGCTGATATTAATCTGGTGGTGTATTAGTCAGGGTGCTGTTGGTTGCATGTGACAAATCGAATTCAAGTTAGCTTTAAGCAAAAAGCAGCAATTTCCCGGCTGACTCAGCCACTGGGACATCCTCAGAGGACCCTTTTCCTCCCTCCTTCATATCTGCTCCTGCTTAGGGGCTGGTGTTGTTTTCTCTTTTCTAGAAGAAAGCCTTAAGCTGGGCTTGGTGGAATGTGCCCTTAATCCTAACAGTTCTTTGTAAATTTGAGGCCAGCCTGTTCTACGTGGAGTTCCAGGCCAGCCAGGGCAACAAAGAAGCCCTGTCTCAAAGTTAAATGAATACATTTTTAAAAGAGAGATTAGTTTTTTTTTTTTAAGTCCAGCAGTCAGGTGAGCATGGCACAGCCAATTAATCCTTGCCCTCAGGAGGTGGAGGCAAGAAGATTGTGAGATCAAGGTCAGCCTGGGCTACGTAGCAAGAAGCTGTCTCCAAATAAATAAATACATAGGGCTAGCAAGATGGCTCAGCTGGTAAAGGCACCTGATGGCCTGGTGGAAGAAGGGGACCTCCACATAACGTCCGTGGCATGCACCTACACACACACACACACACACACACACACACACACACACACAGGCAAGCCACACAGATACACACCTGTCCTCAAAATAAATACAATGTAATTTTCAAAATCAACAGCAAAGTTTCAGGCCCTGCTGTGGTGGTGCATGCCTTTAATCCCAGAAGTTGGGAGGCAGAGGCAGTTGGGTCTCTGTGAGTTCGAAGCCAGCCTGGTCTACAGACCAAGTTCAGGACAGCCAAGGCTACACAGACAAACCTTGTCTCAGAAAACAAAACAAAAACAAAGTAAAGTTTCCTAGATAGTTGGTTTACATAGGTGTTCTTCTTTCTTTGGTCATCAAAACCCCAAGAGTTCACATGAATTAATCAATGCAATAATGGCATTCTATCTTTAAGTCAATAAATACAAATAATAATCTAAGTTTGTAAATTTGTCCCTTAGCGCAGAGCATCTTGGAGCCTCTGAGTGAACATCCTGGGGGTTTGGGGGTACGAGTCCACTTATGGAGCCAACCCCCACTCATCTTATTGCTCCACAACGCACGGCTGGTGCCCATGGGAGCTGAGACCATCTTGTGGCTTTGAACTGTTATCTTTCATAGGCATACACTTGTTGACACAGTGTGAGGATTTCTCAACCTCAGAGCTATTGACATTTGGGGCTGGGCAACTTTTTGTTGTGATGGACTATCCTGTTCAATCTACAATGATCAGCAACTCCCTGGCCTCTGCCTGCTACAAATCTCCTCGGCCTCTAATTCCTCAGCCTGAGCCCAGCCCTGCTACAGACGCGTGACAACCTAAAGTGTCTCCAGACATTGCCAAATGCGTCACGGAAGTCAACAGTCTTCCCCTTTCCTCCACTTCTCAATTAGCAGCGACTTGTAATGTACTGGACCAGTGGTCAGGTGAAACCTGATGAGGACGGGGGCATAGAAAGATGGTTGTTTTTTTTTTTTTTTTGTTTTTGTTTTTTTTTTTTTTTTTTTTGGTTTTTCGAGACAGGGTTTCTCTGTGTAGCCTTGGCCATCCTGAAAGAAAGATGGTTGTAGCCGGGCGGTGGTGGCACATGCTTTTAATCCCAGCACTCGGGAGGCAGAGGCAGGAGGATCGCTGTGAGTCCGAGGCCAGCCTGGTCTACAAAGTGAGTCCAGGACAGCCAAGGCTCACACAGTGAAACCCTGTCTCGGAAAAAAAAAAAAAACCAACCAACCAAACAAACAAACAAAAGAAAGATGGTTGTGACGTAGCATTGCCTCAAGGAGATTGTCACGTTCCCTGTAAGGTGCATGTACAACCTCTAAATCAACTTGTACGCTGTCTTATCTTCAGAGAAGACACAATACTTACTTCTTTGTTTGTTTGTTTTTGAGACAGGGTCTTTCTGTGTAGCCTTGGCTGTCCTGGACTATTTATAGACCAGGCTGGCCTCCAGCCCTCATCAATCTTCCTGCCTCTGCCTCCCAAGTGCTGGGATTAAAGGCGTGTGCCACCACGCCCGGCCATACTTACTTTTTTAAAATCCTGCTTCCGTCCCTGTTTTTAAGAGGGGACTCTCAGTGGTGGAGAGCACTCTTGCAAAGGACTCAGTTCAATTCCAAGCACCCATGTTGCATGATTCACAATTGCCTGTAACTCCAGTTCTAAGAGATCAGTGCCTCTTCCTGCACTCACATGCACTTACACACAGTGGGAATGACACATATAAACACAGAATTTCAAAAACAAGTCTTAAAAACTGTTTTTGTAAGCTGGGCATGGTGGCACATGCCTTTAGTCCCAGCACTTGGGAGGCAGAGGCAGGCAGATCTCTGTGAGTTTGAGGCCAGCCTGGTCTACTCAGAATGAATTGGTCAGGACAGCCAGCAATGTGTAGTGAGATTCTGTGTCCAGATGCTCCCCCTACAACAAAAAGGCTGAGCATGCTGTTGCATGACTCTAACTTTAGCACTTAGGATGCTGAGGCAGAAAAATTATTAGTTTGAAACCAGTCTGAGTTAAATGGTAAGACTCTATGTCAAAAAAATTAAAATGGGGGGATGGCAACAGCAGGATGAGTCAGCAGGTAAGGTGCTTGCTGCCAAGCCTGGTGACCTAAATTCAATCGCTGAAAAACCTGGATGGTAGAAAAAGACAACCAACTCCCACAAGGTGTCTGTTCACCCTCACATTTACATCATGGCATCCGAGGGCACGCACACACACACAGAGATGTAACAAAAACAAAAACAAAAACAAAAACAAAAACAAAAACAAAAAAAACAAAACAAAAAACCCAAAACAACAAAGTACATCATATGCCTGGCATAGAAAACACCACTGAATATAAAAAATGTTTAAAGCACTTTATTGAGCCAAGCATGGTGACGCACACCTTTAATCCATGCACTCAGGCAGCAAAAGCAGTTAGAATTGATGTGAGTTCGAGGCCAGCCAAGGCTACACAAAGAAGCCCTGTCTTGAGAAAAATAACTAAATAAACCAAAAAAATTAAATTAAATTAAAAAGTGAGTTCCAGGATAGCCAGGGAAGTTATATAGAGAAACCATATCTCGTACAAACAAACAGCATTTCAGTGTACATTTAGTTTTAAAAATAAACATGAAAATATGCCCCAAAATGCTTTTTCTTGTTTGGTTAGTTGGTTTTGGTTTTTCTAGACAGGGTTTCTCTGTGTATCCTTGGCTGTCCTGGACTTACTTTGTAGACCAGGCTGGCCTCGAACTCATAGTGATCCTCCCGCCTCTGCCTCCCGAGTGCTGGGATAAAAGGCGTGCGCCACCACTGCTTTATAGTATATTCCTGACATGGTAGCACACACCCTTAATTTCAGTACTTGAGAGTCAGAGTTAGATGGTTCATTAGAGAGACTTTGTCTCAAAAACAAAAACAAAAACAAAAAAAGGCAAAAAGACTTCTGTGTGTTGGGGTGCGGCTGCTCACATGCTTGTGACTCCAGTGTGAAGGTCAGTGGGCTGCCTAGGGGAATAGTTTTCTCATTCTCGTTTGTGGGTCTCTGAGATCAAACCCACGCCACCACTCTTCGCAACAAGCCCCTTTACCTACTGAGCCATCTCCCTGACACTAAACTTCTTTTAAGTGAACTTTGCACCAGTCTTCAATAACATAGTTTTCTATAAAATGTAACCTGTGTCAACACTGTTTTGTGCGCAGCAGCACACAAATGCTGACATGCTCTCTGAAATTCCTTAGGGATCAAGAGATTGCTTCACCCTGTGACAGAGGCACTTAGGGCAGGGCATGTTGGGAAAGCCTACTCCAGGTCAAGCCCTTACTGGCTGTTTCCTGAGCTTGAAATAAGTCTATATTTCCTCCTTATTTTCCCACCTCTTTGAGGACTTTGTCATGTTATTTCTTTGCATCATTAGTTGGAGAAGCTCACATTATGCTGGGCATATGTTAGGTATATGACACAAAATTAAATAGATTTTGGGGGGGTTCGAGACAGGGTTTCTCTGTGTAGCCTTGATTGTCCTGGACTCACTTTGTAGACCAGGCTGGCCTCGAACTCACAGTGATCCGCCTCTGCCTCCGGAGTGCTCCAATTAAAGGCATGTGCCACCACGCCCGGCTGTTGACTTTTGATTTGTGTGTGTGGTAGGATGTGCCTATAATCCCAGCACTTGGGAAGTGCAGGCAGAAGGAGGAAGAGTTCAAGATTACAGCTGCACAGTAGCTGAGCTACATGAGACCTTGTCTCAAAAAGCCAAAAAAAATTTATTTAAAGTTTTTAAAACAAAACAAAGCAGCCCCACAGAGAGAGCAGCTGGAGAGGTAGCTAAGCAGTTAAGAGCACTCACTGCTCTTGCAGAGAACCTGAGTATAGTAGCTAACAGCTTCCTGAACTCCTCAGGCAGCCAGGTACGCTGTCTTTATATGTTTTCTTTTTCCTTAAAGGTGCCATTGAAATTCTTTTTTTTTCCCTTTCTTTCTTTCTTTCTTTTCTTTCTTTTTTTTTTTTAACTGAGATAGGTTTCTCTGTGTAGCCTTGGCTGTCCTAGACTCCCTTTGTAGACTAGGCTGGCCTCGAACTCACAGAGATCCCCTTGCCTCTGTCTCTTAAGTGCTGGAATTAAAGGCATGTACCACCACGCCCAGCTGCTGTTGAAATTCTTAAACAGCAGTTACTGTTAATACCTCAAAAGCAACTGTGAAAAGCCTCATCCCCGTGATGTATTCATTTTCCTTTACCCACATACTGCCAAAACTTCTGTCTGAAACATCAGGAAGGCTGCAGGTGTGGGAGGCGCACTGAAGTGGATTAAATATCAGCTCTAAGTCTCACCTGGCCAATCTCCCCATCAACATTGACAAATCAATATAGTGCTCAAAGGAAGGGCAGAGGAGGGTTTGGGTGTCCTTTTCATCATTTTCCACCATATTCCTTTGAGGCAGTGTCTCTCCCTCAGCCTGCAAGCCCCAGCTATCCTTTGGTCTCTGTCTACACTGGACAGTGTTGGTGTGAACACACCCAGCTGGTCCTCACGTGAGTGCTGGGCTAAACTCAGGTCCTCCTGGTTGTGTGGCAAATGTGTTCCTTTTTTAGGGGGTAGGGTTGTTCAAGACAGGGTTTCTCCGCATAGCTTTGGCTGTCCTGGAACCTACTCTGTTGACTAGGCTGACCCCAAACTCACAGAGATGTGCCTTCTAAATTCTGGGAGTAAAGGTGTGCACGGCTACCAGCCATCGCAAGTGTGTTCTTAACCACTGAGCCATCTTTGCAACCTTAACAGGAGGTCTCATTCTTCAAGGAAGAATTTTCTCCTTTGGGAAAATTGTAAGATAGTAATACAACCAAAAAGCCGGGCAGTGGTGGTGCATGCCTTTAATCCCAGTACTTGGGAGACAGAGGCAGGCAGATTGCTGTGAGCTTGAGACCAGCCTGGTCTACAAAGCCAAGGACAGCCAAGGCTACATAGAGAAACTCTGTTTCAAAACAAAACAAAACAAAAACAAAACTTTATGATGTTTACTCTTTCTAACCACTAAGTAGAAAAGGTTAAGCTTCAGTGAATGATTAATAAGAGTTTCCATAACTACAATTACAAATGATCATAGAGTAACAGTGCAGTCTGACCTGAACAGCTTTGAACACTCTCATACATGGAGAATAAACCTGCTAGAAGTAAAAACTACTACAAGTCATGGAAACATGACTTGAGGGGACTTCACCCTGCACTAAGTCATTTACTATGAAATCTTGGAAAACAAACTCTCAACATGAGAAAACAAGCCACAGGCTAGATGTGGTGCACTGCCTCTAATCCCAGGCAGAGACGGGTGGATCTCTGTGCGTTCGAGGCCAGCCTGGTCTACATAGTGAGTTCAGCCAGGGCTACACAGTGATACCCTATCTCAAAACAAACAACAGCAACAAACAAAGAAAAAAGTCTAAAGAAATACAGGAGGCTGTAGCGGTGGCTCAGTGGGAAAGAACACTTGCTGTGTGAGCATGAGTTGGCATCTCAGCACCCAGGTAAAATGCTAGGTGTGGCTGTGCTGGAGCCTGTAACTGCAGCACTATGGGGGAGGACGGGTGGAGACAGGAGGACTACTGGAGCTTGCTGGCCACCAGCTTACCTTCAAGTTCAGTGAGAGACTGTCATAAAGCAGAGAGAGAGTAAAACATTTATGTCCTCCTCTGGCCTCCGTGTGGGTACATGCGCACAGCACCTGTACACACGTGTGCGTACACCACAGGCGCACATACCCGACTCAGGAGCATACACACACAATAGTAACGACAATAATAAGAATGACGACCTAAGGTTGTGTTCAAACCACTGAGCATTAGCAACTTGGGCAATGCCGAGCTAGGGATGCTTAACCTAGCCTAGGGCCTTCTAGTTTATCAGTCAATCCCCAGTGAATCACAGAACTACTTAACGTGGTCCTTGAGTGATCTCATGGTGTCATTTGACAATTTTCTGGGAGAACCCAGAAGTGGGTGGATGCAGGGATCGGTTAATGTTGGGCATTTTAATGGGAAGGTGTTATAATGCCAGGCATGTGAGGTGCACTTGTACGACTGCCACTCAGGAGGCTGAGGCAGAGGGAGCTAACCTGGTTTATACAGCGGGTTCTAGGCAGGCCAACACTACATAGCAAGGCCCTGTCTCCAAAAGCTAAGGTGGAGTGGGATGGGCAGAGAAAGGAATGTATTCCTGTTCCCTCCTGCCCCCTATCTTAACCGGAGATTATGGCCTAAATTGTTTTTGGTTTTTTTGGGGTTTTTTGTTTGTTTGTTTGTTTGTTTTTTGGTTTTTTCCGAGACAGGATTTCTCTGTGTAGCCTTGGCCATCCTGGACTCACTTTGTAGACCAGGCTGGCCTGGAACTCACAGCGATCCGCCTGCCTCTGCCCCCCCCCCCCCCCCCCCCCCCCGAGTGCTGGGATTAAAGGCGTGCGCCAATCTTAAATAAATGCCTGGGCTTTACTGTTTTCAGTTTCTCTTTCATGTTACCCCAGCTTGCATCTCAGCCTCCTTCTTTTGCCTTAATTTGAACATCAACATGTTTTCTCTAGGTGAAAAACACACCTAGTATGCAGTTTATAATGTACATTACATTTTTTTTCCTTTTGAGATTTTTAGAAGTTTGGAAAATCTGCAGGAATAAACACATAAAACAGTCCAACTCCCAGATAGACACTGCTTCTAACTATTCTCTTGATTTGTGGCCCTGCCTCCCTTCCCTCTCTCTCGTTGGTTTGTTTTCAAGACAGGGTTTCTCTGTGTAGCCTTGGATGTCCTGGATCACTTGGTAGACCAGGCTGGCCTCAAACTCACAGAGATCTGCCTGCCTCTGCCTCCCGAGTGCTAAGATTAATTAATTTGTTATTTTCGTTTTTATTTTATTTATATTTATTTTATTTTTATTTTATCAGGCTGGCCTCAAACTCATAGAGACTCTGCTTCCAGAGTGCTGGCATTAAAGGCCTGCTCCAGCACAACTATCTATCTACCTATCTATCTATCTATTTATCTATCTATCCATCCATCCATCTATCTATCCACCCATCAATCCATCTATCTATCATCTATCTATCTGTCTGTCTGTCTGTCTATTTATCTATCTATCCATCCATCCATCTATCTATCCACCCATCAATCCATCTATCTATCTGTCTGTCTGTCTGTCTATTTATCATCTATCTACTTTAACATTTAAGCTATGTCTCCTGTTCCCTGGCTGTTGTCCTGGAACTCACTATAGAGTGAAGGCTGACCTTGAACTTTAACTCCCAAACTCCCCTGTGCTGAAATTACAGGTGTGGGCCACCATACTGGGGTTTGTAGGCTAGAGATCCAGCCCAGGGCTTTGTCCAAGTGAGACAAGTGCTCCAGCAACTGAGCAGATCTCCATTCCTTGGCTCTCAGTTATATGCAGAACATTCAAGAGCGGTGGGGATGGCCATTCTCTTGAGCTTACTTCTGTAGCTGCCCCTGAAGCCAAGGCCTATGCTGTTCACCTTTCTCTATGTGTCTACCATGGTGCCTTACATTTTAAAAATAAGTATTTGTTACCAGGCGTGGTGCTGTATGCCAAATCAGTGCCCGCACCAGGAGTCAGAGGCAGGTGGATCTCTGTGAGTTCAAGGTCAGCCTGAACTATATAGGGCGCTCTGGGACAGTCAGGGCTACATAGTGAGACCCTGTCTTAAAGAAAAATACTTATATAAACGTGCTTTTGCTGATGTATGTATGTATGTATAAATTTAAGGAGACACAAAGCAGAAGGCAGCAGTCCTGTAGGTTCTCCTCGTGACTGGGTCCTAAGGAGGTGCCCACCTGGTAAAGCAGAATGCTCAGTCAAAGCTCTGGTTCTTGGATGGCTTTATTGCCGTGTTTCTTAGAGGTTCTCTCAGCGGTCCCTCTCTCACGTTTGTGCCATATCCATATGTACCGGTGTCAGAGACAAAAGCATACTTCAAAGGCACATAACTAAATTTGCATGATACCCTGGCAATGAACTCGAAACTGAATGACTTCTATCTGGTTCTAGCCTTAGCACTGAGACTTGGGCAAGTCACTTACCTTTTCCCTTTTCAGCATCTTCATCCAAACAGGGCGTGGGGCCACACACCTTTCATCCCAGCACTTGGGAAGAAGAAGCAGGCAGATCTCTGTGAGTGGGCAGCCTGGTCCTACACATAGAGTTCCAACCCAGCCGGCGTTATATAAAGAGAGCCTTTCTCAAAACAAAACAAAAATTTAATTAGTAAATTATTCTCTAAATGTCAGGCGACAGCCAAGAACTGAAGCAAGGTAGCCTCCGCTTGATGTATTTGGTAACTGAGACAGAGTACCTAATTCCTCCACCCCTTGGCTTCCTGCCCTCTAAAATGGGGATGGCAGTGCATCACCTTGCCTGGCTAGGGAGGTGTTGTATTAAATACTATGCAGACACTGCATCCCTGCCCTTTGTGACTGACACTGACAGTGTGAAGACCACCGTCTTCCTGGGAAGAGTTAATGCAGGGTGCCCTGAGGGATTCATGTGGCCTCTGCCACCCCTAAGGAAAATGTCCAAAGCCAGCATTACTGGTTCTAGGAAAGAGGCTCAGGGATTTCCCCATCTGCGTTACATGCTGCGCTAGGCACTTGGACAACCATGTGGCTTTCCAATTTAGGTGGGAAGATTTGCTGGCAAGGCCTCTGTGAGCTTCCTAGAGAGTTCTGGATTCCAGAAACACATAGAGATGCAAAACTGGAAAAGTGGTGCAGTCTTCCCATGATGACGTAATAGCTGAGTATGTACGGCTGCAGTGCCACACGCCTGTAGTCACAGCACTCAGGAGGGCAGGGAGGCGCTTCCAACTTGTTCTTTCAGGGTTTGTGGGGCTTTGGCATTTTTGTTTTGTATTTTTTGGTTTCTCTGGCTGGAGAGATGTCTCAGAGGTTAAGGGCACTGACTGGCTCTTCCAGAGGTCTTGAATTCAATTCTCAGCAACCACATGGTGGCTCACAACCATCAATAATGTGATCTGATGCTCTCTTCTGGCCTGTGGGTGTATATGCCGCCAGAACCCTGTGTACATAATAATAAACAAGTAAATCTTTTTTTAAAAAAAAGAAAGAAAGAAAGAAAGAAAGACAGTTTCTCTGTGTAGCCATGGCTGTCCTGGAATTCGGTCTGTATACCAGGCTGGCCTTGAACTCACAGTGATTCACCAATCTTTGCCTCCTGAGTGCTGGAATTAAAGGCATGTGCCACCATCACCCGGACAGGTTTCTGTGGTTGTTTTTTTGTTTGGTCTTTTTTTTTTGGTTTGGTTGGTTTTTTGTTTGGTTGTTTGGTTTTTCTTTTTTCTTTCTTTCTTTCTTTTTTGTTTCTTTTTTTGTTTTTTGTTTTTCAAGACAGGGTCTTTCTGTGTTTGCCTTGGCATTTGTTTGTTTTTTTCAAGGCAGGGTTTCTCTATGTAGCCTTGGCTGTCCTGGACTCACTTTGTAGACCAGGCTGGCCTCGAACTCACAGTGATCCACCTGCCTCTGCCTCCAAAGCGTTGGGATTACAGGAGTGCACCACCATCCCCGGCTGGTTTCAGTTTTTTAAATCTCATTCAGCACAACGTGGCCTGGAACTCACTTGTAGCTAAGGCTGACCTTAAGTTTCAGATCCTCCGGGCTGGTGGGACAGGTGTGCCACCATGTCAGCGTAAGCCTGCTGAGAGTTGAGTTGAGAATTTTTAGCATTCTGGACCAACTGTGGGTCACCTACAGCCCTCTGGTGTGCAGCAGTTCTCTGGGGTGGCTGGCGGGGTATTCAATTTCAGCTCACTATAATGAGCGGAGCAACTGAGCACTCTGAGAGGGAAACGATTTGTCAAGGCCATAAGCCTCAGTAACAGCAGAACCAGAAGCAGAGCTCAGGTTTTGAGTTCAAAACCAGGGTTACTTCCCCAACTGGAGGACGTAAGTGAGGGACATGTTTGTATCATGCTCAAGGACAATTTCTCTGCAAACAGAGCTGTCAAGGTTTGGCAGCAGATGGTCAAAGAACACTCATATGAACGAGCAAGATGAGTGAACAGTGATTTGGGAACATTCAAAAGCAATTCTTAGAAACAGGCTACGCAGGGCTCAGTGGGTAAAAGGCATTTGCTGCCAGTCCTGAGACCTGAGTTCGGTCCTCAGGGCCCAAATGGCAAGAAGGGAGAATGGACTGCTGCAAGCTGTCCTCTGATCTGTGTGTTTATGCATGCACACATTTAAGCACCTGTGCACACACACACAGATAAATAAATACATTCATATAAATGTTTATATAAATAACCATTTTACTTTATATGTATGAGTGTCTTGCCTGCACAGACATCTATATACCACCTGCCTATCTGGTGTCAGAAGATCAGATCCCCTAAACTGGAGTTATAGATGTCTGTGAACTACCCTGTGGGTCCTGGGAATTGAACCTGAGTCCTTTGGAAGGGCAGGCAGTATGTGTTCTTAACCTTTAAGTCCGTCTCTCCAGTTCTAATAAATGAACCTTTTGTTTTTCCAGACAGGGTTTCTCTGTGTAGCCCAGGCTGTCCTGGAACTTGCGGTGTAGACCAGGCTAGGCTCAAACTCAGACATCCGCCTGCCTCTGCCTCCCGAGTGCTGGTACTAAAGGTGTGCACCACCACGCCTGTTGAGTATCTTTTACTTATTCTTCGGTTTCATGCATGTAAACAAAATATCTTGATCATAGCCATCTATCCGCAACTCCTCCCTCCCACCCCTAACAAGTGGGAGATTAACTTTTCAAATGACCAGGAGCCCCTTAACGCTCTCAGATGCCACCACCTGCCTTCAAGTCATCCTTTGCACCAGCGTCCCTCCATGTCACCCTGACCCCTAACCTCCCCATCTTCGTTTTATTATCTTACTTGTTTCCTGTCACCCATTTATCAGCCTGGACTTCTGAGGGACCGGAATAAGGGTAAGATGTTGGGACCCCTGCTGTCCCTCATGGGTAATGAGTCCCAAGAGCTGGCTCCAAAGCAAAAGGCATCTAGGTCCCGGTCTAAAGAACAAAGGTTGGCGCGCCCTCCAATCAATCATTCCAAAGGTACACAGCCTCGGCAGGACAGAAGGTAGCCCTGGAAAGCCACAGGAGGTTGTGCAGAGTGGCCTGGTCCCAGCTGTGGTCCCTTTTGCTTCGTTCCTACAGATCCTTGTGGGTGTCGTCCATCCACACACCTACAAGATTCTGGTCAAACGGACTGCGTCAGGGCAAAACTTTCCCCCTGTTACTTGGCAAACGGAGTCAAGCCATAACCACAGGAGCTGCACAGAGAGCCTCCCCCCTGTTCTCAAATGAGAAGCAGCTTTGCCTTTACTCCAGAGCAAAGATAACCTGAGCTACCTCCTCGATAGCCTGTGCAAACAGCAGCCACGGGGCAAGAGACAAGGGCACGTGGCTGGGGTGCGGGTGGGGTGGGGGAGGGGGACGGGACACGAAGGTCACCTTGGGCTATGGCCACGAGTATCCAGAAACCTGGGTTGCAAAATGGGGTGCAAAAGTGCAGACCTAGCTTTCTAAGCTGCCTGGGCTCCCATTTAAATGCTGAAGTGACCAAGATCTTATTACAGCCTAAGGCATCTTATAACCACCGAGTCAATACCGAGCTATTTTGAAGACACCCACTTCCTGTTCTTCCCTATTAGGCTGGTTAATTTCTGTTAGTTGCTTTTAATCATTTATTCATTCGTTCGTTCATTGGAGAGAGCGTTGTGTGTGTACTACAATGCACATGTGAGATCAGAAGACTCCTTTCAGGAGGTGGTTTCCCTTTTTTTTTATTTATATTTTTTATTTTTTGGTTTTTTGTGACAGGGTTTCTCTGTGTAGCCTTGGCTGTCCTGGACTCACTTTGTAGACCAGGCTGGCCTTGAGCTCACAGCCTGCCTCTGCCTCTCGAGTGCTGGGGGTTAAAGGCGTGCGCCAACCCAACCCCCTCCCACTTCATTCTTATCTTCCCAATAAAGACCTTCCCAAGACCCTGGTCCTAAGCCTATGTTTCAGGCTTTTGGGGCACAACAAGGCAGGCATTGAGTAAATGCCAATTAAATAGACCAGAAACTGGTATAGGTCCTGCTATAAGAGACTACAACTGAGCCGGGTGTGGTGGCTGATGCATTTGAGGCTGATGCAAAGCTTAACCTATGTATGCCAGACATTGTTCCAAAGTTATTTGCAGTGCTACTGCGTCCTGCTCTTAACACGCCTACTGCATTGGCTGGTATTCATCTGCAGACTATGCAGCCTGAACTGTCCAGGACTTCCACAGCAGGACCAAAGTGAGGGGCGGAGGTAACATCCCAGTCAGCAAAGCGCTTGCCACACTAGCACGAGAACTTGAATTTAATCTCCAGACCTCATGAGAAAAAGCTGGGTATTGGGACCATCCACGTGGTCGTTGGGTAAATAGGCTTGCTGCTAAGCCTGATGATGTGAGTTTGTTTTTCTGGAACCCACACGGTGGAAGGAGAAAAGCAACTCCCTAAGGGTGTCCTCTGACCTGGACATGTTTGCCTTGGCATGCGGCATGCAAACACGTACACACACATAAGTAAATAAGTAAATGTAATAGTGAAAACAAAAAAGCATTTCGAACTGTCCAGGATTTGCTAATCATGTTGCAACCCCCAGTGGGTAAGAACAGTAAAAGCCAGTGATATCTTCCCACCAGGCTCATTCAAAAGTGTGGCATAACTACGACCGAAACTTCCGCCCTGGTCAGAAGGGTTGGCTGTCTATCACCTTGGGGTCCCACTGGATAGAACCAAACAGAACAGAAAACGAGGAGGATGTGGTCAACTGCCAACACTCCATGTCCTCGGTGCTTGGATGGTTCGCCAAGCCCATCCACGGAGACGGTGAATACCCCGAGGTCATGAAGACCAGACCCACTGTGCCCGTGTTCTCTGAGGCAGAGAAGGAGGAAGTGAGGGGCACAGCTGACTTCTTTGCCTTTTCCTTCGGGCCCAACAACTTCAGGCCACAGAACACTGTGATGAAAATGGGACAAAATGTATCGCTCAACTTAAGACAGGTGCTGAATTGGATTAAACTGGAATATAACAACCCTCGAATCTTGATTTCGGAGAACGGCTGGTTCACAGATAATTATATAAAGACAGAGGACACCACGGCCATCTACATGATGAAGAATTTCCTCAACCAGGTTCTGCAAGGTTGGTCACACCTTGGCTCAATTAAAATGTGTGTGCGCGTGTGTGTTTGCTTGTATGAGTGTGTGTCAAATGTGTACAGGTGCTCCTGGAGGACACAAGAAGACATATGGAGGTGGAATAGAGGCAGTTGTAAGCTAGGGACCAAACGCAGGTCCTCAGAAAGAGCTGCAAGCATTTGTAACCGCTGAGCCATCTTTCTCCAACCCCAGCTCAGGGTTTGTACTTGTTTGTTTGTTTGTTTGTTTGATTGTTTGAATATATGATTACTGTTGTCATTTGATTTTGGGGTCTTTTTGTTTGTTTGTTTGTTTGTTTTTGAGGCAGGGTTTCTCTGTGTAACAGCTCTGGCTGCCCTGGAGCTCACTCTGTAGACCAGGCTGCCCTCGAAACTCACAGAGGTCCACCTGCCTCTCTGCCTCCCACGTGCCGGGGGTTAAAGGCGTGCCCCCCCCCCAGGGTTAAAGGCGTGCACCCCCCCCCCGGGGGTTAAAGGCGTGCCCCCCCCAGGGTTAAAGGCGTGCACCCCCCCCCGGGGTTAAAGGCGTGCACACCCCCCGGGGGTTAAAGGCATGCACCCCCCCCCCCGGGTTAAAGGCGTGCACCCCCCGGGGTTAAAGGCGTGCACCCCCCCCCCGGGGTTAAAGGCGTGCACCCCCCCCCCGGGTTAAAGGCGTGCACCGCCCCCCCCCCCCCGCTGTTGTTTGATTTTGTATTGTTCACTATTGACCAAAGTTTATGAGTGTCAGGGTCCCCCATAACCCAGATAGGCTTTGAGCTTCTGTTTCCAGCTGCTAGGATTACAGGCATTTGCCACCATAGCAGCATTTCATTCCTATAGAGGACCAGTACCTGTGGAGATATCTTTAAAGTTCTCCATCAAGAGTGCTTGGTTTACTGCAAGGCAGTGGTGGCACACGCCTTTAATCCCAGCACTCTGGAGGCAGAGGCAGGTGGATCTCTGTGAGTTCGAGGCCAGCCGGTCTACACAGCTAGTTCCAGAACAGCCAAGGCTACACAGGAAACCCTGTCTTGAAAACAAAGAAATTAAAACACACACACACACACAATGATTTATTAAATCATGATCCTTTTATCTTGACTTGATTGAGCAATGAAAGGCCTAAAACCAAAGCTGAGTCATTTCTTCTCTCTCGGAGATTTCTTCCTACCTAAGTGTCATTCAGGCAGTGACACCTACAGGCCGGTGGTAATGATGAGCCGCAAAACAGCTCAGGTTGTGTCCCTATCAGAACTGGGCTCCATGGATCGCTGTGAGTTCGAGGCCAGCCTGGTCTACAAAGCAAGTTCCAGGACAGCCAAAGCTACACAGAGAAACCCTGTCTCAAAAACCAAACAAAAAATAAAAAACAGAACTGGGCTCCATTCTTCCTGAATATAATTCCTGTGGCTCCTTCTCCAGCTGGGCAGCTAGCTTTTTAGAAGTCCTGGGTACAGGGGCTAGGAAGGCAGCTCAGTGGACAAAGTACTTGCTAGAAGCAAGAGGCCCTGAATGTGACCCCCAGCACCTAAACAGGTGGGTGTAGGACCAGTGAGGTGGCTCAGCCACTGAAAGGCACTTGTCCCACCAAAGTGTATGTGGCTGTGTTTCCCACCCCCTACTCCTGTGTTCATGAGGCCCAGGACTGTGTGTGGCTGTGTTTCTTGCCCCCCTCCCCATGTTCATGAGGCCCAGGGCTGGCCACATGAACACCAGGCCTCAGAGGACACTTCCTACAGGGCCCTAGGTCAAGTGCATGCCTTTGGGCAGAAGAGGTCTCTCTATTCCACCCTTCCTTACAACACTACACCACCAAGGGACCAAAACCACAACTTGCAGAAATACATTTGTCTTTTTAGAATCTCTTGCCATAGTTTTCTACCTTTCTGCTAAAACAAAACAAAACAAAAAATTCTACCTTTTAAAAAAACAATCTCGGCCGGGCATGGTGGCGCATGCCTTTAATCCCAGCACTCGGGAGGCAGAGGCAGGCGGATCACTGTGAGTTTGAGGCCAGCCTGGTCTACAAAGTGAGTCCAGGATGGCCAAGGCTACACAGAGAAACCCTGTCTCAAAAAACAAAACAAACAAACAAACAAAAAAAATCTCACCGGGCATGGTGGCGCATGCCTTTAATCCCAGCACTCGGGAGGCAGAGGCAGGCGGATCACTGTGAGTTCCAGACCAGCCTGGTCTACAAAGTGAGTCTAGGACGGCCAAGGCTACACAGAGAAACTCTGTCTTGGAAAAAAAGAAAAACGATCTCAATTGGTAAATCCCCAAAATGCAGAAATGAGGCATTTCTGTGAGAGAAATGAAAGTTTTTAAGAAAGAAGATTCAAGGGGGGCTGAGGAGATGGTTCAGAAGTTTAAGAGCATTGTCTGCTCTCACAGAGATTCTCTCTCTCTTTTTGTTTTGTTCTGTTTTGTTTTTAGAGACAGAGTTTCTCTGTGTAACAACTCTAGCTGTCCTGGAACTCACTCTGTAGACCAGGCTGGCCTCGAACTCACAGAGATCTGCCAGCCTCTGCCTCCAGAGTGCTGGGATCAAAGGCCTGCACCATCACACCTAGTTCCCAGCCAGAGTTTTAAAGCTGAAAAAGTCCTTAGCATCTTTTCCAAAATTTTCTGTTTGCAAATGAGGTAACTGAGATTCCAACACTTACCCAAGAGCTCCCGCCCAGGGACACCGCAGGACCTGGCCTTGAGCCTGCTGCCCTTCAGCCCAGCTGCTTCTCACACCACCACTCTGCTTTCTGTCCCTTCTACATTTGCTGACCTTCGTTCTGAAAGCTGGAGTACTCCGGTCCCTGAAGGACAATTCCACAGGATGGACAGTTGTGCACAAACAGGAAGCAGCCCAAACTCAGAGAGAAACTCTAGGTCACTCGTCAACATCTATATCCCAAAAGGCTCTGAAATTGCCATGCCCCAGGCCCCAAATTTGCAAACTAAATATCACCTTTTTTGAAACTTGAGAGTCACACTACCTAACTCTGGCTAGCCTGGAACACAGTATGTATGTAGACCAAGCCAACCTTGAACTCAGAGATGGGCCTCCCTCTGCTTCCTGAGTGTTGAGATTAAAGGCGTGTACCACCCATCATTATCATCACAGCCTACTAAACAATGTGATTTAAAAAATTAACTATCAGGAATTTGCTTTTGTTTTGTTGTTGTTTTTGAGATAGGGTTTCTCTATGTAGCCTTGGCTGTCCTGGACTCACTTTGTAGACCAGGCTGGCCTCGAACTCATTCACTGGTGTAGGGAGTGCATACCATTTGTTTGTTTTGAGTATAGGGGTGCATGTGAAAGTCAGAGCACAACTTTCAGGACTTGGTTCCCTCCTACCATGCAGGTCTCTGACTCAAGTTGTCAAGATTTGTAGCAGGTGCCTTTACTGGTGTAGTCATTTTGCTGGTCCCAAACCAACAATTTCTGGGTTTTTAATTATTATTATTTATTTGTATTTTATGTGCATTGGTGTTTTGCCTGCATGTATTTCTGTGTGAGGGTGTCAGATCTTGGAGTTACAGACAGTTGTGAGCTGCCATATGGTTGCTGGGAACTGAACCCAAGTCCTTTGGAAGAGCAGTCAGTGTTCTTAACTGCTGAGCCATCTTACCAGCCCCCAATTTCTGGTTTTATTTAAAAGATCTGGCCAGGCGTGGTGGCGCACACCTTTAATCCCAGCACTCAGGAGGCAGAGGCAGGCAGATCACTGTGAGTTCAAGGCCCAGCCTGGTCTACAAAGTGAGTCCAGGACAGCCAAGGCTACACAGAGGAATCCTGTCTCAAAAGACAAAAAACAAAAAATAACAACAACAACAAAGGCCTGACTTAGGAAAAGCCTTACTTTTGTAATGTGCTGTGATTTGGCACATCACTAATGAACTAGAATGTTTAGCCTTCTGAAAAATCTCTGCTTCCTTTCCTCCATGCAGCAATCAAGTTTGACGAAATACAAGTGTTTGGGTATACGGCCTGGACTCTCCTGGATGGCTTTGAATGGCAGGATGCTTACACTACTCGCCGAGGACTATTTTATGTGGATTTTAATAGTGAGCAGAAAGAAAGGAATCCCAAGTCCTCGGCACATTACTACAAACAGATCATACAAGAAAATGGTTTCCCTTTGAAAGAGTCCACACCAGACATGCAGGGCCAGTTCCCCTGTGACTTCTCCTGGGGAGTCACAGAGTCTGTTCTTAAGGTAAGTGGCCACTTCTAAATTCAGCACATACTAGGGGAGATAGTATACAATGTGGTTTTTTAAATTAATTATTTATTTATTGCGTATACAATGCTCTGTCTGCATGTATACCTGCAGGCCAGAACAGAGCATCAAATCACATTATAGATGGTTGTGAGCCACCATATGGTTTCTGGGAATTGAACTCAGGACCTCTGGGAGAGCAGTCAGTGTCCTTAACCTCTGAGCCATCTCTCCAGCCCCATATAACATGTTTTTACAAGTGCTGTGTGTATGAAGATTGTCTTAGTCACTGTTGTATTGATACGAAGAAACACTATGACCATGGCAACTTTTTTGTTTTTGTTTTTTGCTCTTTTGAGACACAGCTTCTCTGTATAGCCCTGGCTGTTCTGGACTCACTATGTAGACTACGCTGGCCTTGAACTCACAGAGATCCACCTGGACCACGGCAACTCTTATAAAGGAAAACATTTAACTGGGCTGGCTTACAGTTCAGAGTTTAGTCCATCATTGTCATGGAGGGGAGCATGGCGGTAGACATGGTGCTGGAGAGGTAGCTGAGAGTTCTACATCAGGAACTGAAGGCAGCAGGAAGACACTGAGAAACGCTTCCTCCAACAAGGCCACACCTCCTAATGGTGCCACTCCCTGTGAGCCTATGAGGGCTGTTTTCTTCTAAATCACCACAGATGTTTTGCCTGCATCTATGTCCGTACGCCTGCTGCTCAGAGGCCAGAAGAGAGCATTGGATCCTGAAGGGCTGGAAATATATATGGCTGTGAGCATCCATGTGGGCGCTCTTAACTGCTGTGCCATCTCTGAGCCCTGAGTAGTGATTGTTTTTTTAAAGTTTATTCCATTTAATTATATATGTAGTAGTTCATATCATGTCACATGTGGATGTTAGGGGTACGTTTGTGGAGTTACTCCTTTCCCTCTGCCTTTTATGGGTTCAAAGGACTGAACTCAGGTCACTGGGCTGAACAAATGCTTGCCCCACTAAGCAAACTCCCCAACCCAAATCCATTGGTTTTTATTGGCATATATTAATTATACAAAGTAATGTGTTTCAGTATCACCTTGTCACGTGTGTATAAAGTGCACTTTGGTCATGTTCACCTCCACACGGCATCCCTTATCCTCCTCCAGATGGTCCTTTTCCATCTCGGGTGCATCACCCTTATATGCTCTTTCTCAGCAGACAACCACATGCACTGCCTACAGCTATTGTTTTCTGCAGGTCTGTAAGGCATTTTGTTTTATCTTGCCTTGTTCTGTGGCAAAATTACCTCTTTTTCTGTTTGTTTGTTTTGTTTTGTTTTTCAAGACATGGTTTTTCTGTGTAGCCTTGGTTGTCCTGGACTCCCTTTGTAGACCAGGCTGGCCTTGAACTCAGTGATCCGCCTGTTTGCCTACAAGTGCTGGGATTAAAGGCGTGGGATACTATGCCCAGCAGCAAAATTACCTCTTGTAAACATCTTTAAAAAAAAAAAAAAATACTGGGATGTTTTCAAATTCTTTTAAAATTCAAAGATTTTTCAAAACCCTGAGCAGGCCTAGGCCAGGAAGACTGCTCAGGTAATTCATATATACAGATGAACCTCATGCTCACATAATCAATGTTCTCTCGGCTTAATGTTCCAGATAACTGGTTGGCAGATGGCAAATGGGCAATAATATGGTTTTGTAATTAGACTATGAAAGATGACACATGAGAAAACAATTAGGAGAAAAATATTTACCAAAGGTTAACTACCAGTTTCCCTGGTGCATTTAAGCTCACTGCCATGGGGGAAAGTACTTAAACACAAGTACAGAATTTGTCCTTGCTCTAATTAATCTTGAATGTGGAAATGTTTTTCTCAAGTCTTCTGTTTGATTTCGCTTTATTTTTGGTTTTTTGAGATGGGGTTCCTCTGTGTAGCCCTGGCTGTCCTGAAACTAAACCTGTCACCTAACCTTTGTACAATGGTTTCCAGCTGAGACGCCACCTTCCAGAGCACCTCTCTAGTCCTCAAAGTGCACCTGGGAAGTGGGAGACACAAGACCATCCCCACACGGTTGTGTAGCCCAAGGTCAAAGAGGAAACTCTGGGGCTGAGGATGTACTTTAGTAGGTACAGTCCCTGCCTAGCATGCACAAGGCCCGTGTTTGATCCAGATTTAGTGGCATATGCCTGCAGTCCCAGCACTTGGGCACTGTGGATGGGAGAAGCAAGGATCATGTACTTACTAGGTTTGAGGATAGCCTGGGCTGTGTGAGCCATGCACACCCACCCCACCCAACCCCACCTCACCCCCAAAAACAGAAAGAAAAAAGTTCATGACTCTCCAAGGTGGAAAGCAAGAAAGATCAAAAGGTCTTTCCCCCTCACAACTCAAGCTCCTTGCATAGAGAGAACACGCCACGCTCTTCCTGTGGAGGGAGTATTGTGTTCACAGATACGTGATGGAGCAGATACTGCACAAAAATGTGATGTTCTTGGACTTCCCTTCCTTTTCATTTTTTCAGGAAATGGGGTCTCTGCTATATAGCCCAGGCTGGCCTCAAACTCAAAGCAGTCCTCCTGCCTCAGCCTCCTAAGAGCTGAGATTACAGACATGCACCACTACTCTGGGCTATCACTTGGACTTTTTCTTTTTTCTTTCTTCTTCTTCTGTTGTTGTTGTTGGTTTTTGTTTGTTTGTTTGTTTGTTTTTGGTTTTTCTGTGTAGCCTTGGCTGTCCTGGACTCACTTTGTAGACCAGGCTGGCCTCGAACTCACAGCGTCTACCTGCTTCTGCCTCCCGAGTGCTGAGATTAAAGGTTCAGTTGGATTTTTCAAACAAGGACTGCAGAAAGTTGTGGTCAGCTCATGCGAGGGGTCACCACCCACAGCCACTTTCTGGGACGTCTGTCAACCAGCCTCCTCTGAACGCAAGTGCTGTTCTCAGGGACTGCTTACAACCTCGTTCTTACCTTTGTCACCATCTTATGACAGAGCTTGGAATCCGCCCTTCACAATTGCCTTCAACTGAGGGTACCAAGCCGGTCCTGATGCATTTAAACACCATGTGGTGAGATGCTAAGAACCCGGGTTTTTCAGTCAAATGAGCTAGAAAATGGCTTCCTAGGCTTTTCTCAAACACATGTTCTTCTTTCACCGTTCCCTCCCTGCTTCTCTTGGTCTCCCTGGAGACCTGAAGGGCTAGGAGGATAAGGCCTCTCCTCTCGCATTACCAATAGAACAGCCATTATGACGGACCATTATGAAGGACAAAGTTATCATTAGTTTTATCGTGTAGTGACAGGCTAGGTGAGGCTGGGCTCCTCTGATCTGAGGGGGTGGATGTGCTAGGAGCCACACTTGACTTACCTGAATGCGTTTGTTTTTCACAGCCGGAGTTTATGGTTTCCTCCCCACAGTTTACCGACCCTCACCTGTATGTGTGGAATGCCACTGGCAACAGACTGCTACACCGAGTGGAAGGGGTAAGGCTAAAAACGAGACCATCCCACTGCACAGATTATGTGAGCATAAAAAAGAGAGTTGAAATGTTGGCCAAAATGAAAGTGACCCACTATCAGTTCGCCCTGGACTGGACCTCTATCCTTCCCACTGGCAATCTGTCTAAAGTTAACAGACAAGTGCTCAGGTACTACAGGTGCGTGGTGAGCGAAGGGCTGAAGCTGGGCATCTCCTCCATGGTGACGTTGTACCACCCAACCCACTCCCATCTCGGCCTCCCCACGCCACTTCTGAGCAGTGGGGGATGGCTAAACACGTACACGGCCACGGCCTTCCAGGACTACGCAGGGCTGTGCTTCCAGGAGCTGGGGGACTTGGTGAAGCTCTGGATCACCATCAATGAGCCTAACAGGCTGAGTGACATGTACAACCGCACGAGTAACGACACCTATCGTGCAGCCCACAACCTCATGATCGCCCATGCCCAGGTCTGGCACCTCTATGACAGGCAGTACAGGCCGGTCCAGCGTGGGGCTGTGTCGCTGTCCCTACATTCCGACTGGGCAGAACCTGCCAACCCCTATGTGGACTCACACTGGAAGGCAGCCGAGCGCTTCCTCCAGTTTGAGATAGCCTGGTTTGCAGACCCACTCTTCAAGACTGGCGACTACCCATTGGCCATGAAGGAGTACATCGCCTCCAAGAAGCAGCGAGGGCTGTCCAGCTCAGTCCTGCCGCACTTCACCCCGAAGGAGAGCAGTCTGGTGAAGGGCGCCATCGACTTCTATGCGCTGAACCACTTTACTACTAGGTTGGTGATACACAGGCAGCTGAATAGCAACCACTCTGCTGCAGACAGGGACGTCCAGCTCTTGCAGGACATCACCCGCCTAAGCTCACCCAGCCGCCTGGCTGTAACGCCCTGGGGAATGCGCAAGCTGCTTGGGTGGATCCGGAGAAACTACGGGGACAAGGACATCTACATCACAGCCAATGGGATCGATGATCTGGCTCTGGAAAACGATCGGATCCGAAAGTATTACTTGGAGAAATACGTCCAGGAGGCTCTGAAGGGTAAGGTTTGGGCGCACATATCCAGTGAGGTGGGAGAGGTACGTGAACTGACAGCCATGACAACCAGGGCACAAAGATCATCAGCGACTCAGATTTATACTCCTGACCCCAAATCCTGTCCATTGGATTTTCTCCTTATTTTATTATTATTATTATTTTCCAAACAGGGTTTCTCTGTGTAATAGCCCTGGCTGTCCTAGAACTCTCTTTGTAGATGGACCAGGCTGGCCTCAAACTCAGCGATCCGCCTGCCTCTGCCTCCCGAGTGCTGGGATTAAAGGTGTGCACTACCATGGCTGGTGAATTTTAAATTTTTCTTTTGTATTGCTTGTTTGTTTGTGGCCTTGTCTCTATGTAGTCCTGTCTTCAGGCTGTCCTCAAACTCATAGGGATCCACCTGCCTCTGCCTCCTGAATGTTGGGATTAAAGGCATGTACACCATCATGCCTGGCTGAATTTTTATTTTTTACTTTCATCATTCATGTTTTTACACAGGGTCTAACTAGTAACCCAGGCTGGCCACAAGCACCTCCTGCCTCAGCCTTCCAAGTGGTGGGATTACAAACACAGGCCACCACATCTGGACTTTTATAAAGTGGCATAAATTCATTATGGAAAATTTGCAAAGCACCTCCTGCCGCCGTCCCCCACCCCTGGCCCCCAATAGCTGAAATTTCACTTCCCAAGAGAAGCACCATCAATCCTGGGTTATTCTCAGTGAGCGTCCTAGATACAATTGATAATATGTAATACAGTTGGGCTGAGATTATTACCTTTGCTGTTTGTTTGGGGAGTTGAACCCAGGTCCCATTTGGCTGTACTAAAGCTACATCCCCATATCCCAACCTTTTCTTTTTTTGTGGAGCTGAGAATTTAACAATGAACACCATGCGTACTAGACACCACACTCTACCACTGACCTACATGTCCACACACCACCATTTTTCTTTGTGGTACTGGGGTTCAAACCCAGGGCTTTATGTGTGCTAAGCAACTAATCTACCACTGACCCACAAAACAGCTGTGCAATTAGGACAGGGCATCCATATATCCTAGCTTGGCCACACACTCCTGCTCTCCTGCCCTGCTGTCTCCACTAGGACTGCAGGCGTGGAGGCCGAAGAGATACAGCCCAGCATCCACATGGCAGCTCACAACTGTCTGTAACTCCAGTTCCAGGGGATCTGGCGCGCGCGCACACGCACACGCGCACACACACACACACACTATACATATGTACATGCAGGCAAAACACCAATATACATAAAAATAATTAGGAAAAAAGATTGCAGGTATTTATGATTCATAACAGTAGCAAAATTAGTTATGAAGTAGCAACAAAGCAACACTATAGTTGGGCCTCAGCACAACATGAGGAGCTGTATTAAGGGGTCCCAACATTAGGAACTGTTGAGAGCCAGTGTTGTGGGGATTAGGATCAACAAACAAGGACTAGGGACAATGTTGGAAGAGCATTTGTCTTGAAAGCCCGGGCTAGGGCTAAAGTCAGACATAATGACGCACGCCTTTAATGCCAGCACTGGAGAGGGAGAGGCAAGTGGATCTCTGAGTTCGAAGCCAGCCTGGTCTACAGAGTGAGTTCCACATCAGCCAAGGCTACACAGAGAAACCCTGCCTCAAAAAACAAAACCCCTAACACACTTAAACCAGGCATGGGAGCAAAAGCATGTAATCTCAGCACTGTGGAGGTAATGGCAGGAGACCAGAAGTTAATGGTCATCTTCAGCGTAGATAGGGAGTTAAAGACCAGCCTGGAACACAGGAGGCCTGTCTCCAAAACATCTTCAGTGAGAGTCATGATGTCGTGACTCACTGATACGGCCTTTTTTTTCCCCCCAATGAACACTAAATTCCTTTTTTGTTTGTTTTGTTTTGTTTTTTCGAGACAGGGTCTTTCTGTGTTAGCCTAGGCTGTCCTGGACTCACTTTGTAGACCAGGCTGGCCTTGAACTCTGCCTCGGAGTTCTAGGACTAAATGCATATGTCACCACGCCTGGCTGAAAACTAAATTCTTATTCAAAGATATTTCATTGTCCATTTGTGATCAACAATGTTTTACTTCTTCTTTCCAGCATACCTCATTGACAAGGTCAAAATCAAAGGCTACTATGCATTTAAACTGACTGAAGAGAAATCTAAGCCTAGATTTGGATTTTTCACATCCGACTTCAAGGCTAAGTCCTCCGTCCAGTTTTATAGCAAGTTAATCAGCAGCAGTGGCTCCCCTTCTAAGACCAGCAGCCCCGCGTGCGGCGGGCGTCCTGAAGATGCAGAGTGCGCCATCTGCGCCTTCCTCTCGCAGAAGAAAGCGCTCCTCTTCTTTGCTTGTTGCTTCACCTCCACTCTGGCTCTACTGCTATTGATCACCATTTTTCATCATCGAAAGAAAAGAAAATCTCGGAAAGCGAGGAACTTACAAAACATACCATTAAAGAAAGGACACAGCAGAGTTCTTAGCTAAACTATCACCTCTGTCATAGTCACTCCAGTTCCACACACTGGTAACTTACACTTTGAGAGACAGCTGTAGCCAAGGTGATGACAATCGATGCCTTTGTAGTGTGGGTCAGACCATTCCCTCAGGTACTGACGTCGCTGAAGGGTTTACCCTGACAGTAACTCTGGGCTTAGCCGCAAACATTGCCTCAGACTAGACATGGTAAAAGAATTAATTTTTAAAAGTGAAATTTTGTTTTAGACTTCATAGTTTAAACCTATTTTTTTGTTGTTGCTGCTGTTTTTGAGACGGTGTAATTATGTAGTTCTGTCCTGCAATTCGCTCTGTAGATCAAGCCAAGATCCACCACCTCAGACTTCTCACTGCTAGGATTAAAGGTGTGATCACCGTGCTCTGCTAAAACTATTCTTTAAACGGGATAGTTAGTGACAAACTCTGTCACTAACAAGGCTGGGGTCAGATATGAAGAATCACAACCAGACTTTAGAACATGCTTGTCCATAGACAGCTAAAGCACAGGATCTAAAACACACCAACCTTAGCTTTTCTGCAAAACAAAACAAAACCAGGTACTTCTTAAGCGTCCAAGTTTGTGAACTCTCTCACTGGACTTCTGTTCCCCTGCCTTTGCCTCCCATGTGCTCAGATTAAAGCCATGTGGAACCAGTCACTGTGACGCTGATGAATCCAGTATGTTAGTGTGAATGAGTTAATTTTACTTTACATACTAGCTTTTAAGGCTGGCACTAAGTAAATCTCAACTTGGCAACTTTTATATTTAAGGAACCATGCTTGATTTGAGCACAAACACTAGGGATAATTTGAGTGTGTACTTACATTCTTTCAAGTCAATATGTAAATAGCCACGTTACCCAGTCATTGTCAACCCTCTCCAGGAATTTAGGAGTCAAAGAAAAGTAGCTCTTCCATAAAGAGCCTTAGTAATTAGCCATCCTAAAAATGTGATTTGAATCGTATTTCAGATCTGCCTACTGATGCCAAATTTAAGGCTTACTTAGGATTCTTTTGGTTACTGGATAGGGTTTCTCTGTGTAGCCATGGCTGCCTCTGCCTCTGGAGTACTGGGATTAAAGGCAAGCGCCACCACTGCCCGGCTTTTTTTGCTCTTGGTTTTTGAGACAGGTTTTCTCTGTAACAGCTCTGGCTGTCCTGGAACTCGCTCTGTAGTCCAGGCTGGCCTCTGGAATTAAAGAAGGGCACCACCACTGTGTTAGAATTCTTATAACCAGCACTAAATTTAAAAAGCCATAGAGATAGCACATCAAAAGGTGGTGAGAAAGCTGCTCAAACTAGCCAAATCTAACAGAGCTCCACTTTTGTATTCCTGGTTCCCACAGCCACCAACCTGCCTGCTTAGCAGCATTTTCCTTCTTAAAGTACGTATGGGTGTTTAGCCCGCATGCACATATGCACCACTTCTGTGTCCTTGGAAGCCAGAAGCACCAGATTCCTGCAACTGGAGTTACAGACCCTGTGAGCCCACACGCAGGTGTCCTCTCTCCAACTTTAACAGGTCTTTTTTTTTTTTTTTCCCCAATACAAGTTTCTCTGTGTACCCCTGACTGTCTTGGAACTCAACTTTGTACACCTTTGAGGATGGCCTCAAACTCAGTGCTGGGGGTAAAAGCATGCACGACCACACCCAGCTCTTAATAGTTTTTTCACTTTTTGAGACATGGTTTCTCTGTAACAGCTCTGGCTGTTCTGGATTCACTGTCTCCCCCCACTGGAGTGCTGGGATTAAGTATGCTTTGAAAAAAAAATTTTTTTTTTTTTGGCTGAGGGTTTCTCTGTGTAGCCCTGGCTGTGCAGGCTTTGTAAATCTGCCTGCCTTTGGGTTTATAAGCATGTACCTCCAAGCCCAGTTCAGTTAGTTTCCAACTATATCAATCACTTTATTTTTAAGACAGGCTCTCATGTACTACATAGGCCAAGCTCGCCTTAATCACGTATCTCAGGATGACTTTTTTCATCCTCCTGCCTCAACTCTGCTGCAAGGGCTATAGGAATGTACCATCACACACACAACCACAACCTCATTCAACACGTCCTCATCAGCTAAGCTTAGAACATGTTCTTCCTTCACAAACTCCTTGCTGAGTTCTCCAAATGTCAAGCTCTTATCCAAATGCTTTGTTGCCACACTTGGGGAAGGAGGACATACGTAACCATTAGCTCAGCCAGTGGGAGGCAGATCTGAGTTTGTGGATAGCCAGTGTTACTATGCAGAGAAATCCTGTCTTTACAAAAAAAAAAAGGGGAGGGGGCACCTAGGGCTTGAGGTGGGTACTGCCGCGCTGCTCTTGCAAGAGCTCAGCTCTCAACTGTACCCAGTGGCTGATCATCACCTCAAATAGACCAGCACAAACACAAAGTGACAAAGATACCAATTAATTGCACGTACATGTGTAGCATTAAGGACAACAGCTTGGTGTGGTGGTACTTGCCTGCAACTCTAGCACAGTAGGTGGAGGCAAGGTGGAATTTGAGGCCACCACAGAAGACCAAGTTATACGTCTGGGATACTGCTCAGTGGTTTCCTTGTATTCAAACTCTGGGTTGACTCTTCACCACCACATGGGTGGGAAATATACACAAAACACGAGGTCTGTTATGTCTAGAATCCTATACTCAAAGCCTGGCACCCTAATACCCCAATGCTCCAAAGGAACCCCAAGTGGCCTCCAATCCCTCATCCTCCTCAGTGCTGGAGTTAACACTCTACAAAGAAGCCACCGTGATCTACATTTTCCAGCCCTTACCAAGACCCGACAGTGTCTTCCCACAGAACACAGTCTCATGGCCGGGCCAGTCAACAGCCTCTAGGTTCTTTCCCGAGGCTACAAACCCAGTTACTGGCTGAAACGCTCTTCTTTTAACCCACTTGTTTCTATGAAGAAAAATTTGTTCTGTTCCAGGATTATCAGATGACCCCTCTGCTAAGTAACTAGGAAAAAAAAAAAAAAAAAAAAAAAATTCAAGGACACACAAACCAATATAAGCCTTTTATTGTCCCCAAAGAGACCCAAATAGTATTTATAATTCGGGATCTTGTTGCTGGAACTGGGTAACTGTAAAAAGAAATACACATGAGCTTTTATCAATATCCCTAACCCAGAAAGTTCTTTAGCAACTCTCAGTGCCTAAGTTCCATGTAAAGGAGCCGACTGCAGAACCTACCTTGTGCCTTACTCATCAGGTTGTTGCACTGTGCCCTTTTCAGACACATAGATACCATCCAAAAACTTCCTGATATCCTTGTTTTTAACGGTTGTGGCTTGCTGGATCAGAGCAGCTGCACAGGAAGAAGTATATCAGGCCATTATTTCACTAGCCTAACTCACCTCACCCAGGTCCAGATAACAACTGGACTCAACCCCTGAACAGCACATACACGCAGAGCATGTTAACACCCACTATGTATTCATGTGTGACGCATAGTACATACAATCACACAGAACAGATCAGAAGTTTTGAAACAGAAACCAGACATGCATTCAGCCCCAAGCCTTAGATAAAATTAGTCAGCACAACACGTAGGCATACACACCTGAATTTGAAACAAGTTCAATATCATTTCCTTCCAGGATTAACTCATCCTTCTGGGCTTGAGAGACAGAACAAGCAACACCTAAAAGAGGTGAGGCGTGTATTCAACAGCGTTAACACGAGAGCCCACAAAATACAATTCTACTTAAAACTCCAAGCAACCAATCAACTTTCTCTTAAAATTTTAGGGTTGGACTTCTGAACACACCGTGATTACAGACGTGATAAACCCAAACCCCAGCTCACACAAAAGCTGATATACCCTACAACATATCCTCCCCAGGAAAAACAAATCTCAAACCAGATCTACCATAACACACACAGTTCTGAAGCAGCCTTCACCCCAGCCAGGCACAGGAGAAAGCCCAGCAGGACCCAAAGCCCACACATACCTGTCCTCATGCGAACCCTGCGGATGTATTTTTCACCCAAGAAATTTCGGATTTCAACCAAAGACCCATTCTCCTGGATGACAACGTTGATGGGGAAGTGAGCATACACAGACCTCATCTTGTAGCGGAAGCCCTGCGTTAAGTAAGTCGGCTGTGAGCAATTTGAGCAATCTCAGTTCAGGCTGGCCTAGAATGTGAGACTCCAGCCTCTCCCAGGGCTGTGTGCCCCAGGGCCAGTCAGCTCTAAATCCCCTAGGGTGCCTTTGTCCGGCCCACCCTGCCCATCACCCACAACAACCCTTACAGAGTTAACACATACTGCAAAGCAACAACGGTCTCTTTAGACAGTAAATCCCCAGGAGGAAGCCTCTGCTTTACTCTACTACCTCACCCTTTCAATTAATTTTCGGCATAAGAACGTTTGCTGAGTTACTGCAGACACAGGTAACAGCAGGCCACAGATAGATATCAAGCTAAATCAAAGGCCCAGTCCTTCGCACGACCCAGAGATGCAATGAGTTAGGGTACAGGCTGAGGCTATGGACCAAACCACTTCATCGTGCTGTTATCTTGGGCAAAGGATTTGGAACTAACACTGACACCAGATGACATACAAGGCAGACTTTTTCTTCCCTATCCATGGGAATACAACAATACCTACCAGTAATCTAAGTTACACTACTGAAGTTTATCTACAAACGGAAAAAACCACTGTAACTCTTGCCCTGCAAATCCCTAGGTTTGATGCCTGGTACTCCTCTTCCTGCCCCGACCCCAACCTGAAATCTCTAGTTTATGAGTCTACAGTCCATCCCGGGCCCCAAACGCTTATATAGACACCACACAAAGACACCTCTTCCAAAGGGCTAGAAAGCAGCCTGAGGGGCCGGCTTACCAGCGTAACGCCCTTGATCATGTTCTGCACGTGACTGCAGATGGTTCTGACAGTGGCCAGCTCCTTTCTGTTACCCCACCATTTGTCAACACGCAGCTGCAACAGAACAAAAGCTTAGAATTAGAATTCAGCAGTCCTGGCTGGTTAGCACCAGAGCATTCAAACCCACCTGCAAATATCCCAGGGACACAAGGGAGGACCGATACCCGCACCCCCCAAAAAAACCCTGAGAACACAACCATGTTCACCTCAGCAAAAGTACAACCGAGTCTGAAAAACTAGTTCGGTCGTGTATTGGGGGAGTTGACACTAGTTACTGGGCTTTACAGCGATTGCCGCGCCCAGTCCTCCCGTTCCAGGGAACGGCCCCGCCAGCCAGCCAGGCAGGCCTGTCCTTACCCTTTTCTTTTTCTTCCCAAGAAGACTGAGCTCTACGTTGATGTGGTTGAAGTCCCTCCGCAGGGTTCCCCGGGGGCCCTTCACGAGGACTGTGCGCCCCTTCAGAGTGACGGTGACTGCAAGAGAGGATAAGCTCGTGAGGCCGCTGCCAGGGCACGGCAGACAGACAGACAGACAGACGGACGGACGGACGGACGGACGTCGGGGCAAGGCGCGGCGCCGCCTACCGTTTTCCGGGATGTCGACCGTCTGGTTGCTGAGAATGGTCTTCATTCTGAAAAGACAAACAGCCGGGTAAGGGGGCTGGAGCGCGGCACGCTCCACGCCACACACCGGGCGGACTTCCGCTCCAGACGGAAGCGGCGGGGTAGGAAATCCGGGGAGACCGACGCAAGCGGGTGGGTGACGAAGGGTGGCCCAGGGGCGCGCGCGGGCTCGGCAGGGATGTTAGGCGAGCCCGGCCCGGCGCGCCATGGCGGCAGGCTGGCTGGGGCGGGCGGGAGGCAACCTCCAGCCGGCGCCACCGAGCCCACGGGGCGCCCGCTGTGCTGGGGGACAGTGGGGACAGGGACTCGGGGCGCCGGGTCCGCGCCGCCCGCGTCCCCGACAGAGGATGGTTCCAGATTCCCGGGGAACGCAGCCCGGGGCTCCTCACCTCGCAGTAGATGGGGCAAAAAGGGAGCGTGTTTCGTCATCACGCTCTTGTAATCGGTCGGGGCCCGGCGTGTTGCGTCATGAGCGCGCGACGGCGTCTAAGGCCGAACGAGCCGCTCGCCGATCTGGTCGAGCCGCGCAGGCTAGGTGATGACGTGCCTTCCGTCATAAGCAAAGCGACGGGTGTTTAGACGGGTTCTGTTCCGGAGCGCCGGTCCCTCGATCCCTTTGACCCTCTTAAGACCTAAAAGAGGGGATGTCGCTACGCTGCGGGCATGCGGCCCGCAGCCTGGGGTCCCGGGTGAGCGGCAGGAATGCTGTTGCTTATCACAAGTTCAAACTAGGCAACTTATTCAAGATATCCTTTTAAAAAGTCCGGGCCTCAGCCGGGCGCGGTGGCGCACGCCTTTAACCCCAGCATTCAGGGAGGCAGAGGCAGGTGGATCGCAGTGAGTTCGAGGCCAGCCTGGTCTACAAAGCAAGTCTATGACAGCCAAGGCTACATAGGGAAACCCAGTCTCGGGAAACCAAAAAGAAAAAGAAAGAAAAACAAAGCAAAAAGTCCCTGACTCATCAGGGATAAAACATTCATAGCCGTGGTGTATCTTAACTATTGTAGTTTAAAATTTTTGACAACATATATATATATTTTTTAGTACCTATCTTAATTGAAGACATGAAAATATGACATGTTAAGTCCGTTCCAAAGGTTTTCTAATCTATATTTAGCTGTTAACTCTTAACTCTGGTTCCTGTTTTTTTCCCCTGGTCAGGGCTGGGTGTGCTTCAGGGTCCCTGTAGCCTAAGCTGACCTGAAACTAAATTCTTAGACCAGACAGTCCTCCTCCTGTTGCCTCCTCAGAGTGCTGGGTTACAGGTTTGAGCCACCATTGCTGGTAGTTCTTCCACCTTGAGCCTTTTTAAAGTTCTAATCGCCCTTAGATCCTTTTCAGTTCTTTGGTTTGGGTATTATAATGGGTTAAAACTAAATTATTCCAGAGTCTACTGAGCGAATGTTGTAATGTAATGTAATGAACGATTTCGCTTTCCGTAGGTATTCAGAAGATATTTATATGGCTCACTTAGAGCAATAAGTTCTTTGCCAGATAAAAAGAAGGAATTTTTACATAATGGACCAGACCTTCAAGATTTTATGTCTGGTGATCTTGCGGACAAGAGTACCTGGGGTGAATATAAAGGAAACTTAAAGCGCCAGAAAGGAGAAAGGTAATTGACTGTTGGAGACCATTTTAGTATCCCACCCTCTGATTGGTGTTTTTTTGTTTGTTTGTTTTGGTTTTTTTGTTTTTTGGTTTTTTTGTTTTTTTTTTGAGACAGGGTTTCTCTGTGTAATCACCCTGGCTGTCCTGGACTCACTTTGTAGACCAGGCTGGCCTCGAACTCATAACTATCCGCCTGCCTCTGCCTCCCAAGTGCTGGAATTAAAGGTGTGCGCCACCAGGCCTGGCTCTAACCTGAGCCAGCTTGCATATAGCCTATGGTTACTTGATATTAATCATTTCTTGATGAGGAAAGGTTGCCTGGCATTCAGAAGGCTCTGGGTTCAAATCCTACCAACACACTAAGCAAATCGTAACAGAGGAATGGCAAGGATTTGGTGCACAGCATTGTTTCCAAAAATACTTACCAAACAACTTCTAGGTCACAAGTGGATAGTCAAGGGGAAACCAAGAGTACAGTCTCCATTCCAAATTTTAGAGCTATCTTTTGGTGGTGGTGGTTTGTCTTTTCTTTCTTTCTTTCTTTTTTAAGTTAGAGTTTCGCCTCTATAGCTTGGGCTGGCCTTGAGCTAGCTATGTAATTAAGTTTGGCCTTGACCTCCTGACCCTCTTAGCATGTGATGTTCTAGCATCACAGACGTGAAACACCGCAGCTGGCAAACTGTCCTCCTTTATTAAGGACCAGAATCTAGGCTGCAGAGTAGCTAGTGTGCGGGAGGGCGCTTTCCTTACTCTGAGCTGCTGTAGTAATTTGTAGATTTCCTAGGGAGGGACATGCTGAAAACATTATTGTCCTTTAATTAGGCCAGTATAGCAGTGCACCTTACGGACTACAGCACCCCTCAGATTGCATTAGCAGTGCTGACCTCAGCAGCTTCACCAGACCTGAATTTGAGTCTTCGTTCTTACTCCTATGACAGAATTGAATAGTCCAGGAAGACCCAAAAGGCTGTACTGGGAAACTATGCTACATGGTTTTTTGCAAGTTGGTAACAGACTGTTCTCTCTGGCTGTCCCTAGGTTAAGGCTACCTCCATGGTTAAAGACTGAGATACCTATGGGTAAAAATTACAATAAGCTGAAAAATACACTGCGGAATTTAAATCTCCACACAGTAAGTGCAGGGTATTTCCTCTCCATTTTCCCAAAGGCAATATTGTTTCTCCATATTTATAAGAAAACCTTTTTCAGACACGGTCTCATCACGCAGCATGCTCTAGTCTGGAACTCACCATATAGGCCTGACTGCTCTCTGACTTGTGATTCCCCTTTCGTAGCTTCCCGAGTGCTTGGATTATAAGAAGTGTGGTGCCAGAGCAGACCATAAAAGAAATGATTAATGAGTAGAGAAGTATTAGCAAAGAATGTGGGTAAAGATGAAAAGTGAAGTGTTATTAACAGTAACAAAAATGTACATAGACAGCCAGGCAGGGAGGCAGAGACAGGAGGATCTCTGTGAGTTTGAGGACAGCCTGGTTTACAAAGCAAGTCCAGGAAAGCCAGGGCTACACAGAGAAACCCTGTCTTGAAAACAAAAAACAAAACAAAACAAAAGACTGTATGTAGACATTTAGGGGCCGAGAGTATGGCCCCAGTGCTTACTTAGTGTGTGTGAAGCCAAGTTTAGTCCTCAGGCCCCCTTTACATTTTCCTGCAAAAGAAACAAAAAGAGACTCTATTTCTTGTGAAATATGTTGGAAGCAACGGTAGAGTTTAAATGACCTGAAACTGGGCTGGAGAGATGGCGTTGTGGGGAAGGGCCCAGCTGCTCTTCCAGAGGATGCAGGTTTGGTTCCCAGCACACAGGTGGCAGCTCACATCCGTCTCCAACTCTAGTTTCAGGGGATTGAACACTCTCTTCTGGCCTCTTGATACCCGGTGTGCTTGTGGTGCACAGACATACATGCAGGCAAAACACCCATACATACATAGTTATAATAAAATGATCTTTTTTGTTTGTTTGATATTTCATGACAAAGTTTCTCTCTGTATCCCTGATTGTCCTGGAATTCACTATGTAGACCAGACCGGCCTCAAACCTGTGTATCTGCCTGCCTCTGCCTCCCAAGTGCTGGGATTAAAGGCGTGCCCCAACACCACCTACCTAATAAAAATTAAATATCTAATACTTTGTTGTTGGTAGGTAGGTCTGTGCAACCTGAAGCCTCGTTTCTCTTTTCCCCAGGTGTGTGAGGAAGCCCGATGTCCCAACATTGGCGAGTGTTGGGGAGGAGGTGAATATGCCACAGCCACAGCCACGATCATGGTAAGGTCAGCGGGGTCGCTGCGGCTTCAGTCTAGGCATGGAATCGGGGTGTTCGTGCCCACCTCCTAAAATAGGCACTGTGAGCATCCAGTGAGGTTTGGGGTTTTTTTTTTTTTTTTTTGGTTTTTCGAGACAGGATTTCTCTGTGTAGCCTTGGCCATCCTGGACTCACTTTGTAGACCAGGCTGGCCTCGAACTCACAGCAATCCGCCTGCCTCTGCCTCCCGAGTGCTGGGATTAAAGGCGTGCGCCACCACGCCCGGCTCCAGTGAGGTTTTTATTCCATATGAGTTCATGAAAATTACAAGGAAAAGCCCTACACTCCGTAACTGGTTGTGATCTAATCTTCTCTGAATTAATCTATTATTGGTCTTCCGTGTATCTGGTAATTAGCTCTGTGGCACCTTAGGGTGTGTATTGCATTAATGTTTGGACACATTCTTCATTTATTAAACAAGAATGAATTCTACTCCCAGCTTAACTCCACTCAGATCCGCACATGCGTCTTTCCCTTGACTGCATCCTTAGGCCCAGCCAGATGCCAAGCAGGTAAAGTCACCTGCTGTCAGCCCACAGGGCCCACAGTGGAAGGAGAAAGCTGACTCCCACAGCGTGTCCTCGATGTCCTTGTGTTTCTACACACACACATACGTACCCACACACAGAAAATAAATTTAAACTGTATATAAAAAAAGAATATATTAGCCGGGCAGTGGTGGCGCACGCCTTTAATCCCAGCACTTGGGAGGCAGAGCAGGTAGATCGCTGTGAGTTCAAGTCCAGCCTGATCTGCAAAGTGAGTCCAGGACAGCCAAGGCTACACAGACCCTGTCTCCAAAAATAAATAATATAACCTCAAATCATACTTATTGATTATTGTGTCGTGAGTAATCTTTATAAACTATGAGTAAGTTACAGAATAACAGTACAACAGACATTTTTGTTTTGTTTTGTTTTGAGACAGGGTTTCTCTGTGTAGACCTAGCTGTCCTGGACTCACTTTGTAGACCAGGCTGGCCTCGAACTCACAGCAATCCGCCTGCCTCTGCCTCCCGAGTGCTGGGATTAAAGGCGTGCGCCACCACGCCTGGCTGTACAACAGACATTTTGATAGCTCCACTCGGAGAGTAGAACTTTAGCCTCCGCACAAATGTTACATTGGGATCCCATTTATTTTTTTATTGTTACTTTGTTTGTTTGTTTGAAACAGAGTTTCTTTTCATAGCCTTGGCTGACCTCAACACAGAGATATCCTGCCTCTGTCTTCCAAGTGCTGGCATTAAAGGCTTACCCACCACACTTGGCTCTTTATTTTTGGGGGGGGGGGGTCCAATTTTTATTTTTAATGATTTTATTATTAGTTCTTTTTTGTTTGTTTGTTTGGTTGGTTTCTCTGAGACAGGGTTTCTCTGTGTAACAGAGCCTTGACTGTCCTAGACTCACCCTGTAGACTAGGCTGTCCTGAAACTCACAGCCATCCGCCTGCCTCTGCCTCCTGAGTTCTGGGATTAAAGGCGTGCGCCACCACGCCTGGCTATAGCCAGGGCTCTTAACTGCTGAGCCATGTCTTCAGCCCTTAAGTTGAAATGTTGATGATGATGATGACAATGACGTGTACCTGTGGAGGTGTGTGTGGAGCCAGAGGACAACTTTGTGCAGTCTGTTCCCCTTCCCATCTTTCCATGGAGTCTGGGAATCAAAATCTTGCTTAGCAAGTACTTTTTCCCACTGAGCCATCTCTCTGGCCCCTTAAATTACAAAATTTGTCCCTTTTTGGTCCCATACCCCCTTCAGTTCTCTCTCTCTCTCTCTCTCTCGTTTTTTTTTTGTTTGTTTGTTTTTGTTGGCTCCCCTGGACTCGCTTTGTACACCAGGCTGGCCTATAACTCACAGCCATTTGCCTGCCTGTGCCCCCCAAGTGCTGGGATTAAGCGCGTGTTCCACCACCACCCAGCCCCTCCAGTTCTCTTAACACTTACTTGAGTGTATCATTTTCTTTTTCCACATACTTTTGTATTCCTTAAGCAGATATTTAATTTTGAGTATTTCAGATTCCTTATAAAAAGAATCAGTCTGTTGACATTCTTTGCCATTTGTTTTTGGCATTGTCTTCTGAAGGGTCATCTGCCTACTTGATTTAAATTGCAATGTCTCTATTCTAGTTGATGGGGGACACATGTACAAGAGGTTGCAGATTTTGTTCCGTTAAGACTGCAAGAAATCCCCCTCCATTGGATGCCAATGAGCCCTACAATACGGCCAAAGCAATTGCAGAGTGGGGTCTGGACTATGTTGTCCTGACATCAGTGGATCGAGACGGTTAGTAGCGTGTCACCGTGGCCTTAGCTAAGTCGTGGCAGAGCTTGAGCAATAGCTTCTTTTCTTTCTAGATGTGCCTGACGGGGGAGCTGAGCACATTGCCAAGACCGTGTCATGCTTGAAGGAACGGTACTTGTTTCACATTTGTTTATGTAGTTTAAGAGCCTTTTAGACACATACAAATCAGTTTGAGGTCTTTATCTCTCTCTCTCTCTCTATCTCTGAGACAGAGTTTACATAGCTCACTATGTAGACCAGGCAGGCTGGGATTTTAGGTGGGCCAGCACATCCATCCAGCTCTGAGTTACCATTTAAGAGTAGTTAGTGGTTGAGTGTGTAGCTCTGTGGTACAATACTTGCCTAGCATGCTCAAGGCTCTAGATTTAATGCCTACCCCCCCCCACCCCTCTACACACAGTTAGGCAGTTTAGACTATGAAGTGCTCTTGCAGAAGACCGGGGTTCATCTCCCAGCTCACATGGTGTCTGACAACCATCCTAACTCCACAAGGATTCTAGCACCCATTTCTGACCTCTTGTGAGCACTAGGCATATAGTAAATGCACATACATACATGCAGGCAGAACACATAAAGTGAAAATAAATAGATCTTTAAACAAATAAAACGAACTTAGACGAATTAAACACCAACATTGTAAAACACATTCTTTATACAGTTTTCATTCATATCCTGACAATTTTACTCATAATCTACATTCCAAAAGGATTAAAAAGGAGCAAAGTTTGCCATGTTGGTGGCACAGGAGTTTAATCCCAGTGTTCAGGAGCAGAAATAGGAGGATCTCTGAATTCGAGGCCAGCCTGGTCTTCATAGCAAACTCCAGGCCAACGAGGGCCGCACAGTGAGACTCCAGTTCCTAAAATAAAAAGAGCTAAGTCATGTCAGTGACTTGGAGCTAGTGTATCATCTAGCATACCAGCAAAATGTTTTTCCACTTATTCCCAGTTTCTGTGTCGTGGCTCAGAAGATACATTTTATAGGTCACAAAATTCCCTTCACATGCCACTTATGAATCTCAAGTGTGGGGTTTAGTTTAAAGAGTTAGTTTCAGAGTTACACACTATGGGCTTTCAGCATCTTCTGTTCACAAGGGACAAGTGTGCTCTTTCCTGTCTGTCCTCAGGGAGCGGCTGCACTCCGCCCCTGGGTTTGCCAACACTCTGTGACCTATTTCCATCACCATAGCGGTGCCTCACTAGACAAACACAGCCACCACATAAACAGGAGCACAGCGCTTGCTTGGCACCTCAGAAAACAAAAGGCACACGATTCAGCAAAGCAGAGACAGTTTTTAAAGCTCAGAACACTGGTGAGCTGTTTGCCTAGAGGAGCTGAAGAGGAAAGTGTTTGACAAATTACAAAAGAAATCAAAGTAGAAGCAGATGGTGTTTGTAGGCACAGAAGAAATATTCCAGTTTGTTTTACAAACAGTAAAATAATAATGATAAAAATTATGTTTTATATTTTGGTCTTTTAAATAATTTTTTTTTAATACAAAGAGGTTTATTTGAAGGAAGGGAAGAGGGGAGGAGTTAGAGCCTGAGTGAGCCGTGAGGGCAGAGAGAGACAGAGACAGAAAGAGAGAAGAACTGGGGGAGTAAGAGAGGTGATTTATTTCTTAATCACCTACTCCAGTTAGGTTTAGGTCAGATTGTGCTGAGCACTGTTGGCAGGTAGACACTGGTCACGGGGTTCACACACTTTGCCTTTCTGAGGCTTTTCCCGTAGTTGCTCGCATAGGGCTACTCTGTGTCCATCCTTGCTTAGCGAGGCCCACGGGCTGCTCAGGTGCTGCTGGGACACTGCTGACCTGTTTCGGCACCAGTCCTGTCAGTTCTTTTCCTCAGTTCAATGTTTATCTTTTTTCCTCCTAGGAATCCAAAAATCCTTGTGGAATGCCTCACCCCTGACTTCCGGGGAGATCTGGGATCAGTGGAGAAGGTGGCTCTGTCAGGGCTAGATGTGTATGCACACAACGTAGAGACTGTTCCAGAGCTACAAAGGTGATTGCACGTTAGAGGGCCGCAGCATGCTGGGACCCTCAGTGTGCAGGGACTGTGCAGTGGGCTTGTGCAAAGACAGCCCCTCCCTGCCTTTCCCTGTCCCCTTCCTGTCCTGCTTCTCCCATTCTGTCCTTCCTTCATGAAAAATCAGAACGAGCCACCAAAATGAGTGGCCCGGGCTAGAGGGATGGCCCACTGACTAATCACCCACATGCTCTTGCAGAGAACTGGAGTTCAGTTCCTGGCACTCACTCGGTCACCTGTGACTCCAGCTCCAGGGTGGCCCAGTGCCTCTGGGGTCCACTGAGACCTGCACTTACATGCACCGCCCCCCACCACACGCACACACATGCCCCCATAATTTCAAAGAAAAGTATTTTTATTGTTTATTTGTTTGGGGGGAGGTGTTGAGACAGGGTTTCTCTATGTAGACTTGACTGTCCTGGACTCACTTTGTAGACCAGGCTGGCCTCGAACTCACAGAGATCCACCTGCCTCTGCCTCCTGAGTGCTGGGATTAAAGGCGTGTGCCACCATGCCTGGTTGGAAAAGTCTTTTTTTAAAAATGTACAAACATCACTTATGGTGTTTCTAGGCAATAATGTCAGTTACTATCACTTTAGTCTTGTGTGTATACCTGTAAATGTATATGCTAATGTGGTAAGAACTGAAAATGTTTTGGTTTTTGGGTTTTTGGTTTTTTTTGAGACAAGGTTTCTCTGTGTAGCCTTGGGTGTCCTGTTCTCTTTGTAGACCAGGCTGGCCTCGAACTCACAGCAATCCGCCTGCCTCTGCCTCCCAAGTGCTGGGATTAAAGGCGTGCGCCACCACGCCCAATTGTTGAAGATGTTTTAATGACACATAATGAACATCTTTTCTGTCTTCTAAAGGCAGTATCATTGCAGATGCTTTGATGTGTGTGTGTGTGTGTGTGTGTGTGTGTGAGAGCACGTGCATGCGTGCATGTGCAAGTATGTTTCCCCAAAGAATACTCAAATGGAAAATGATGTAGCAGAAAAACTGCTGTTTTAAATCTCCTAAAAAAAAAAAAAGTCCAAGAGTAATACTGCACACCCTTAATTCTAGCACACAAGGAGGCAGATGGATCTCTGAGTTCAAGGTCAGCTTGTCCTACATTTCAAGTTCTAGGCCAGCTAGGGCTGTACAATGAGACCCTATCTCAAAACACAAACCAAACACCTCCCCCACACACTCATGCACAAGGAAGTACACACGATGTTTTATTCTCCCTACTATTTTAGTGGTTAGGAATTATTAAGAACTGCTACTCCACAAAGCAAGTATATTCAGATTCCAGAAAGATTACTGGTATTCTAGCTGCAGACAAACAAGAGTAATAATTTGCTTTAACTTTATCAAGTATTTGGCTGTTATTTTATTAGCCATTTTTCTGTATCACAAACCAACAAGAAGTTACAGTGAATGCTACCAAGCACATGGGTCCTGGATTGTAAACACTGCAGAGCTTCAGTACAGTGAGGAAGTGCTTTGTAACAAATACCTAGGGCCTGGCAAGATGGCTCAGTGGGTGAAGGCGCCTGCTGGTAAGCCTGACGGTGTGAGTTCAGTCCCTGGAACCCGCTGGTAAGCCTGACAGCGTGAGTTCAATCCCTGGAACCCGCGTGGTGGAAGAGGGAGCTAGTTCTAGCAAGCTGTCTGACACCACAGGTGCCATTGTGGGTGTTTGCACACATACACATGCAGAGTAAACAATAAAACAAATGTTTGAAGTATAACTTAAGTGTAGTGGCACACAGCTGGCACCCTGGCCAGCACACATGTGCACCCATGTACACGTCAGGAGGCTGAGACGAGGGTTCCAGGGTCAAGGCCAACATGGCTAGCATGAGTGGCTCGCCGAGTGTTAGCTTTCTATAGTGCCAGTTTTATGGAGGGTTTTTTATTTTGTTTTGTTTCTCAAGACTGGGTTTCTCTGTGTAGCCTTGGCTGTCCTGTAACTCTCTTTGTAGACCAGACTGTCCTGGAACTCAGAAATTCACCTGCCTCTGCCTCCTAGTGCAGCACCATGCCGAGCTGGAGGGTGTTTTATTTTTCTGCTGTTTTTAAATTTACATTTGTGTGTGTGTGCATGCAAGCACGTACTATAAGTTCACTATGAGTTTGAGGCCACACACTGTCTCAAAAAACAACATAACAAAACAAAACTACAGAACGCAAGGCTGCATTAGAATCGGGTTAGACGCTGATCTCACATAAGTTACTTCAGTGCTTTGCTTTCCCCCCATCCAAGCCACAGGGGTTTGGCCATTGTTGAAGGGCAGCACCCAGCCCGTGCAAACCCTGTGGTAATTTTGCCAGTAGTGGGCGCCAGTCTCCTAGTTTCACTTCAGAAACATTATCCTTCCAGTGAAAATTCCAGAATGCCTTTCCTCCGAGCCTGCAGTGTTACTACTAGCCAGCAGAGGGCAGTTCAACCTGCAGGAAAGAAATGTGCATAAAAGTTTCAACCCCCACCAAGTGAGCGGTCAGGTAGGTTTTGTCCTTAGAGAGGGGGTGGACTGTCTTCTGCCCAGTTTCTTTTCTCACTAGAATCATTATACTTTTGAGCTTTAGAGTTGTAATTTCTCAGGGTATAAATCGAGTGACTTCTAGTCCTATTCTCCCTGTCCTAGGCTTGAGGCCTGAAAAGTTGACAGACTAGGAAGCCCAGTGAGGCCTCGTTTGCTTTCCTGAGTAACTAACCTCTGCACAGTGTACCGTTGACCCACATGCTCAGTAACTGTGCATTTTATGATCTAGAGCAGCGGCTCTCAACCTTCCTAACGCTGTGACCCTTTAATACAGTTCCTCATGCTGTGGTGACCCCAACCATAAAGTCATTTCTCATTTTTATTGCTACTTTGTAACTGTAATTTTACTGCTGTTGTGAACAGTAATTTAAATATTTGTGTTTTCCTGTGGTCTTAGGAGACCCCTGTGGAAGGTTGAGAACCACTTTCTAGAACGTGCTTTCTGGTCTTATAGCTTGCTTGCATAACTGTGTACTCGTTGAACTTGCTTTGTCACTGAGAATCACCCTGTTTCCCAGGAAAGTCCGTGATGCCCGGGCCAATTTTGACCAGTCTCTTCGTGTATTGAAGCACGCCAAGGAGGTCCAGCCGGATGTTGTTTCCAAAACATCAATAATGCTGGGCCTGGGTGAGACTGACGAGCAAGTCCATGCCACGATGAAAGGTAAAGCAGCTGGGAACCAGAAACCCCTTCCGTTTACCCTCAGTGCTAGCAGGGCCTCCAATGTATGCTTCCTCCTGTGTCTTCAGTGCAGATGACAGTGAGAACAAAGGTCTGGAGCCGCAGGTGTAGCCAGTGGTGGTGGCCCAGTCTCCGTGCCTAGCACCAGATAGGACATGTCACAAACAGCATGCAAAGGAAAAGCCGCCTTGGTTAGATCATCATGGAGTGCTGCACATGGCGCTCATGATAGCTTTCCATCCTCCGTTCCAGTGAAGACGGTCTCTCATCCCTCTTCTCTGTCTATCCTTGGGTGGTTCTGAGAGCCAGTAGGCACCAGGCGCTGATGGATACAGGAGAGACTGAAGCAACCTGGGGTGCTTGCCTACCGAGTACAGCTGAGAGACTCTGATGGCCCAGAGGTCAAGTCACACCTGAGAACATAGCCCGCTCGCCCACCAAGCAAAGCCAACACTGTGCTCGCATTAGGATAGTTGTTCCTTCACCTTGTTTGTTTGTTGGATGGTTTTTTGGGTTTTTTGAAGCAAAGTTTCTTTGTGTAGTCTTGGCTACCCTGGACTCAACTTTGTAGACCAAGCTGGCCTCGAACTCATAGCTATCTGTCTGCCTCCGCCTCTGAGCCATCAGCTGGCATGGGCCAATTCAAGCCAAATTAAAGAATAAAGGCAGGTGCCGGGTGGTGGTGGCGCACGCCTAATCCCAGCAGTCGGGAGGCAAAGGCAGGTGTATCTCCGTGAGTTCGAGGCCAGCCTGGTCTACAAAGAGAGTCCAGGACAGCCAAGGCTACACAGAGAGACCCTGTCTCAACCACCATACACCCCCCCCCCCAAAAAGACATGCACCATCTTGTCCAGCCCTCTATCGTGGGGACCATTGCTGTGTTTCCGATTCTCTTCAGAATCTGTGCTCAGTCAAAACAGCAGTTTTGAATAACTGGGTTTTCTCCTATCTTGTATTGCCTGGGATGACAGCTGTAGCCCACAGTTTGCAAGCACTCCTCACAGGACCTGTCCTTACATCTGTAATTGTAACTCAGGTACCTGTTAGTAGACTCTGCTTTTTCTCTTTTTAGCACTGCGTGCAGCTGACGTGGACTGTTTAACTCTAGGGCAGTATATGCAGCCAACAAAGCGCCACCTAAAGGTACACATGTCACCAAATAATTTCTTTCTTTCTTTCTCCCCCCGCCCCCCGGATTTTTTTTTTCCTACTTTTTTTATTAATTTTTTCTTGTTACATGGTTATCCCACCAAATAATTTCTTAGTAATTTAAAGTAAATCTTCATTGTCCACGAGTAAAATAAGAAACCATCAGCTTTTTAGGTTATTGTCCTGTGCCAATGTGTGAGTTTCCGTCTTGTTGCTACATGAAGCAGCGAGCCTGGTGCTTCCTGCTGCCCAGACTGTTCAAGTCAAGTGAGCATACAGAAAACGTTAAAGTTGAGACTGTGCTAATGACCTTGGTGATCCTATGATTATCCACTTGAGAAAATTGTGTTGAGTAAGACCATGTGCCAATAGCACACTCAGACTGCTGCTCAGTGGTAGAGCACTTGCCTAGCATGTGAGGCCCTAGGTTCAACCCCTGGTACTGTCAAAGAAACAAAACAAAATGTGCCAGGTGCAGAGCTAAACTCAACATTCAAGGTTAATTAGTTTTGTCCTCAGGCACCTTATAATGGGTGACAGTAAAGTGCTTGCAAACTGGGTTCAAGTCCCAGAACCTTTTTTAAAGCCAGGCATGGTGGAGTATGTTTATAGTCCCAGCACAGGGAAGACAGACTGGGTAGATTCCTGGGCTTGCTGACCAGGTGGCCTGACCCGCTTGAGGGGCCTCGCAGAAAAAGAAGGTGGAGAAGGCGCAAGGGATGACGTCAAGGTCTTTACCCTTTGAAACAGCTAATGCAGTACAAAGCGGTGGCCTCCTCGCTGAGGCCTCTGTGGCCCTGCTCTGGTGGAGTCCAACAAATGACCAGCATGTAAAGATGGGGGACGGGCAATGGTGAGCCATTCTGAGCACGTGGGTATAGACTTCACCGAGTCAGAATCACTAAGAGTTTGGAGTGTGGTCTGAAGTGATTGTTTACATCAAGGTTGAAGAATATGTTACTCCTGAGAAGTTCAAATACTGGGAAAAAGTAGGAAATGAACTTGGATTTCATTATACGGCAAGTGGCCCTTTGGTGCGGTCTTCGTATAAAGCAGGTAAGTTTGACTGCAGGGGGTGGTTCTGGTGAGGCCGTTGATTTCCTGCACTTGTGTTCCACCCCAAAGCACCAAAGCTCTAAAGCACATTTCAGTGGCTGCGGTTGTCTCTTCCCGGGGAAGAAAAGGCTTTCTTCCTAACATGCCTTTCATAGCTTGCTCCACAGGGCCCTTTTTGTTGTTGTTAATCAACATGCATTTATTGATTATGTACACAGTGCTCTGCCTGCATGTACACCCGCACACCAGCAGAGGGCGCCAGATCTCATCACAGATGGTTGTGAACCGCCATGTGGTTGCTGGGAATTGAACTCAGGACCTCTGGAAGAGCAGGTGGCGCCCTTAACCTCTGAGCCATCTCTCCAGCCCGCTCTGTAGGGTCTTAAAGAAGCTTCCCTTCAGCTCCATGTACTTCTTGTCCACATCCCTTGCTGGTCTTGGTATCTCAGCCATTTGACAAGACCGCAGTAATTTGCATAGTCAGCTATTCCATGCGTGGCTTTCAGTAGCAGAGCTTCTAGAAATAACCAAGCATATAGAACATGTGATATGATTTGCTGGGAATTGTATATTCATTTGACAATGGTGCCAGCTGCATCTCCATGCTGCCAATTCCAGATCAGTGTAAGCATTGAAAGCCTATAGCATTGCTTCTTATACAATTAACCTCCTTGTTAATCCCCTTGACATAAAAGAGGAAACTGTAAAATCACTTTTTTCCCTAAATGTTTAGTGGTTTTACTAGCTTAACATAATTTTTCATTTTTAGTATGTAGCTCTTGCTTTAGTCAATTGACTGAACCATGAACACAAAGGCATTTTCCAAGGTATTAAGAAGTCATTTGGAGTCAGGCGAGGTGGTGCACACCTTTAATCCCAGCACTTTGGAGGCAGAGGCAGGCGGATCGCTGTGAGTTCGAGGCCAGCCTGGGCTACAAAGAGAGTTTCAGGACAGCCAAGGCTACACAGAGAAACTGTCTCAAAAGAACAAAAGATTGAGTTCTGGTGTGTAGCACATTGGACCTGTCTGGTGCTGTAGGTTCTGCCTCTGCTAGATTTAGGTGAAGGACTGAGCGGGACAGACAAGAGGCTCTGGATCCTTGGAGATCCTGCTTGTAAGAGGACGGAGAGGAGCTGCCCTGACTCCTCCTGAATCAGGCCTGCAGTTCTGCAGCGGGAAGCAGCGTGCTCATCGAGGCTGTGCCAAATGGAGCCTAGTGGGCTGGAAGGGGGTGTGCTCCTCAGGACAGCTAGCATGCTGCTCAGGCTCCCTCACATGGGGACAGGAGCCCATTATAGAAGGCGAGCTCTGACTTCCCTGGAGGGAAATGGAGTGAGAGATTCCATCAGGCAAATGCTCGGCTGCAATGAGCTCTGCTTTGTAAACATCTGATCTGGGCTGATGCTGGGCAGAACTGTTCTCTGAAACAGCAGCTGCAGTTGTCAGCGGTGAGAGATGGTCAGCCCTCCCAGTGCGCTGACCGTGCAGAAGCAGGCCCTCAGGCTCGGTAGGTGTATCGAGTAACTTGGGGATTGAAAGGAACAATAGTTGGGGGGAGATGAAACAGTTCTTCTTGGTCCCCAAGTAGCTGTTACAGAGAGAGGAAAGGGAAGAGGGGAATGTGGTAATATAGTAAAATCTAAAAAAAAAAAAATGAAACCAAAACAGTATGAGAAGTGCCAATGATAAGGAATCCTTAGATGATAAATAGTGCCCGTGAGCTCTGAGGAGGGCAGTGCCAGCAGGTAAAAGCCTCCCCTGTGAGGCAGGGTTCTGAAACAGTGGCTTGTTGCTTACTTGAGAATGGTACTAATATAGTCTTATTTTTCCTAAATAGGCGAATTTTTCCTGAAAAATCTAGTGGCTAAAAGAAAAACAAAAGCGTCTAAAACTTAGTCAAGACCTTCAAGATCACAGGAGCTTTAAGATTTTGCTTCCAGTTGGTAGGAGAGTGATGCCAGCCTCTCAGGATGCCTGGGCGCGCACACCAGTGCTGTTTTGTCTGAAATGTCTGGTGTCTGATCCATGCATCCATCCATACAATACCTGAGTAAAACCCTGTCTCAGAAAAACAAAGAAAGAAAGAAAAGAAAAAGAAAGAAAAAAGGAAAAAAAAGAAGAAGAAAATGTCTGTAAGCTACACATACTTAATGACAATTCATTTGACTTCCACCTTCGCTGTCCTTGCTTGTGATGTGGTCATACAACACTTTGAATGGTTTATAGTTACCATTGTAACTGAAATATGTATTGACAACATTTAGAAGATCTTATAAATCATAGTAACCTAAATGTTAGGGCTTTTTTTTTTTTTTTAGTGTGTGTATGTGTGTTTGTGTGTGTGTGTGTGTACACACATGTGCCTGTGGAGGCCACAAGTAGGGGTGTGTGTGTGTACACACATGTGCCTGTGGAGGCCACAAGTAGGGGTGTGTGTGTGTACAAACATGTGCCTGTGGAGGCCATAAGCAGGGGTGTGTGTGTGTGTGTGTGGTGTGTGTGGTGTGTGTGTGTGTACACACATGTGCCTGTGGGGGCCACAAGCAGATGTTCTGGAACCAGAGCTAGAAGAGCAGGCACGCGTGCACCTACACACACAGGGACTCCATGACACATAATAAAGACCTGCACCAATCATGTTGGTCAGCGTTACAGCTCAGAGTGAGGAAGCGCTCAGAGGAAGCGCTCACAAGCTCCGCAGCTGAGGAGCTCTGACAGTTGCTGGAGAGGAGAGTCAGTGGGCTCCATAGGGTGGCCAGGCCCCAGAGCAGTGGTCCTCAACCCTCTGATCAGCTCCTCACGGGCGACCCACAAACACAGTGACTTTGCTGCTACTTTGTAACTATCACTTTGCTACTGTTTGAATCATAATGCTCCTAACAACTGAGCCATCATTCCAGTCCACAGAGATTCTTAGGATACATGCTGGGCTGGCAGGATGGCTCAGGGAGTGAAGGTACCACAACTAAGCATGGCCATGGTTAACCACCAGGACTCACCCCAACTGTGAAATGACACAACAGACACCCCAGAGTTTCTTCTGACCTACACACACACGTAACAAATATTTTGAAAAGGCCTGTGATAGCTGAGTGAGTGAAGATGTTTGCTGCCAAACCTGACCACCTGAGTTCGAAGCCAGGACTCACATGGAAGGAGAGAACTGACCACTCTGTTAGTTTTCCTCTGACCTCTGCCCATATGGTTTGACATATACACACCCCACATCCCCTCCAAATAAATAAATTACACAAAGAAGATACATGTAACTTGGAAATTCTTTTAGTTTACACATGTGATTTTATTAGTTTTCTTGATTAATGGAAAAAAATTATAATTGTAATAGAAATTTAAAAAATCAAAATAAAGGAAACAAACTTTTTTTGATTCATAGGGTGCAGAAGTAATAATGACAAACACTAAGAAACAACAAAACACATCATACTACTGACTTTCTCCTCCGGTTAAAAAAAAAAAAATAGCAAAAAGAGAAAACTGTTCAAGGTAAGCATGGAAGGAAATGCAGAGTGATGATCTTTTGGGAAAAAAAAAAAAACAACTAAAACCACTAATGACATATTTCATTAAAACAAAAGGCCAGAGAACTTTAACCAGTCCATACATCTTAGCACAGTGATTTCATGGCTTTAAAATCCCATTTAATGATAAGCAAACAAACCAACGCACAGGAAAACGAGACTGCCGTTTCCTTGTATTCTTATTAAAATGTCATCTGTGGACAATTTGCTAAAAAGTGTTCAAAGTTTCATTTATATTTTACAAAAACTGACAACATTCAAACCAACATGATTGCTTTCCATCCATTCAATAACTGAGAGGACAATAATATAAAAATATGTAAAAATTATTCTAGATTCATAATTACTAGATATGCCAACACCTATACAGCTAGTATAAATTTAATGATTAAAAAATATTTTTGTTTCCTTAAAAACACGTAGTTCATTTACCATTCGGTATCAGACAGACACTGGCCACCCTGAAGTACCAAAGTCATGACAGGTAAAGCGGCCGTGTCTAGACTTTGGGTTTCTTGTTAGGTGGGTCCTGAAGACTAAACTTTGGAATTTCACCAGGAGTGTATGGAATCCTCTTGGAAGATACCTTTTTGCCAATTGTTTCAATCTGAAGAGGAAAAAGATCGAAGTATTAGTGACGGCACACGTACTTAGGAGCTCTATAGCGCAGAGAGAAGGGAAGACGACGAGGGAACCTTTTCAAGGTCGGAGTTGCGGAGAGAGCTCTGGCTCTTTATGTTTCTAGAATCAAGTGCTACCCCACTTGCTGTCTTGATTTTGTTAGGTTTAATAGCGTCTGGGTCTCGCTATGCAGCGCTGGCCTCCAACAAAGGATGCGTACTTTATAGTCACCTGCTCTCAATGGCACTTTCCCTTACTTAGTGACTCCATTTCCTATTTTATTTCTGAGATAGGCATGAAGTACAGACAGGCCTGCAACTGCCTATGCAGCAGGAAAGGACCTGATAGAAGGGTGCTACCACACCCAGCTGGATTTAAAAATCAAAAATCTTACTAGGGAAAGTTAACTTTTCTCTAATTCATTCTATGTATGTGAGTGTTTTGTTTGTACATGCACATATACATGTACCCAGTGTGTGGGCCCGGTGCCCTGGAGGTTAGAGGTGATTGTGAATCACCATGTGGATGCTGGAAACTGAACCTGCGTCCTTTGCAAGAGCAAACCACAGAGCCGTTTCTCCAGACTTCTGTTTGTTTGTTTTTAGTTTTATTTTTTGTGTATGTGACAGTTTCTGTGACTGTCCTGAAACTTACTCTAGACCAGGCTGGCCTCAAACTCAGGGATTCACCTGTCTCTGCCTTCAGAGTGTGGGCATTAAAGGTGTGCCAAACCTTACCAAGCTAATTTTAAATATCTATCCTTCTATGTGTGACTTAGAAATTAACATTTAAAGGGGCACACTCCTGAGTTTAAGTCACAACCCAGAAAAAACAGTCCTGTGGCCCACTCCCTAAGGAAGGTGGGAAGGAGGGATTTCCAAGAAGTTAACAAAGTTGCCAGCTGAGTGCTGAAGCCTAAGTGAGTGAGAGGTTAAAGAAACCAGACCCAGTATTGTTGGTGAGAGATCAGGCCTTCCTGGCGCCTCCCAGCTGCTGCTGAAGACAAGCACACACTCAGAGTGGTGCCATGCTGGCAACCCTCCTGCAGCAACCTTTTTCTCTACGTAGCCTTGGCTGTCCTGGACTCCCTTTGTAGACCAGGCTGGCCTTGAACTCACAGTGATCCACCTGCCTCTGCCTCCTGAGTGCTGGGATTAAAGACGTGCGCCACCACGCTCGGCCCACAGCAACCATTTTTTAATCTTCCCTAACTTACTCTGCTAGTAGGCTCTACTCGGTGTCCATACTGCTCCAGGAAGTAGAAAGTAACAACTTGTTAGTACTAGACAGAACTGGTAGCGCTGAGGCAGGGGGACACAAATGCACTGCTCTGGGCCAGCTCTGTTAGGTTTCCCAAGGATGAACTTGAATGAAAGAGGACTAGCTGAGAAGCCCAGTCTTCCTTCAGAGCTCTCACAGCGGAGACAGCGCTGAGTGAAAGGTACAGGGTGAACACCAGCTGTGAACCAGCTATTCTCACAAGGGTGAGTGTTGCTGCCACAGTGAAGCATTTCCTCAGGGGCTACCCACACTCAACCCCACCCCTCACTGTAGTGAGCTCTGAACAACAAGGAAACACCATGTAATCACAGTGTCTCTTCTTACTTGACCTTTATAGTATGAGGTGAGATGGGGCACATGCTATTTCTACAGGTTAGGCACTTGAAGCCTTTCTAGTAAAGGAGACCAACTTTATGTCACCAACAGGGAAGGAGTGAAACCATTACCAAAAAAATCTGGGACTTTCCAGAGAATGTACCTCTTGTCCTGGTTATCTTACTGCTAAATTAGAAAATAGAACAATTCTAAAACCCTGTACAATGGGTTTAAAAATTGACCAGGGCCAAACCAGGCGTGGTGTCGCATGCCTTTAATCCCAGCACTCGGGAGGGAGAGGCAGGTGGATTGCTGTGAGTTTGAGGCCAGCCTGGTCTATAAAGTGAGTCCAGGACAGCCAAGGATACACAGAGAAACCCTGTCTCAGAAAAAGAAGAAGAAGAAGAAGAAGAAGAGGAGGAGGAAGAGGAAGAGGAGAAAAAAACAAAGCCAGCCTGGTCTACAAAGCGAGTGAGTACACAGAGAAACCCTGTCTCAAAAAACCAAAAGGAAAAAAAATTGACCAGGGCCACTGAGATGGCTCAGAGGGTGAAGGTACTAGCACAAGCCTACAGCCTCTGGAACAGATAAAAGGAGAGACCTGACCTCCACACATGCCCCCACCCCAAATCATGAACACACAGAGTGATAAATGAAATAAAGTAATAATGACTAGACCAAAACAAACAAACAAGCCATGCTAGAACCCTGATGACCTGGAAGCCAATGGTCTGCAGTTCACTGTGGAGCCCGTCCAGGACACGTCGTCCATCGAAGATAAAGGCTGGCTTCAGCATTTTTTTATGAATCCGTTCATAATCCAGTTCCTGAACAGACATACAAATGAGTAACTAGAACACGCAGGTGGACACATATTCAACCTGTGCTCACACTGGAATGCCTGTACAATTTTTCTTAAAGTAATTTCTGAGACTTCACCTTAAACATGTCCCATTCAGTGCAGATGACAAGGGCGTGGGCGCCATCACACGCTTCATACGGGTCCTTGGAAATCGTCACCAGTCTGGACACTACAAAAGCAGCAACAATGAGAAACAGGTCGCCTGAAGCTATGTATTTTAACACTCTACAGTAGAGAGTGTCTGACAAGAGGGAACCATCTGTGGGAATGATGGAAGGGTGGGGACCAGGAGCACCCCAAACTGTCGTCACCAGCATCTCCTGGGACTCTCGGGCTTAGTGGAATACCACCATGCACTGTACCTGGGCTGCAAGCATCAGTGGAGTAAAGACAGCTCATGACTTCAGCTCAAAGCTCAGACTAGAATATCTAAGGGTTAATTTTAGAGAAACAAGGCTGAATACTGGGCAAACTACGGGCAGTAAGTGACAGAAATGCGACTACTGAAGGCCTCAGAGAATATGCAGTTGTGTGGGTTGGTACCTAAAATGACTTACGGAACAGAGTCCTACCTTGGTCGTCCGCTGAAACCCCGGGATGGGAAAGATCCACAACTATCTGTTCCCTGGGTACTTTTGGGTCGTATATATGGAGATGCGCACCTTCATCCATGAGGTACTTGCTGATGTAGATGCTGGAGGATTCTCTGAAGAGAAACAAATCACTGTGGTGAGTCCCCTCAGGCTTAAAGGCAAGTGCCTTTTTTTAAAAAAAGATTATTTATTATTATGTATACAGTGCTCTGCCTGCATGTGTGCCCACAGGACAGAAGAGGACATCAGATACATTATAGATGGTTGTGAGCCACCATGTGGTTGCTGGGAATTGAACTCAGGACCTCTGGAAGAACACCCAGTGCTCTTAACCTCTGAGTCACCTCTCCAGCCCGCAAGTGCTTTTTTATCCACTTCTGGCTGACATGTTTTAGAGAGCCAATGAAATACGTTAGCAGGTAAAAGTGGATCCCGCCATAGAAGGAGAGAAGTGACTACCCTACCTTGTCCTCTGACCGTCACACAGGTACCATGGCGTGTGCACATGCGCATACACGGTCCTCACCATGCAGCCCTGGCCGGCCTGGACCTTGCTGTGTGGACCAGGTTGGCCTCCAGCTCAGAGAGCTGCCTGTCTCTACTTCTACCTCTACCTCCAGAGCTTAATACTGTGAGTACTAGGTAAGCATAGGTAAGTTAACATTTTAAAGCCTCAGTACCTGGTATCCCCAGTATCCTTTTTGAATGCAAACCCCAGGATAGCTATCTTCTTATCGGTCACTGTGTTAAACAGGCTGTCTATGATCCGCGACGCAAACCTTCTCCTCTGGTAGTCGTTCATGTCTATGACCTAAAAGCACGTGTAAAATATACAATGTCAGCTTACAAAAGTGTAGTGGGCAGCATGCATATGGTCTTACAGTAAATTCTACTGTAGAACTGCACAGTTTACATGTCGATGACAAAGCTTACCAAACAGTTATTTGGATTTAAATCTGAAAATTAAAAATCCCCACCAATTGCCGAATGTGGTGGCGCACACCTTTATTGCTAGCATTTGGAAGGCAGTCACACCTGAATTCAAGCTAGCCTGATCTAGAGAGCAGCCATGGTTATACATACAGAGAAACCCTGTCTTTTGAAAAAACAAACAAAACAATAAGAAAACCCACCAATTTCCTTCCTTAGAGCCTTCCTGAAGGCTTTCTTTTGACATGACCTGCCATGAGTGAAGCTGGGGTGGATGACAAGGTGGGGACACAGCCAGGCTTGAACTCTGAAAGCATCAAGACTGATTGAAGGCCCTCCCCGAGCCAGCTTCCGTAACTCCTGAGCAAACAAGGTGGTAAGCAACCATCTCTCCAGGCCTTCCCTCAGGTGCCATGACTCACCATCCACCACAGCTCACCACAGGAAGAAAATGGCTAAGAACAGACACAGCACAGAGGGCGAGTGGCTTCTGCACACACTGTGACACCGCAGTGCTGGACACTGTCTGGCTGACCTGCTAAGTTTAAGTTGCTGCTGACATGAGCAGAAGAGAAAAAGGAGGTTTTTTTTCTTTCTCTTTTTTCTGAGACAGGGTTTCTCTGTGTAGCCTTGGCTGTCCTGGACTCTCACTTTGTAGACCAGGCTGGCCTCAAACTCATAGTGATCTGCCTGCCTCTGCCTCTCAAGTGCTGGGATTACAGGCATGCGCCACCACGCCCAGCAAGAGGAGGCTCCTTCAAAAGCTTGCAGGGTCAGCACTCGGGAGGCAGAGGCAGGCGGATCACTGTGAGAGTTCAAGGCCAGCCTGGTCTACAAAGTGAGTCCAGGATGACCAGGGCTACACAGAGAAACCCTGTCTCAAAAAACCAAAAAAAAAAAAAAAAAAAAAAAAAAAAAAAAAAGCTTGCAGGGACCATTTCAAGTCTTGGCAGCTTGAAAAAAAAAAAAAAAAAGCCCAGAAAGTATTAGACAATCAGGACTTCATTTGCACTTTTTGCACAGTGAATGGCAAGATAAAGTCACCTGCTAGGTTGAGTGAAATACACAAAAACTGAGCCATTTTTACAGATTCACCTATAGCTATTGCTGAAATCTGAAAGATTACAACTCAAGGAAAACCATTTGGGAAAGGTGCGTAACTTGGCCAGTACCTTGGGCAAACTATCATTTCTTTAAAAAAAAAAAAAAAGATTTATTTATTTATTTATTTATTGTATATGGGTGCTTTATCTGCAGAAGAGGGCATCAGATCACATTATAGATGGTTGTAAGCCACCATGTGGTTGCTGGGAATTGAACTCAGGACCTCTGGAAGAGCAGGTGGCGCTCTTAACCACTGAGCCATCTCTCCAGCCCAAACTGTCATTTCTTTTTTTTTTTTTTTTTGGTTTTTCGAGACAGGGTTTCTCTGTGTAGCCTTGGCTGTCCTGGACTCACTTTGTAGACCAGGCTGGCCTCGAACTCACGGCGATCTGCCTGCCTCTGCCTCCCGAGTGCTGGGATTAAAGGCGTGCGCCACCACGCCCGGCCCCTCAAACTGTCATTTCTTAAAGACTATCTTCTCTCATCTAAAAATAGGGGCTACTGTCAGTGATAAGAATTAAATTAGATTCTGCTTGCAAAGTGCCCCCAAAGAGTCTCCAGAATAAGCAAGCATTTGATAAGCAGGAAGGGGTTCCTGTTTTAGCTCTGGGAACTGAAAGAGGGCAACGGCAGTATCCACAGATGCAAATCATTGAAAATATTACAATTAGGGTTCTTTAGTTTGACAGAAAAACATGCTTCACACCAAGCTCCAGGCTAGCCTGGACTACATAGTGAGAGCTGTCTCTCACAATGGGCACACCTGTAACTCTAGCACTGGTGAGGAGGCAGCTTCTCAGCTACAGAGCAAGTTCAAGACCAGCCTGCTTACCTGAGTCAGACTCAAACACATACCGCCAAACACAGGGGATAATAGTACTTCCTGACTTATTCTAGAAGCAAATTTAGCTATAAAATGAGAAGTATTAATGAATCAAAAATGCCCATTACTGTAGACTAGGAAAAAAGACTAACTGAAAACTGACACTCAGCCAGTGTGGTGGCGCACACCTTTAATCCCAGCACTCGGGGAGACAGAGGCAGGTGGATTTCTGTGAGTTCCAGGGCTGCCTGGTCTACATAGTGAGTCCAGGACAAAGAGGCTACATAGGGAAACCCTGTCTCGAAAAACAACAAGAAGTAGAAAACAAACACTCATTCAATAAATCTGAAATAAATAAATTGAGTTCCTGGAACAACTTCTGTCAGAACCATTTCACCAAGGATACCATATTTAATTAGAATCTAATCAGAAGCTATTGACTACAAAGATACGTACCTGCTGCCAGTAACGAGCTACTTCGGGCAGATTCAGAGCTTCGCAGAGATAAACCAAATTCAGAACATCTTTTTGGAAGCAGCTCCCACCAAAACCTGAGGGAACAAAATTGACAATGTTTTCAGGGAAGAGCCAGAAGCCATGTCCTGCAGCAAAGATTACACAATGCTGACAACTTTTATTCAGATTTTAATAAAATTCAGATAGCTGCTACATGGTGAGTTCAAGTCCAGCCTTGGCTACATGAGACCCTGTATCAAGATGAAAAAAAATGGAAAAAGCAATTTATAAAACATGTGACATTTATAGGTAATTAGCTCTTCAAGTATTTACTAAATAGTTCCTCAACACAGGTTTCATTAAAGCTACATTTGACCTTTTTCCTTTTAAGAAAGTTTTTTTCTAATTTTTATGTGTGTTTTGCCTGCATGGACGTATGTGCGTCATCCTCAGAGGTTAGAAGAGGGACGGCTGGTTTAGGTGGCTGTGGGATTGCTGGGAATAAACACGAGTCATCCACAGAACAACTGTTCTCAACGCTGAGCCATTCCCACTTGACCGTTCCTTTGCATTATCATCTGTTTCTTCTGTCACTTATCTGGCATGATTGCCCTGTAGCTCCTACTTTACGGCCGAGTTAGTAGACTTTAAGGTAAATGGCCAGATAGTAAACACTTCAGCCTTTGGGGGCCATAAAAGCTCTACCTCTGCAGGTCCACGGCAGCCAAAGACGAGAGACAGGCTGTGGGCACAGTATGACTGTATTCCTATAACGCCTACCTATAAAAAGCTGTGGGGTAGACTTGGGACAAGGTGTGCTTGGTCACCTTTGAGCTAGTACAATTCCGAGTACAGCAGAGAGGTAAGGACGTCAGTGTCAGGAACACCTGGCCTCAGTACTGTGTGATTCTGAGCAAGTTACAAACTTTGCCTGAACCTCAATATTTTCTAAAAACAAAATCTCAGCACCTTCTTCTAGGCCATAAGCAGTAAAAACGCCAAGTGTAGTTTTGCATGTCTGCACCCCTGGCTCGTGAAAGGTACAAACAGGAGGGGCAGGAGTCCGAGGCCAACCTAGACTACACAGCAAGTTTAAGGCCAATCTAGGCTGTAACGAAACTGTCTTGAACAGGGCGGTGGTGGCGAACACCTTTAATCCCAGCACTTGGGAGGCAGAGGCAGGAGGATCTCTGTGAGTTCAAGGACAGCATGGTCTACAAAGAGTTCCAGGACAGCCAGGGCTACACAGAAAAACTCTATCTTGAAGATGGGGGTGGGGTGGGGAACCAACAAAACTGTCTTGAAAGAAGAAAAAAAAAAAAAACCACTTAAAGGAGACAAAATACTGATAGTCCACAAAGTGAGTCCAGACAGCCAGGGTTACACAGAGAAACCCTGTCTGGTAAAACTAAAAAAAAAAAATATATATATAAATAAATAAATAATAAAAACAAAACAAACAAACAAAAACAAAAACCAAAAACACCACACCACATAATATGTCCTATGTAAACAGTAGCTATTTTTTATTATAGTTAAACATCAAGGGGGCTGGAGAGATGGCTCAGTGGTTTAGAGCACCGCCTGCTCTTCCCGGAGGTCTTGAGTTCAATTCCCAGCAACCACATGGTGGTTCACAACCATCTATACTGTGATCTGATGCCCTCTTCTGCAGATAAAAACGCTCATATACAATAAATAGTAAATAAATAAATCTTTTTAAAAAAAATCAAAAAGGGCAAAGAAACCAATGCTAGGAAGTGACATATAGCCTCAGAAACACTAGCTTGGTGTTAGTGTGTGTACATGTGTGTACACACCTGCTGCTGGGATTGACATGAGGCCTTTTGTTTTGTTTTCTTTTGTTTCTGTTTTGGCTTGGTTTTTTCAAGACAGGATCTCTCTGTGTAGCCTTGGCTGTCCTTGACTCGCTTTGTAGACCAGGCTGGTCTCAAACTCACAGCAGTCCGCCTGCTTCTGCCTCCTGAGTGCTGGGACTAAAGGTGAACATGAGGCCTTGTACATGCTAGGCAAACAGTCTAACACTGAGCCACGGCCCAACCCTCTTTGTGTATTTTTTTTATTTTATTATTATGAGGCAGGGTTTCATAAATTATGTGCTATAAAGTACTTTTTAGTGCTATAATACAGTCTTACTACCACAAATAATGAGAACCGACTACACAGCTGGTATAAAGTTGGATTAAAAGATTGGCCTGAGGGCAAATGCACTGTGACCAAGCCAGGCGGCACATGCTGTAATCCCAATTACCTTGGAGGCTGATGAAGGAGCATGGAAGACTCGTAGCCTGCCTGGGCTAAGCAGCAGCAAGTTCAAGGGCATCCTGGGCAACTTGCCAACAGAGGCTAGCCTCAAACTCCTGACACAGACCCCCAACTTCACGTCTTCTGTACAACCCAAATGGGAGGGTACTCTGGAAGCCGGTGGACAGCTTAAGGGCGTCTGCTCTCTCCTTTTAGCACAGGAGCTCAAACTCAAGCCACCAGGCATGGAGACAGGCACGATCCTGTCAGCTATTCACTGAGCCACCTCAGAGGCCTTAGATTTGGGGGATTTTTTGTTTTGTTTTGTTTTGCAAAACAGGGTTTCTCTGTGTAGCCTTGGTTGTCCTGGACTCGCTTTGTAAACTAGACTGACCTCAAACTCACAGAAATCAGCCTGCCTCTGCCTCTCAGGTGCTGAGATTAAAAGTGTGTATCACCAAGTCCAGCTGATATTTTTTTTTTAAGAATTATTTTATTTTATGTGTATGAATGTTTTGCCTGTATGTGTGTATGTGGTACATGCCTAATAAGTCATGAGAGCTTGGGATACCCTGGAATCAGTGCTGGGAATTACACACTGGTCCTCTCTCTGCACGAGCAGCTGGTACTCTTAACCACCAAGCCATCTCTCCTCAGTGTTAGGAATTACACACTGGTCCTCTCTCTGCACGAGCAGCTGGTACTCTTAACCACCAAGCCATCTCTCCTCAGTGTTAGGAATTACACACTGGTCCTCTCTCTGCACGAGCAGCTGGTACTCTTAACCACCAAGCCATCTCTCCGGCCCCTTTACAATTAAAAAAAAAATTTTTTTTTGTTTTTTCGGGACAGAGTTTCTCTGTGTGGCCCTGGTTGTCCTGGAATTCCCTTTGTAGACCAGGCTGGCCTCAAACTCAGAGATCTGCCTGCCTTTGCCTGTAGAGTGCTAGGATTGAAGGCGTGTGCCACCACCACCCAAGAATCTTTATTAAAAAAAAAAAAAAAAGATGTTAAATTTAAAAACAAGAATCTTCTATAAACCTAGAAGCTTTAGTAGCCTATCTGGTGTAGAGGAAAGTTTTCCTTACCCACACTGGCCTTTAGGAACTTATTTCCAATTCTTTGGTCCATCCCAATAGCCGTGGCCACTTCTTCCACGTCAGCCCCTGTTGCCTCACACAGAGCACTTATGGAGTTGATGCTGCTGATCCTCTGTGCAAGAAAAGCATTTGCTGCCTTTAAATAAAAGAGAAACGAGAGAAGATGATGAGTGAAAAAGCTACTTATATGTCAGTATATTTCATTGAGGTCATACAAGTTAAAAAAAGCAGACGTAAGAAATATTGATGGAGATACTAAGACAGATAGATACTAAGAGATACTGATGGGTGCATTTTGAGGAGACAGTGGAAGTCTGGTTAGAAAACACAATTTATTTATTTATTTATTTTTTTTTTTTTTTAGAAAACACAATTTAAAAAGGAATAACTGGGTGGACATGGTGGCGCACGCCTTTAATCCCAGCACTTGGGAGGCAGAGGCAGGCAGATCATTGTGAGTTCAAGACCAACCTGGTCTACAAAGTCCAGGACAGCCAAGGCTACACAGAGAAGCCCTGTCTATTTATTTATTTATTTTATTTTATTTTATTTTTCCAAGACAGGGTTTCTCTGTGTAGCCCTGGCTGCCTTGGACTCACTTTGTAGACCAGGCTGGCCTGGAACTCACATGGATCCACTTGTCTTTGCTTCTCAATTGCTGGGATTACATGTGTGTACCATCATGGCCGGCTAGAAACCCTGTCTAGAAAAACTAAAAAGAACGACTAATTAGAAGTGCAGAGAGCTTGACTAACAGGCAAGGCCTTTTAATCCTCAGCACTAAAGTGTGTGCGTGTGCATGTGATCCCCACAGTCAGGCAGCTGAGGCAGGATTTTGAGCTTGACACTGGCCTGAGTAACATCGGACACCCTGCCTAAACACAGTAACCGATATAATGACACGTTGCAAGCTGTGCACTAACCAGCTTGGAAAGCTCTGAGGACCACGTGTTGGTGGTGAGGATCTTTTCCTTGGGAACCCAGTGCTCATATACAGCACAGAGTGCCCGAACAGCTTTCTGGCCCTCTGGGGTCTCATCCCCTCCAATCAGGACTCTGTCTGGGTTCTTCAGGTCCTTGATGGCTGTTCCCTCTGCCAGGAACTCAGGGTTGGACAGCACCTACAAGGACAATACAAAGTTTCAAGCTGGAAGGAATTGTGGGTGACTTTAAGGCTTCCGTCTTGACCTAAGAAAAATCAGATTCTATGGGTTTTTGTTTTGTTTTTCTTCATACCTGTAAGTTCAAGTTGGGCTTTGTGTTGGCATCAAATATGCGGCGGATGCTCTCTGCTGCCCGCACGGGGACTGTGCTTTTCTCAGTCACGATTTTGTACCCATTGGAGTTTTGCACAATGCGTCGAGCACATGCTTCAATGTACTTGAGATCTGCTGCCCGTCCTTTCCCCATCCCGTAGGTTTTGGTTGGTGTGTTCACCTAGTAAGAGCATTTGGGATGAAGAGCAGCGTGCCTGTGAAGGCTGCCCACTGCTTTCAAAACAGAGCCCCTGACCACGAGTTAATTAACTGACAGCAGTCACGGCCTCCGCTCTCACAGATACAACCTCTGACATGAACAGCTGAGGCACCCAGAGAACTCCTGTGGAGAAGCTGCGTACTTGTGCCAGACACCAGCGAAAGCAGGCAGGCTCCAGCTAAGGCCAGAAGACAAACATGAACTCAAAGCTGCTCGCTCTAAAGGAGCGCCTGCCTATCAGGTGCAATTGCTGTCATGGTTAAGAGCACTTGCGGCTTGATACCAAGTAAGACAATGAAGCTTCCTTTAAAAACCACATGGCGAAGCAAACTACTTACAGAAATAAACACCAGATCGGCTTCTCTAATGGCATCATCAATATTTGTAGAAAAAAATAGGTTTTTCCCTCGACAGGACTCAACCACTTCTTTTAGTCCAGGCTAGAGAAGGGAAAAAGGACAAGGAGTTAAGCACGCAGTATTTCCAGTCCTGAGATAACAGGAAGAACCACCTTTGTCCAGGGAAACGCTGTGCTGCAAACTAAAGGTCTAGATTTCCAAGTCGTGTCTTTAGACTAGCTGAGGACACTGGGCGTGGGAGTGCACACCTGCAGCCCTGACACACTTAGGAGGCTGAGGCAAGGCTGAGCTGCACAGGGAATTTGAAGTCACACCAGCTACTCTGGGAGGTTCTGTGAGAACCAAAAAAAAGAAACAAGAGGGAATCATACACAAAGCACAGTCAGTAAGGATGTCATCACTAAATGAAGCAAAGTTGAACTTGCACAATCAAAGATCAGTCACCTTAAAATGCTTTGTCATTATTTGCCACGTACCTGGGTGATACATTAACCATTAACTCATTATCACACCCTTCAAGGCCCTATGACTTTAAACACACTTTCTGCACTGTCATTATGAATGCAGTCCTCTCCTCCTCATGATTCACACTACAGAGGTGGCTGCAAAAGTATTTACTTTATACAAACAGACAGACATGTATTTTTCTAAGCCCTACTATTAAAAAAACACTGAAAATCTTTACTTTCTCCCATGCAATTTTATTGGTGATATATTTACATTAAAATTTGAGCCGGGCATGGTGGTGCACGCCTTTATACCCAGCGATGGGGAGGCAGAGGCAGGTGGATCTCTGTGAGTTAAAGGCCAGCCTGGTTCTACAGAGTGAGTACAGGACAGCCAAGGCTACACAGAGAAGCCGTGTCTCAGTAGGGGGAATTTTTGAGAACCAGGTGGTGGTGGTGGTGCAAGCCTTTAATCCCAGCACTTGGGAGGCAGAGGCAGGCGGAGAGCTGTGAGTTCACTGCCAGCCTGCTCTATAAATCAGGTTTAGTATAGCCTGAGCTACACAGTGAAATCCTGTCTCAAAAACCCAAACCAACCAAACCAAACATTTACTTTACAGAAGGGTGTGTGTGTGCCATGGTGTTCATGTGGAGATCAGGAGACGACCATTGGGAATCAGTTCTCTCTCTCCCTTCATGACGCAGGCCCCAGGATCAAACTCAGGTCTTCGGGTTTGACAGCAATGTCTTTCTCAGCTGAGCCCTCATCTCCCTGGCCCTGAGGCCTTTTAACATGATTTTGGAGGAGCCATAACTGTAAACTCATACACCTGGAACTCACAGAGATCTGCCTCTGCCTCCCGAGTGCTGGGATTAAAGGTGTGCGCCACCACTGCTTGGCACCTTTTTCTTCTCTCTCTCTCTCTCTTTCTCTCTCTCTTTTTTTAATGTATATGAGTGCTCTGTTTTCATGGATACCAGAAGAGAGTCAAATTCCATTACAGATGGTTGTAAGCCACCAAGTGGTAACATATCAGGATTTTTTATTGTATACTTTTGGCTTTTTGCTCATGAGACAGCCCAGGCTGGCCTGAAACTCACTATATTTCAGTAATGCTCCTACCTCAGCCCCTCAAGTACTTGGATTATAGGCATCAACTACCACACCTAGTTTTTTGTTTTTTCTTTTTTTAAAGATTTATTTTATATATATATATGAGTGCTCTAACTGCATACCAGAAGAGGGCATCAGATCACATTATAGATGGTCATGAGCTACTGTGTGGTTGCTGGGAATTGAACTCAGGACCTCTGGAAGAGCCTCTTAACCACTGAGCCATCTCTCCAGACTCTGTTTCTTTTTCTTATTATCTGGAACCCAAGGCTGTATGTCAGCTAGTCAAGCTATCATGAGCTACATCTTAGAGCTATGCAGAGCCTTTGCATTGTTTTGAGGCAGGGTCTCTCTGTGTTGTGCTGTTTGGCCTTAAACTAGCTATGTAGACCAGGCAGACCTTAAAGTTATTTCATCCTCCTGAGAGCTAAGGTTACGGTGTTAATATCACACCCAGCCAATTGGGTGCAGTTATAGATTTCACAATAGTATAAACTAGCTAACCAACACAGTAAGAAAACAGCAAGATGGGGCTGGAGAGATGGCTCAGAGGTTAAGAGCACTGACTGCTCTTCCAAAGGTCCTGAGTTCAATTCCCAGCAAGCACATGGTGGCTCATAACCATCTACAATGAGATCTGGTGCCCTCTTCTAGTGGGCAGGCACACATGCGAGCAGAATATGTATAAATAAAAAATAAATAAATAGTTTTTAAAAATAAATAAATGAAAAAAAAAAAAGAAAACAGCATAGAAACAAAGAACTATCCAATATATAATTTACCTCATAAATAGGAAGGGTTGGAGAATTCCACGCATTGATTCTTGACTCATTGACATCAACAACTGTTACTCTGATTTCCGGGCACATGTGAGCAATGACACTGCATGTGGGCCCGCCAACATAGCCCGCACCAATGCAACAGATCTTCTTAATTTCAACCATGACTGAACTAAAAGGAAAAGAAGAATGCTTCAGCATTGAAAACAGGAAATCTGTACAAATCGCTGGCATATTCATCATAAACTGTCAGATATGTGGAACCATTCCCCACCTTTACTCATTGGAATTACGAAAACTGTGAGTGAAAAATAACATCCCAATTAGATGACTTGCCCTCTTCTCCATTGTGCTAGCACGAAAGAGCTAAAATTTATAACAACTGGCATTACTGCACAAGCCATAAAATTATGATGTCAAGAATCAACATAAGTCTGGGCTGTGCTGACACACTCCCTTAGTCCAAGCCCTCGGGAGACAGAGGCAGGCAGATGTGAGTTCTACAGCTGGTCTACAATGTGAGTTCCAGGGCTACACAGAGAAAGCTCTATATTAAAAAATTTAAAAGAACAAGAAGAAGGAGGTGGAGGGCGTCTAAACCAGGGTAGCTTGAATTGCAGAGAGAAAGCCCCAGGACAAATGTATACACATCAGTGCAGTTCTCACTTATATGTGAGCCTACAAAGATGAGTTTTCCAAGAGGTTTATACGGTCACAGATGTTAAGATTAGTTAAGATCAGACCTGGCCTCAAGGATTATGCTTCTGCTTGGCTTAATCATCCCTCAAGAAGTGTGTGTGTAACTAAATTCCCAAGTGCTGGTAGGTGGGGCATACAAGCTGGAGGGCTTCACTCTCCACGTGGATTAATGCCTATTATAAAGGGCTTTGGCTATGAGTTTCATCTCATGTTCTTTGTTCTTCCGCCATGGAGTGACACAGCAAAACAGGCGGGTGCCAGATGTCAGCCCCTCCATCTTGGTTTTGCCAACCTCTAGTACCCTGAGCCAAGAAATTCCTGTTCATTATAAATCATCCATCTCAGGTGTTGTTCTAGCAGCAAATATGGACCAAAATACCCGTTAAATACTTAATTGGCATAACATTATTTTTTGGGTACTGAACAATAATCTTGAAACTCTATGACAACTTCGCCACACAAAACAGGACAAGGCTAAAGGAAAGCAATTTTCAATGTTTTTGCGTGTGTGCTGGTGTGCACACCTGTGTGTGGGCATGCAGGGGCCTGAGGCTACTTCATGTTCGCATATTGCTCTTCACCTGAGACAGGGTCTTGCTGAGCCTAGAGCTTGCTGTTGTCTAGTGAGGCTGACTTCCCAGCCATACTGTCTCTGGCCCTCAGCCCTGGGTCACAGCTGTGTACGGCATAGTAGCTTTTACTAGATGCTGGGGTCCAAACTCTGATCTTCGGGCTCTCACAGCAAGTACTTTACTGCCATGCTATCTCCCTATCCCAGAAAAGTAATTTCTGCAGTTATCAATATTGTTGCACTGATTTTGCTAACTTTTCACCAGGCATTGGTGAAATGACTGACTCTCAAGATTTACAAGGCACTCAGGAGGCAGAGGCAGGTGGATCGCTGTGAGTTTGAGGCCAGCCTGGTCTACAATGTGAGTCCAGGACAGCCAAGGCTACACAGAGAAGTCTTGAAAAAAAAAAGATTTACAAGGAATTGACTTATGTATATGAATGTCTGGCTATTCGCTATACTACCATCAAAATGACCCATTCTGTTTCTGCCAAGGTCTCTGACAACACTGAATCCAACCCATTCACACAACCCAAAGAAAAGAAAAACAGTAATCAGAGGCTTTACAGTTTTTTGTGGATCCCTGCATGGATCGGAGAAGGTGCTCTGGGTTAGCCTAATGACAGGGCTTCACAAGAAAGTATCTGTGTGTCAGTGGAAGTGACTACCCATCATGGGTGAGGTGAGACAGTTAGAGTCTTAGTACTGCAAAAATTAAAACTCCACAAGGATTTAGTTCCCTAAATAGGCAAGCCTCAGAATTTGAGAACTCTACTTAGAAAGTATCATTGTGTCCTGCAACTTTGTAGAACAGGAACTCACAACCATCCATCTGCTTCTGCTGCTCAAGTGCTGGGGCTAAAGGCCTGTACCACCAAATCTCGCTAGAAAATATTCTTAATAATATTCATAAAAATAAAATTGGGGGCGGAGCCAGCTCTCTCCTTCCACCACGTGGATCCCAGGACTGAATTTAGGTCCTCAGGCTTGGTGGCAAGAGCCTTGTCCGGCTGAGCCATCCAGCCAGTGCCACAGTAAGATGCTACAAGGAAACATGGGTGAAGGAGCTTCACTTCTGCCCCATCCCGTGAGCGCGCTTCTGCAGGCAGTGCCCTGTTCCTTGTGTATCCTCCCACGCTCCTTTGCGTGTGCACTGTGATCTTTTTGAGAAAGGGTTTCTCTATTATGCAGCTCTGTGCTGGAATTCACTATGTAGACCAGGCTGGCCTCAGACTCAGAGGTCTGCCTCCAGAGTGCTGAGATTAAAGGTGTGCACCATCATGCCTGCCATAGTCTTATTTCTGAATTGAAGAAATGCCGTATAGACAGTCTCTACACTGGCTTTTTTGTTTAACTTACTGTATTCTACAGTCACATCCTCACCTTTAATGGTTACGCTGCATTCCTCTATGTGGATATACTTACCAGGAAATATTAAAACCAAGTCTAGTACATTCCTTAATTGCCTGAGTGAGTTACAAGTTCTCTATTAGCAGTTGTGACTTACGTATATGAATGTCTGGCTATTCACTATACTACCATCAAAATGACCCATTCTTCTGTTTCTGCCAAGGTCTCTGACAGAAACATAACATTTTGCAAGACTTTGCAAAGACTTGACTCAGTAAAAAATACCAAGGGTACCCAAGCTGACTTCTGGCAGTCAGCCATCTTTCCTTGCCTCACCCATCTTTGCTTCACCTAGTCTAAGTGGATGGAAAAGATGATGTTGAGATCACTACGTGAGTGGCGAAGCTCCAGGGAATCTTCTGAAACTCTCCTCCCTGTAGGGAGACATGCTTCCAGCCTTCACTGCGGCTGTCCCACCTTACTGTCCCACCTCCACTGTGGCTGCCCTTCCTCCACTGTGGCTGTCCCTCCTCCACTGCGGCTGTCCCACCTTACTGTCCCTCCTCCACTGTGGCTGTCCCACCTCCACTGCGGCTGTCCCACCTTACTGTCCCACCTCCACTGCAGCTGTCCCACCTTACTGTCCCTCCTCCACTGCGGCTGTCCCTCCTCCACTGCAGCTGTCCCTCCTCCACTGCGGCTGTCCCTCCTCCACCACGGCTGTCCCTCCTCCACTGCGGCTGTCCCACCTTACTGTCCCTCCTCCACTGTGGCTGTCCCTCCTCCACTGTGGCTGTCCTGCCCTCACTGCGGCTGTCCCTCCTCCACTGAGGCTGTCCCTCCTCCACTGCGGCTGTCCTGCCCTCACTGCAGCTGTCCCTCCTTCACTGCAGCTGTCCCACCTTCACTGCGGCCATCCCACCCTCTATACAAGGGAAGCTTGTACATCTGGTTTCAGAAAAATTCCTTCAAGTCATTCCAGGGCCTAGTCCTTTCCCCATTACAAAGAGTAATGTTTGTAAGCCGGGCGTGGTGGCACATGGCTTTGGTCCCAGAACTTGGAAAAGTGGTTCTCTGAGTAGGAGGCCATAGTCTACAAAGTGACTCCAGGACAGCCAGGGCTATACCTACACAGAGAGACCCTGTCTGGAAAAACCAAAAACCAACCAAACAACAACAACAAAATAAAAACCAAAAGAACAAAAAGGAAAAGAAAGAAACCATATGCAAGTAAAGTGGCTCAATGATAAAAAGATAATGAGCTAGAAGGTAAAATGAATGTTCCGAGTTCAAGGAAGGATGAGGATGAAGAGGGACCCAGGAGATGGTCCAGGGAGTAAAGCGAGCCTAATGCCCTGAGTTTAGTCCCTGGAACCCACATAGGGTGGAAGGAGGAAACTGGATCCTGACCGTTGCCCTCTGACCTACACACACACATACACACACACTCACATAAACACATACACACACACTCACATAAACACATACACACACACTCACACACACATACACACGTAAACACACACACACACACACTAATTAACAAATATTCAGAGGAAAAAAGGAAGAAGAGGACTAGAAGAGTCATCTCAATGCAGAAGGAGTTGAGCCTAAAGAAGGGCAGGACTTAAGGGAAGGAAAGAAAACCAGGAAGAACACTCTAGAGAACAGTAAAAGAATAAGCACAGAGAAGTGAGAAGAGCCACTCAGTGGAGTAAAGCAGAGAGTACAAAGGAATGTAAGAGGCAACAGTTGCTACCAACTAGGGAACAAGCTCAGTACAAGTGGCTCTTGAACGCCTCTCTCAGGAGAGCAGAACAGCAACAATCTAGTAGCACCTACATTGTTGAATGGAACCATCATAATTAGAGGCACTGGTACAACTACGACCTGTCCCGAGTTAGGCGAGTTAGAGTGGGGTGGGGCACAAGACGACACAGTATTTGATGGGATAGTCACTTTTATACAGCAGAACGGTGACATGGAATCTAGAGAAGAGAAATTTTCTGGTTCCAGGGAAGTGGAGACAGGAACAGAATTTTCCAGGCTTAGACTGCATATTTCCTCAAAATTCTGTTCTGATGCTTTATGAATTCCGATTCCCAGAAGCTACACTACCTACCAGACACAGATGGCCTGGATTTCAGGTACAAGAACAGTTGATCCTCTGTCCCCACAGGTCTACACTCACAGAATCAGGTTGTGTGTGTGTGTGTGTGTGTGTAAAACTGGAGGCCAAGTGTAACTGCACACATCTTTAATCCTAACACTAAGGAAGCAGAAGCAAGCTTGAAGCCATCCTGATCTACATTTTAAGTTCCAGGCCAGTCACCAGTCACAGCAACATAGTAAGACTCTATCTTAAAAAAAAAAAAAAAAAAAAAAAAAAAAAAAAAAAAAGGTTATATCTCTAATGAATATGTATAGACTTTTTTCTTCTTTTTTCCTCTTTTCCCCATTACATTAGGTATTGCTTTTATTGTTTGTTTTGAGGTAAGGGCTCCCTAGACAGCCTAGAACTTGCTATATAGCCTGGGCTAGTCTGGTGCTCAGGAACACCTCTAACCAAGCTAGGATTACAGTATGTGCCATGATACTCCGTTTATTAGGTATCATATGTCACCTAGAGATGATTTAAAGTATACAGCAGCACATGCATAGGCTACAGGAAAATAAATACAGCAGCATTTTATTTAAAGCTCTTGCGCATTCCCAGATGTGGGCATTTGCAGTAGTCCTGGAACCACTCTCCCAGAGATACCAAAGGATCACTGTTCAGGCCCTGCAGCAAACTCTGCTACTGTGACAGCAAAGTTCCACTGTAGTGTGTCCGCTCCGTCTCTTTGTAAGCTACATAACACAAACCAACATCTAAACCCTGATGAACTCTAGGCTTACAGGTTCATCTTCAAGCTTCGGAAGACTGACCAGAACTACCACATACCAAGACATCCTTCCAGGCTGGAGAGAAGGCCCAGTGGCTATCATCACTTGCTGTTCTTCCAGAGGACCTAGCTTAAGGCCCCAGCACCACACACACAGTGACTCACAACCATCCATGACTCCAGTTTCAGGGGATCTGATGCCTTCTAAACACAGGTACCAGGCATGAAGATGGTTTAGACACTCATGCAGCCAAAATTCCCAAACACATAAGAAAGACACCTGCTTCCCTCCCTAATTAGACTATCTAGTAATTAGAATTTCTGAGTAGTGTTGGTCCAGAGGATCTTACAGGGTTACAACTTAATTCCATAGCCAAGAAGTTACAGCTATTAAGACAGCCTATGCCCTCAAGCTCAAACAGGACTTACTTTGTTAACATTTGGAAGCACAGAACGAATGTCTATGGAAGGAAACTCGTGGGCTTAGGGAGTTCCTATTTAATAAGGCGTCTCAAGGCTAGAAAATAATTAGATTTATTTATTTATTTAATATTGATGTACAACACATGAGTGCCTGGGAGCTAGATGGGTGTGAGCCACTAGTGTAAGCGCTGGGAATTGAACCCAGGTGTCCTGCCAACAGAACGAGGGCTCTTTAACCGCTGAGGCATCTCTCCAGCGCCAAGGCTGGTGGTCCTTCCGAGCTGCTGTTCACTGCTAGACCTGGGACACCTAGTACGGCAATCCCTCGGTGAGTACTGAGTAAGTAACTCTGCATGGGCCTCTAGTGTTACAGACTTCATGTTTCATAGCTTCAGTTAAGATATTTTACAGTGAACAGGTGACTACCTTCTCTAGCCACCTAAAGAACAGCATCAAGTTACTGCTAATATTATGGTTTACAGATTAAATCCAGGGCCTCAAGCATCGCAGGTACACACTCTATCCCTATGTTCCGCCCCCTAGGTCTCAAGTTACTTCTCTGCCTTCATTTCAAGACCCTAATCCAGGGTTCTTTCTAAGCAGTAGTTCCGGCGGCAGCTGCATCTGTGCAGTAGAACTGGATATGCCATCGCCATTTTGTGTTTTCTCTCTCCCTCCTCCGCTTCCTTCTTTCCCTCTTCCCCTCACACACCCACTTCTCTCTCTCAGCAAGGTTTCACTCTGCAGCCTAGGCTGACCTGGAACTGGTGGTGATCTTTCTGCCTCAACCTCCCAGGAACTGATTATAGGCATGAGCCATTACACTTGGCTTTTGATGAGTTGGTCTTCATTTTGGGTTGGTATCCTTGCCTCGCTAGTTTTCGTATGACGTACAGTGTATACATGACAATGGATGGAAATTTACTTAAGAAGATAGATACCCAATCAATGCAAGTCAAATCAAGTCACTTGGAAGTTTCAATAAAAGCATCAATAAACTTTAATATGGAGCTTGATACAATGTTATCAGTATAGTTTCTATGACACAGATATTTTCTGATTCTGCTTTCTTTTTCATAATTTCACAATTTTCATAGTTTTAGTGTTTTGTGTGTAGTATGGAGGCCGTGGCACATGTCTAATGACAACTTCTGGGCTCCAAGCTTTCCTTTCACTGTGGGTTCTGGGGATCAAACTCAAGGCTGTCAGGCTCTTGCGGGAAGTCTTTTACCAGCAGGCCCATCTCACCATTTTCTAGTTCTACTTGTATTTCCAAGCCAGGCCATGGTGGCACATGCCTTTAATCCCAGCACTTGGGAGGCAGAGGCAGGCGGATCCCTGTGAGTTCAAGGCCAGTCTGGTCTACAAAGCAGTCCATGACAGCCAATGCTACACAGAGAAACCCTGTCTCGAAAAACCAAAAATTAAAAAAAAAAAGAACTCTACTTGTATTTCCACCCTCTGACCCTCACTGTGCTGACAAAAAAGCAGGCCTGCTTGCTTACTGAATAGGTCATTCTGAAATGAGCCCTCACCTCTGCATTTTGGGAATCACAATATACCACCCCATCCTAAAACTACTGTTCATATAAAATCTCATAAATTCAGATAAACACTTCAACCTACAAGACGTCACTAACAGCCAGCAAACGTCCTACACTGTCATCTGAGCAGAATATACAATCCATCTGCCACCCCTTTCACCGTTACTTAAGGACTGAACAGCAGGCGTGATAGGCGGCTGGATACACCAGCCTCACTCAGTCGTTTCCTGGAAGCTCACTTAAAGGACGCCTGTTGGGGGGCGGGGCGCAGGGGGGAACTACCGTGAAAGATTGTTAATTTTATGTATCAAGGGAATGATACAAAGCTGTAGAAATAGGAGGAAAGATAGGGCATGCCCAGTGGTTAGAGATTTTATTGAAAGCAATACAGAGATGAAAGGGTGGGGGCACGTATTTTCCAAACCAGGTTTGCATAGCATTCAGCTCAGACTAGAACCTGAGTACTCAAAAGCACAGCTCAGGGCAGAAACACTCAGCTCTTTCAAGTCCAGAACCCGTCAGACGAAACAGACCGGACTACTGTTCTCCATTTCTTAGGAGATTTTTTTAAAAGTCAAAGACTGGTCTTTGAGGTGAGTGGATGAACAGTTAGTCTTCTGTGTACCCCACATATGAGCTCTCTCCTAGCTAGCCCCTCCTTTCTCTATACCAGATTTTGCAACTCTCCTCAAATTATTTTATACGCAGTACGTGAAGATTTTTCAAGATGTCACAAAAACATGGTCCCTGCAGCACCCAAGAAAAGCCTTCCTGTCGGGCAATAGTGGTGCACATCTTTAATCCCAGCACTTGGGAGGCAGAGGCAGATGGAAAGAGAATTCATGGCCAGCCTGGTCTACAGAATGAGTTCCAGGATAGCCAAGGCTACACAGAGAAACCCTGTCTCGAAAAACCAAAAAAGAAAAAGAAAAAAGGCCTTCCCTGACATCAAGTCCAAGCCTCCGTGCAAAGGCCAACAATGGACTGCAGGAGCCCCACCCCCCACCCCCAAGAGATTAGGATAAATGCCTGAGGGCTTCGTCTTCGAGGGGCTCTAGGGTTTTGCTTCTCCACTTAAGGGCTACCATAGGAGAGCAGCGGGCCCCCCAGGTGAGCAGACTGTAATCCCCAACAAAGCCTAGGACTGTAAAGCGCCCATTAGGCCCAGGGAGAGGACCCTTTTTCCTTCTGGGGACCCTTTGGATTTCTGAAGCGGCGGGACAATATCGTTCGTTTCAAATCGGAAACTGGGGAGAATGAGAGCGGGCTTGAAGACGCACGAGTTGTGAATCAAAAGCCTGGCTCGCCTGACCTCCTGCAAGCCCACGACGTGATTCCCGCCGGGCCCTAAAGAGAGAGGACCAGGGTGGTGGTGCGGTCCAGGGAGCGGCCGGGGACCCCGCGCGCGCCCCGGCCGCGAGAAGGGGACATCCCGCGGGGACCGGTGCTTACCCACTTCCAAGGCCGGAGCTCGGCGGCCGCTCGGATCCCGCTCGCTCCGCAGGCTCCACACACCGCTTCGCCCGCCGCTGCCCGAGTCCGGGGCCCGCGGCCGTATTTAAATGCTTCCACCCGGGAAGGCGGAGGCTTCATTACCCCGCAGCCAGGCCTTCCCAGACTCTGAACCCAGCCACCGCCCCGCCACCGCCCCGCCTCCCTCCGGCCCAGGCTGCCCCGGCAGACCTCTATTTCTTTCAGGACCCTGAGCGGCATAATGGGCGGGGCCCAAAGTGTGTGGTCACGCCCCTTTCGGAGCAGGGCGAATCAGCTAGAGCCAACTCACTGCCTCCGCCCCCGTCCGCCTGCGAGCGGCAATGGACGTGGCTACGTGCGCAGAGGGTCCACTACGCTGGCCCGCTGCAAGGGCGCGGGTGTCGCGGGCAGAGCTCTTTCCAAGCTCCTTGGTCCTTGGAATCTGGGATGAGGAAAGTTCTCGCGTGCCAAGTGAGCCACCCATGAGCACAGGACAAGCCAGGGGCCGAGCCCACAGAACACTCTTCCGGCTTCCCGGCCTTACCTTCATCTTGCAGACTCCGTTCTTCTCCCCCCAACACACCCCCAGGACTCTGGGCTGACCTCTTGCTGGCCTCCCACACCCTTCGAGCCCCTGGGTCCGCCGCGCCCTCCAGACAGCTGCCCAGAGTTTAGTCACTTCCCATCCCGATGGCGTCAAGTCTGGGAAGGAGACGCCTCAAATCGAAAGGATGCTGAGTTCCATCATGGCTGGACCAGAGAACCTGGCCCTGGCCAGAGAACTTGGCGCCCATGCCTTGAGAGGGCGTACTTTCCAGGAAAACTTTGCAGCCAAATTCTAGAAGGGAAGTTGTCTGCATCATACATAGTAAGGCGTATGCAACGTAGACATGTGTAGGTGTGTATTTGTGTGCGTGTGTGTGGTAGTAGATTGAACATAGAGCCTTGTGCCTCGTGGATAGGCACTGTCCCAGTGAACTAAGTCCTTACTCCTTACAAATGCATAAAAAGAGTAAAATTGCCGCCTGGAGAGAGGGCTTAGGGGTTCAGTCCCTAGGACCCACATGAGGGGGCTCAAACTGCCTGGAACTCCAGCTCCCGGGGACCACGCTCTGGCCTCCACGAGCCCCAGCAGAGAGGTGGCACGTACAGAGACACTTGGCCCACCGACATTTCAAAAACTCCTGACCCCAAGGACCTATACCCGACTAAGACGGTCTGCGACAGCCGCATAAAATTTAAAAAGGGGGGCAGGAGAGATGGCTCAGTGGTTCAGAGCGATGCTTGGTCTTCCAGAGGTCCTGAGTTCAATTCCAAGCAACTGCGTGGTGACTCACAACCATCCATAATGTGATCTGGGGGGGGGGGGGGGGAATAGAGCTGTAGAGATGGCTCGGCGGTTAAGAGCACTGACTCCTCTTTCCAAGGACCAAGGTTCAATTCCCAGCACCCACATAGCAGTTCACAACTGTCTGTAACTCCAAGATCTGACACCCTCACACAGACATACATGCAGGCAAAATACCAATGCACATAAAATAAGGTTTTTTTTTATTTTGTTTTGGTTTGGTTTGGTTTTTTGAGACAGGGTCTCTCTGTGTAGCCTTGGCTGTCCTGGACTTGCTTCATAGACCAGGCTGGCCTCAAACCCAAAGTGATCTGCCTGCCTCTGCCTCCCCAGTGCTGGGATTAAAGGCGAGCGGCACCGTGCCGACGTAAATTTGTTTTGTTTTGTTTTTTTCAAGACAGGGTTTCACCGTAAATTTTTTTTTTTTTTTTTTTTTTAAGTAAAATTACCTAGTTTTTTGAGACGGCCTTGCTGTGTATTGGTTAGATTTGCAGTGCTCCTCTTGCCTACTTTTTATGTCCTGCAAAAAGTGTTAGGCACATTTGTTCTGCCAGATCGTCGTGTACTTTACTCAAACTACGCTGGCAAGAACATCAGTATAATACGGGGCCACCCTACATGAAGTCAGTTCTTGGCCAGATGACGTTATGGGGCCACCCTACATGAAGTCAGTTCTTGGCCAGATGACGTTACGGGGCCACCCTACATGAAGTCAGTTCTTGGCCAGATGACGTTATGGGGTGATTTACCGTACCTCATGGGGGAAGTAACTAGGAACTTCTGAAAGCACATTAAAATGTCTGGGGAGATGGCTCAGTGGGCAAAGTACTTGCTCTGCAAGCATGAAGAGGTAAGTCTAGTTCCCGAGGGCCCAAGTGAAAAGCTAGGAGCTGGGACTGGAAAGATAGCTCAGGAGTTAAGAATGACAACTGCTCTTACAGAGAACCCTAGTTCAGAGGGCAGCACCTGCCTCAGGGGCACTCCCAGCCACCTGTAGCCCCATCCCCGAGACAGGAGCTTGTAACTACAGACAAAAACACTGCAGGCGTATTGTTTGTTTGTTTTTCTCTGTGTAGCCCTGTCTGTCCTAGACTCGCTTTGAAGACCAGGTTGGCCTCAAACTCAGAGATCCACCTCCCAAATGCTGGGACTGAAGGCATGCATCACCACTGCCTGGCACACAGGCATATTTTATGAATATAATCTTTTTTAAAAAGCCAACTGCCGCCAGGCCTGTAAAATCAGTACTGGAGAGGCAGCAATAAGAGGAACTGGGGTCCTCCCCCCCCCCCCCCCACTGCCCCAGACAAGGTTTCACTATTTAGCCCTAGCTTACCTAAAACTTGCTATGTGCACCAGGCTGGTCTGGAACTCAGAGAAATCCACCTGCCTCTGCCTCCTGCACATGCAATTTTTTTTTTTTTTTTGATTAATGATTGATGTGGGAGGTGCTACATCTAGTAAGGTGGTCTTGAGAAGTATTCCAAGGGTAGCTGAACGGAAGCCAGGGGAGCAAGCCAGGGGAGCAAGCCAGTAGGCAGCATTCTTCAACTCCCAAGCTTCTGCTTGAGTTCCTGCCTTGCCTTCCCTCAGAGATAGACTAGGATGGAACCTAGAAGGCAAATAACCCTCCCCCCCCCCCAGGCTCTTTTGGCCATGGCCCTTATTCACAGCAATAGGAAGCAAACTAGGACAAGTGCTAAGTGAAGTTAGCTGCAGATTTTAAGAAGTGTGACAGGGTAGGCAGGATTTGTACAGCCAATGAAGTTCGTTCACCCAGCAAGTACTTAAGTGTCTACTGTGTGACAGACATTGTTCCAGGGATGGAAGACAGAAGAGCTCGCAGGCTGGAAGGGTAGGATAGAAAGACAAGGAACACTGGGCAAAGGAAAGAAGCCCTTCGCCTCATGTCTTAGGGTTTCTGTTGCTGTAATAAAACATTATGAAAAAAAAAAAAAAAACATCATGACCAAAAGCAACTTAGAGAGAAAAGAATTTATTTAGCTTACATATGCATTAAGGAAGCCAAGGCAGGACTCAGATCGGGAACCTGGAGGCAGGAGCTGATGCAGAGGCCACGGAGGGGTGCTGCTCACTGGCTTGCTTACCCAGCCTGCTTTCTTATAGAATCCAGGACCACCAGCCCAGGGATGGCCATATTGGGCATTTAAGAAAATGCCCTACAGGTTTGCCCACAGCCTGATCTTATGGAGGCATTTTCTCAGTTGACGGTCCTTCCTTTCAGTGTCAAGTTGACATAAAATTGGCCAGCACACCTCACAATCCAGGTTGTTGTTGTCTGTTTGTTTGTTTTTGAGACAGGGTTTCTCTGTGTATCCTTGGCTGTCCTGGACTCACTTGTAGACCAGGCTGGCCATGAACTCACAGTAATACACCTGCCTCTGCCTCCCAAGTGCTGGGACTAAAGGCATGCTCCACCACCGTCTGGCTCCTGGCCTGTGTATGTTTTAACACACAACTTTCATATTAATAGGGTAGGCTCCAACAAGGAGCCATCCATGAAGGAAAACATTTGTCTTCCTTGCTCTCACAATAGCAATTTTACAACATAAAGTGCGTTACTTCTAGGCATCAGGAAAACCCCAAGTGTCACTGACTTAAGAGTAGCCCTACTTCAGTGGAATTCGGTGCCAGCAAATTCCAGCCCACAAGTATAAGCATAATAATGGTCAAAAAGGGTGATTCTAGCTTTGGTTTCTCATCTATAGAAAGAAACTTTTTTTAAAAACCACTTTGCTTCCTTTTATTCAATGAATAAAAGGGCTCATTACCTCACTAGGGCTCATTCGAATGTTATACCTTGGATTGTATTACCAGGTACCAGTTGGGTGTGCTTAAACACTCTTGCCCTTGCCGAACTAGGAACATGGAAGTGGGAGGGTCACGTGTTTGGTTAAATCATGCAGATCCTATAAATGTTGGCACACTCAAGTCTGCAGTTGAGGACAAATTCAAGAGCAGCCCATGCAGTATTTATGACACACCAGACATCCTAAGGTGCCACTGTCTCTTCCTAGTAGGGTGAATTTCTCCCAGTGGGCACTCAATGAAAACATCCTGAAGTTCTGGGCTGTGAAACTGCACCACCACAGCAGCCCTGCTGGGCCAGGAGCCTTCTCAGCTAGTTCAGGGACACTAACTACCACCACAGCAGCCCTGGTGCGCCAGGAGCCTTCCCAGCTAGTTCAGGGACACTAACTACCACCACAGCAGCCCTGGTGCGCCAGGAGCCTTCCCAGCTAGTTCAGGGACACTAACTACCACCACAGCAGTGCTGGTGTGCCAGGAGCCTTCCCAGCTAGTTCAGGGACACTAACTACCCCCACAGCAGCCCCGCTGCGCCTGGAGCCTTCCCAGCTAGTTCAGGGACACTAACTAGTGGAGTCCTAGAAGGAGTTCCACCAACTGGGCCTGCCCTTCTCTACAGCTTCGTCCACTGCCCAGAATGGACACTGTGGGTTACTGTGAAGTAACCTCAGGCTGCTGGTGACCCAGCCCTACGCTATGCCTGAACGTCTGATTTTTCTGCCTTCATCCATGAGGGCTGGGATTAAACCCAGGGCTTTGTGTGCGCTAAGCAAGTGCTAGATTTTCATCCCCTTACATGAAAAACTTTAGCTTGAACTATTGTCTCCAAGAAGTCACGTACTTCACGAAATCTGTTTTTGTGCTTGGTATGTTTGGGAACATGCATGTGCATACACAGGTACACATGCAAGTTCCAAATGTGTACACATGTAGAGGCTGGAAACTGACGTGCTATCTTCCTTGATCACTCATCTTAGTTTTTGAGTGCCTCTCTCTGATGCTAGCCAGCAAGCCCCAAGGGTCCTCCTCCTTCTCCCTGGCAGTGGGATTGTGGGCATTTGCTACCACACCCAGCTTTAGCTGAATGTTGCTCTAAACTCGGCTGTCATGTTTACAAGGAAAGCATTTTAGTCACTGAGCCATCTCCTCAGCCCCATAAAGTCTGTTATTTTTTGTGGTGCCGGAGATGGAGGCCTTTTGCCTGCTAAACAAACAAACCTATCATCAGCCTAGTGGTTTTTTGTTTTTGTTTGTCTCTCGAGACAGAGTTTTCTCTATTACACAGAATTCTGGTTGTCTTGGACTTTCCTGGTAGTTGGTAGACCAGGCTGGCCTCGAACTCACAGCGATCTGTCTGCCTCTGCCTCCCAAGTGCTGGGATTAAAGGTGTACACCACCATACCTCACTGTGTTTTGGTTTTGTTTGATTTTTCTTTCTTTCTTTCTTTTATTTTTTTGTTTGTGTTTGTTTGTTTGTTTGTTTTTGGTTTTTTGAGACAGGGTTTCTCTGTGTAGCCTTGGCTATCCTGGACTCCCTTTGTAGACCAGGCTGGCCTCGAACTCAGGTCGATCCACCTGCCTCTGCCTCCCAAGTGCTGGGATTAAAGGCGTGTGCCACCATGCTCGGCTTTGTTTTTTCAAGACAGGGTTTCTCTGTGTAGCCTTGGCTGTCCTAGACTCACTTTGTAGACTAGGACCCCACAGGACTGGCCCAACACCAAGCTCATATAATAGTTTAACTAACCAGTGGAGCTCCCTCTGTCCTAATTAAGCAATACCCAATAACCCTGGAAACAAAAGGGCTTATTGTGTCTGGACACATTCCAGATTGGAACAAAAGCAAATTTTCACCTGTGTAATTTCAGCGCAGTTACAAGTGTCTGCTCAAATAAATGCCACTGTATATTACTCCCTCAAAGGAAATGTCTGTTTGACCCCATAGTGTAGAAAGAAAAAGATAACTAGAGAAATGTAATATAACTTAATCAAGATTCTTAGAACTTTTTAAAAAAGATCTTATTTATTGTATATGAGTGCTTTATCTGCAGAAGAGGGCACCCGATCTCATTATAGATGGTTGTAAGTCACCATGTGGTTGCTGAGAATTGAACTCAGGACCTCTTAACCACTGAGCCATGTCTCCAGCCCAAGCTTTTTCTTTTGAGTACTGATGCATACTTTTTGTTTTGTTTTAAATTTTTGGCAAGGTCTCCTGCATCCTAGGCTGGCTTCAAACTTGCGATGACACTGGGTGCCCTTGGACTCCTGATTCTCCTGCCTCTACTTGGGACATGCTGGGATTATAGATGTGTGCCACTGTGCCTGGCTAATGATGTGCGGGTGACAGGACCCACAGCTTCATGTATAAAGGCGTTCTAACAAGTGGGTTTCATCTGGGGCTGTCATGTAAATATTTATTTCTTGGGAATACCTTGAATTGAAAAGTTGTACCTAGCAGAGGCAGGTGGATCTCTTTGAGTTTGAAGCCAGCCTGGTCAACAAATCAAGCCCAGGACAGCCAAGGCTACATAGAGAAACCCTGCCTTGGGGGTGGGGGGAAAAGTGGGGGGAGGGAGAAAGAAAAAAGAAAAAGAAAAACTTAAACCCAAAACCCAAAAAATTTAAGTTGTACCTAGAAATGTTAACATAGGATGTTAACATTTTACTAAGTTCTTTTCCCACACAAGCCAAACAGAAAGCAAAGTGTTACTAACATTTTCTATTTATTCATTAATAAAAAGTGCATAGTACAAGCCCTTTACCCCAATCCAAGTACCCAGTAAAAGATTAACAACAATGCCAGATGGCACAGACTGATTTGTTTGGCATGATTTAAACATTTAAAAACAGCAAATTACATTTAGTCCATCACATGAGCACTTCTGCGTTTAACAAAATAATCACTGTACATGTACCAAATACATGGACTCACTGAAAAAACGTAAGACTCTCCCCACTTTCATTGAGAAATGTAAGACTCTCCCCATTTTCATTGAGAAATGTAAGACTCTCACCCCATTTTCTAAGGCAACGACAAAATTTTAAACCATTGGTCATCCTCCTTCCTCAAATTGCTGTTTTCTGTTTTAAGCTGAGCTGGTCAAACGGGCATAAAATCAGGGAGAGATAAACTTCCATTTAGAGTGACAGACTTCCACAATCCCTCTAAAAATCTAAGATATTAGTAATTCTATAAATGCTATCATCGACACCAAATGGAACCATGGGACAGTGATACTCAACGGCTACACTGGAGAAGCTCTGCCCATTGTAAAACATGACTTAGCACGCACGGGATAGCGTTTAGACAGACGATAAAATCTTTTGCTATAAACAGTACCAAGGTTAACTTGCTCCATGTCGAAATCAGAAGAACAAAACTAGGTTTTCTGTGGAACAGTACGAAGGGCTCTCAGATGAATGCTGGGCAGCAGGAGCAAGCCAGCATGAGGAGAATGTAAGCATTCTGTCCCAGTTCTCTGTTTTAAGAGAATCGTAGCTACAGATCAAGCAAATGTTTGCGAGCCAAACAATGGTGTAGGAATAATGCTCGATTAAAGGGACACATGTAGAAGCTTCAAGAAGAGAATAATATAAATTATTAGCTAGGTTAATAATAATATTTTTTGCAGGATACCATTATTTCAGGAATATAGAAAAATTTTTCAAAGAAAACAAAATAACAAAGGGAAAAAAAAAGTAAAAACCCAAGCCCAAGTACTTCTTAAAGAAGCTCAATATCTGGATCATTTTTTAATTTTTATTTTTTGGTTTTTCCAGAGGTTTCTCTGTGTAGCCCTGGTTGTCCTAGACTTGCTTTGTAGACGAGGCTGGCCTCAAACTCACAGAGATCCACCTGCCTCTGCCTCCCGAGTGCTGGGATTAAAGGTGTGCACCACCACACCCGGTAGCTAAGCCTTTTCTATGTGAGAAAGCAAAATCTCTAAGGAGTTAAAAGAACAAGGCTGTGTCACTAACTTACTAGAGGGTTCAGACAGGAAAAGGCCAAGACACTTAGACACACACGCATGTGACAGAGATGAACACCTAGAATAGGAATCTACATTTTCAAGTCTCTAATACTAGATGTTCTGTATCCACACTTTGTCCATCTTTTTTTTTTTTTTTTTTTTTTTAACCAAGGTGATGCCTCAGCTACTTGTGAGGCAGAGTGCGTGAACACGTCAGCTCTCCATCAGGTCTAGCTTCTGCAGCCTAGAAAACAGACTCTTGGGACACGCATGCAGCCTTCAGAGGTGGAGGACAGGAAAAGAAATGCTACCTCAATCTTCCTCAGCTTTAAGTCCCTCATGCTTTTTCCTTTGTGAGGTGAGGTCCCCCTGTGTATGCAGCCTAGTCTGACCTCAAGACTGCCACCATAGCTGGGTTTTGTGTTAAACAGGCTACCAGCTTTGAAGCAGAGAAAACTTCCTGTTGGCCACAGCAGGAGAGGAACCCTTTACCCTGTGCTCTTCATCTGTTCAGGACTCAACTCACCTGGGTTGTCACCCTTTTATAAGTGCAAGTAGCTAAGAAGCGATTGTATTATTTCAAGCATTGAACACAAAGCCAAGTGAGCCAGGAGGAATGCGAGCAGCTAGCATCACCATACAGGACAAAGAGAGAGACGCCCTTAGTAATGCTCATGGGCCAGAGCAGAGCCATCCCGTGGGGGAAATAACTAGAGCGTCACACAGCCGGGCCACAAGCCTGTCAATGGCTGAATGATGCAGACCTTCAGTTCACGCCGTTTCTCGGGTCTGTACAGTAACAGCTTAGACTGACCGAGGAGGGGACGGTCTTATGTTGATAGCAAAGTATGTTCTGGTCCCAACAAATCACCTGCAGTTACTTCCTAGAAAAGAAAAGTCCAGACTGTCTAGGTGTGTTTAGATGCCATTTGTACTCACTGCTTTTGAACTGAGGAAAACAATGCAACCTTGTACTTTCTAAAAACATTTCTAAGTTTTGATTACCAATGCTCCTTTTCGTCATTTTCCTCCTTGGAAAGGCTTTTCTCTTCAGAAGGCAGAAGGGCCACAAAAGACTCAAATTTTTAATTAAAAAAAGGTATAAAAACAAGTAAATGGGTATTAAAATGTCAGCTCCCACACACAGTTGCAAGATGATTTCATTTTAATAGGGAAGTGTTAAAATGGAAGAGCGGCTTGCTGACAGGCACGCGCTTAAAAATCAAATACAGCTCAAGTTAGTACAGGATAGACTGTACCTGGCAAAGGCAGAAAGAACCCCCTCTTCCCTTCATGAGCTGTGTAAGGCTAGCATACAATGGCTTTCAACAACACACAACGGATTCTAAACCAACCACTATATTAATCAATCATGTTTATTTAAAATAGTCTCTCTCTCTCTCTCTCTTTTTTTTTTTTTTTTTTTTTGTTTTTCAAGGCAGGGTCTCTCTGTGTAGCCTTGGCTGTCCTGGACTCACTTTGTAGACCAGGCTGGCCTCGAACTCACAGCAATCCACCTACCTCTGCCTCCCAAGTGCTGGGATTAAAGGCGTGCGCCACCATGCCCGGCCCTATTTAAAATATTAACATCAGAAATTTTAAATGGGAATTTTTTTAAAAAGCAGTAAATAATCAATTCACTTTTCCTATTCTAGCCACATAAGCTGGCTGAGGCCAGGGAGATTTCAGCTGGAGATTGTAAGGAAAGTGGAAAGTGATCTAAGCTCTGACTGTCCCTAAGACTAGAGAAAACTGTCCCCCCCAAACACACTGCCAAGGTAAAGTAACTACGGTGTGGCTCTGCCACTCATAACAGACAACCCGAAATAAATACCTTACGAAAAGAATTAAAATCTATCAAAACCACTTAAAATATTTAAATGCAGAAATCTCAATTTTCCTTCAGTTGGGCCAGAGACCACCACAGACATTACGATCACGGTTCCAGGGCGAGCAAGTGACGTGTTTAAGCTCAGGCCACCCAACAACGCCCCGAGAACTCTGCAGTAGAATCATTTACTCAGGTATACTGTGAATAAAAACTGTCGCAACACAGGAAGCAAAAGTCAGTTTGCAAGTGAAATTTCTAGAAGCTCATGAAAACAATACCATCCCAAACTGCAGAGGAAAAAGGAAAAACAGTTAAGAGTACTCTGGTCATCTTCAGTCATTTGGTCGTGCAAGGTGTTCAACAGCCTCTGCTTCCCACGCATCTTAACGTTAGTCCACAGGAGGGGCGGGTGGGTCCTGTCCCTGCCATTAAAAGAAGAATGGGCTAAGTGACTGATTGGTTGTTTTTGTTTTGTTTTGTTCTTTCTTGTTTGTTTGTTTTTTCAGGACAGGGTCTCTCTGTGTAGCCCTGGCTGTCCTGGACTAGCTTTGTAGACCAGGCTGACCTTGAACTCACGGCGATCCTCCTGCCTCTGCCTCCTGAGTGCTGGGATTAAAGGTGTGCGCCACCACGCATGACTAAGTGACTTTCCTCTCATCAAGTAAGAAAGGAGCAGTGTGTTTGTTCCTAACACTTCACACTCACTAATTCAGACTTGCAGTCTTGGTGTTTTACACAAGGCAAATAGTTGACGTGGTGGTGTCTGCCCCATTCTTTTTTGCTTTGTTTTGTTTTGTTTTTTTGAGACAAGGTTTCTCTGTGTAGCCTTGGCTGTCCTGGACTCACTTTGTAGACCAGGCTGGCCTCAGACTCACAGCAATCCACCTGCCTCTGCCTCCTCTGCCTCTGTGAGTGCCACCATGCCCAGCGCCTGTGCCATCTTGCACATGGTATGGAAGAAAGGGAAGCTGCAGCGGTGATGGGCGTGTGCATATCTGTGCTACCCACCCTCCCCATGATGTGATTGGCTCGGGCAGTACACTCACAACTACAGACTTCTGCTTCTCACTGTGGGATGTCCACCAGAGTGTAGCTCAGGGGCATATGGTGACCATCGTATCACTGTAAGGGAAGCCTGCCTTATAGTGAAGCCTGTGGTAAGAGGAAAGACACTACGCATGTGTGTATGTAATACGTACTTAAAATGGGTATGTATAAGCCAGGCAGTGGTGGCGCACACCTTTAATCCCAGCACTTGGGAGGCAGAGGCAGGCAGATCTCTGTGAGTTCGAGGCCAGCCTGGTCTACAGAGCAAGTTCTACAGAGCAAGTTCCAGGACAGCCAGGGCTATATAGAGAAACTCTGTCTTGGAAAATCACAAATAAAAACATAAATGAATGGGGCCAGGGAGATGGCTCAGAGGGTAAGAACACTGGTTGCTCTTCCAAAGGTCCTGAGTTCAATCCCCAGCAACCACATGGTGGCTCACAACCATCTATAATGAGATCTGGTGCCCTCTTCTGGCCCACAGGTATACATGCAGGCAGACCACTGTATACATAATAAATAAATACATCTTTAAAAAATACCATAAATGGGGGCTGGAGAGATGGCTCAGTGGTTAAGAGCACTCTCTGCTCTTCCAAAGGACCTGGGTTCAATTTTCAGCACCCACATGGCAGCTCATAACTGTAACTCCAGTTCCGAGGCATCTGACACCAACATACCAATACACATTAAACTAAATAAAAGCTATGCCAAGCTATATGGCCTGAGATAGGAGGATCATGAGTTTATAGCCTGAGCTACAAAGTGAGTTCAGGTTAGCTGGGCCATATAGTGAGACTTTGTCTCAAAAACACAGAGAGAGAGAGAGAGGCAGGGAGAGAGAGACAGAGAGAGAAATGGCACTTTTTGCTTTGTTTTTCAAGACAGGGTTTCTCTGTGTAGCCTTGGCTTTCCTGGAACTCACTCTGTAGACCAGGCTGGCCTCGGATTCACAGAGTTCTGTCTGCCTCTGCCTGCCGAGTGCTGGGACTAAACGTGTACACCACCACTGCCCAGCCAAGGTATGGTTTCATCATAAAAAAAAAAGTTTTTGAGACAGGGTCTCCTATGGGTCTATGATGTCCCACCTCTGCCTCCTCAGTGCTGAGATCCCAGGTGTGTGTGCCTAGTCCTTGAGTGTCGGGGAGCCAGTGCAGGGCTTCATGCAGAAAAAACAAGCAGTCTACCAACTGAGCCACACCCCTAGCCTGAAATGTTTTTTTCTTTTTCTTTTTTAAAAATTATTTACTTTAATGTGCATTCGTGTTTTGCCTGAATGTGTGTCTATGTGAGAGTGTCATTTTTCTTAGGATTACAGACAGTTATGAGCTGCCATGTGGGTGCTGGGAATTGAACCCAGGTCCTCTGGAAGGGCAGTCAGTGCTTTTACCCACTGAGCCACCTCTCCAGCCCTGATGCTGTGTTGTTTATAGATAGCCATTCCCATTCCTGAAACGAGGTCTCACTTTGTAGGACAAGGTGGCCTGGGATTCACCAGGTCGGCTAAGCTAGCCTTCAACAACCCTCTCGGTCCACCCTCCCAAGTGCAAGGATTACAGATATGAGCCACACCTAGCTCTGTTTTCTTCTTCTTTCTTTTTTTTTTTTTTTTAAATGTTCATAACCACATAAAACCACTGAGGACTGGAACTTTTATTTTAACTATATTGAAGGAATTCAGCCCAAGAATTAAGTCTTCCTCTCAATAATTTAGGTATTTCAGTCAAACAAACACCCCCACACTACCCACAAAGGATTAACAGTAACTCTTACACTGTGCGGACTGGAGGGCTTTCCAGGGAGGCTGGAGCCTCTAAGATTAGGTGGCCTCAGTAAGAACAAGAGCACTGCGATCGCCATCCAGGCCATCAGGATCACAGTGATACTGATGCCGTTGTCACTGGAGGGTCCTGGCACTGAAGACAAACAAAAGGAACACGTGTAGCGAAACTACATATTGGGAAATAAAGGTACAGAGTTTAATGTTTAAGTGCTACCTTTAAAAATCACATTAAAAGAAAAAAAAAAAAAAAACACACAGCTTGTTGGGCTGTGGTGGCACACGCCTTTAATCCCAGCACTCGGGAGGCAGAGGCAGGCGGATCACTGTGAGTTCGAGTCTAGCCTGGTCTACAAAGCGAGTCCAGGACAGCCAAGGCTAACACAGAGAGACCCTGTCTTGAAACCACCCCCCCAAAAGAAACTAAAATTATAGACTATCAAATTTAAAGAAAAACAACAACAACAACAACAAAAAACCCCAGCAGATTGCAAAACTGGCCTCTCAATAAATACGACAGCTAGTTTTAGTTTTTCTGTATCAGAAAAGGTAAAAGCTATCCAGACAGGATGCTGAAGCGAGGCTGATGCTGTCCAGGTTCACCGGGCCCAGCATTCACTCCCAAGCGGCAGCACTGAGGCCAAAGTGCTAGCGGCTAAAACACACAGTCATTTTTAGTGCTCAGCTGGGCAACAGGAGGCTGATGGAGATGCAGCTTCTGCTCCCACCCCAGTCACTTTCTGAACAATGTTAACTTCCTGTGTTGTGCATGTTGGGTGTTGAGCCCAGGACTTTGCCCTGGCCACACAGGCCAATGCCCTGTGCGGCACTGATGTGAAGGTCAGAGAGCGAACCCTCAGGATCAGGCTCTTTCTTTTCACCATGTGAGTTCCAGGGATTCAACTCCCCACACAAGCCTGGGTGCTAAGCATCTTTATCAGCCGAGCTTGAACTCTGTTGGCTCCTACTGTTCCAGGGTAGCCTAGGCTGGCCTCATCCTCCTTTTCCTTCCCATAACTCCCAGACAAGTGTGTGTCATCACATCCAAAAACACTAGTGACACAAACATCTCTGCTGACCAACCACTCAGTAACCACTGCCCATCTCTCCGACTCTGAGCACTCAGGCCTGACCTTTTGCTGGGGTCACTTGGACCTCCTTATCTAATCTTCACTTTCTCCATCTTTATCTTTTCTAGTTACTCCGTTCCTTCTTCTTGAGCCAGTGTTCCCGTTGCCTGGCTGTGCACCGGTGAGGGCTGTGACCTATGATCTACACCACAGATTCTGCCCATCTGACTCGGGAGCAGCACAGGGGTGTGGTTTAATACTTTAAACCTTCCCAGGTAAATATGACGCAGTAATAATTCAACACTGCTCTGGCACAACTATGCAGACTCGGTCCTTCCAAAGCCTCCCTCCAACTCCACCCTGTGCAGCAAGCTTTGACAACGGACCTCCCCTTTCCTCTCTACCTCCATCTCTCCTGTATCAATCCCACTCTTTCTGCGACTGTCCTGCTGCCTTCTTCAAAATATCATAGCATTTCTCAATGGAAGGAATGGCTTCCCAGATTTCCTAATTAGGTGATCAAATTGTTGTTGCTGCCTTCCTAGGCTTGAGCTCAAACCCGGGGCCTGTTCATGCTGAGCAACTGCTATTCCATGCAGCTCCAGTCCTCGCTTAGGTCATTAACCGTTTGTTTGGTTTTTGTGTTTTTGGTTTTTGGAGACAGAGTTTCTCTGTGGAGCCTTGATTGACCTGGACTCCCTTTGTAGATCAGGCTATCCTCAAACTCACAGCGATCCTCCTGCCTCTGGGATTAAAAGTGTGAGCCACCACACCCAGCACTGTAACTAAGCAACCGTCTCTTGGCTCTTTGACTCCACTATCTCTTAGCTATTTGATCTTGGTGCCTTGGTTTCTTTGTCTATGAAAGGTAACCCTCCCTATCCCCTCACACAGTAGCAGTGGGTACTGAGATAGGGAGGACACAGAAAGCAGAATGGCAGCCACATAGCAGGCATTAAGCAAACACGCACTATCACCAACAGGACCAATCAGATTGCAGTAAAAATGGAGACCCTGGTAGACATGACCCTGGAGTAGAACAAGATGGTGAAGTGTCAAGGTGAATACAAAAGGTGCGGACAGAGAACACAGCCCCAGCGACTGACAGAGAACACAGCCCCAGTGACTGACAGAGAACACAGCCCCAGTGACTGACAGAGAACACAGCCCCAGTGACTGACAGAGGACACAGCCCCAGTGACTGACAGAGAACACAGTCCAGTAACTGACAGAGAACACAGCCCCAGTGACTGACAGAGGACACAGCTCCAGTGACTGACAGAGGACACAGCCCAGTCAGCGACTGACAGAGAACACAGCCCAGTCAGTGACTCACAGAGAACACAGCCCAGTCAGTGACTCACAGAGAACACAGCCCCAGTGACTGACAGAGAACACAGCCCCAGTGACTGACAGAGAACACAGCCCCGGTGACTGACAGAGAACACAGCCCCGGTGACTGACAGAGAACACAGCCCCGGTGACTGACAGAGAACACAGCCCCGGTGACTGACAGAGAACACAGCCCCGGTGACTGACAGAGAACACAGCCCCGGTGACTGACAGAGAACACAGCCCCGGTGACTGACAGAGAACACAGCCCCAGTGACTGACAGAGAACACAGCCCAGTGACTAACTGTGGGGGGGGGGGGGCGGGGAGAACGAAGGACAGGCAGGGGTGGGCAGCAAAATCCCTCACTTCGGCGTCTAAGTAGATGCAATTTTTCTGACCTTCAAGGCTTGATAATCTCTGTCTGTCTGTCTCTGGTGATCAAACCAATGTCTTCCAGCAGTTGGACATGCCCTCTACCACTGAACTGTATCCCCCAGCCCCATATTTACTTGTGGGACATAGAAGAGGCATGTGCCATGGCACCAACTAGGGAGTCAGCTCTCAGTTTTCAAGCTCGTTTGCTCTACAGTCAATCCTTCAGCTGGACCACGGGTGCACACAGGGATGGCTGGAGGTGAGTCTGCTGTCTGAGAGTATCCTGAGGACTGCTGGGAATGAGTTTGAGCTGTGAAAACTTTTTTTTTTTAATTTATTTATTGTATGTGCATTGGTGTTTTGCCTGCAGGTATGTCTATGGGTATCAGATCTTGAAGTTACAGACAGTTGTGAGCTGCCATGTGGGTGCTTAGAATTGAACCCAGGTCGAGTCAGTGCTCTTAACCACTAAGCCATCTCTTTAGCCCTGGGCAAACTCTTAAATATCATGTCAAGATAGAACTGTTTGTGAAGGTCATAGAGAGGTATGTAACAGTAATGCTTAAATTTTTTTTGTTTTACTTTTTCCGTTTTGTTTTTCAAGACAGGGTTTCTCTGTGTAGCCCTGGCTGTCCTGGAACTCTCTTTGTAGACCAGGCTGTCCTTAGACTCACAGTGATCCACCTGCCTCTGCCTCCCCAGTGCTGGGATTAAAGGTGTGTGCCAGCACTCCCGGCCTAAAAAAATTGTGTGTGTGTGTGTGTGTGTTTAATGTTTTTTAAAGATATGTGTGTGGGAGCTAGAGAGATGGCCCAGAGGTTAAGAGCACTGTCTACTCTTCCAAAGGTCCTGAGTTCAATTCCCAGCAGCCGCATGGTGGCTCCCATGCCCTCCACTGTGATGCAGGTGTACATGCAGATAGAGCCCTCATATACAAAATAAACAGATAAATGAAATCCTGCGTTTTGTTGGAGGGAAAGATATGTGTGGGCGCACACATCTGTGTGGGTACCAGAAGATGCTCTGAGCTACGGCTGGAGGTGCCCATGAGCTGCCTGACACAGGAGCTGGAAACTGACCTCAGCTCCTCTGTGAGAGCAGCAAGCTGGGCCGTCTCCTTAGCCCTACACCAAAGCATTTAACTGAGGGAATGTCATTATCTAGCCCAATTTTTTAAAAGTTACATATGTATTTATTTGCTTGTTTTGTGTTTGTGTATTAGCACACATGCCACAGCACACTTGTTGAGGTCTGAGGACAGTTGAGAAGGTTAGTCCTCTTCTTCCACAGGTGGGGGGTCTGGGGTGTGGCGTGGGAGTCCCAGGGAACTGAACTCAGATCATTAGGCCTGGAGGCAGACAGCTTTACCTGTTGAGCCAACTTGCTGGTTGGTCCTTGCTCTGTTTGTTTGAGATCTCATGTATCCAGGCTGGCTTGGACTCATGTGAAGCCACGGCTGGCGTCAATTCCTAATTCTCCTGTCTCTGTCTCTAGAATGCTGGGGTTACAGGCCTGTGCCACTTACTTCTGCTTTGCTGAATATTGAAAAATGATTATGGTGGTGCCATTCTAGGAAGTAAATTGGTATATGAAACCAGTAAGACTCTATAGGCCAGAGGTAAAACCACAGGTGAAGGGGACATAACTAAAGCGGCAGCAACAGGTGGAGATGGCAGGAACGATGCTTAGGTGTTAAAAACACAGACTCAGCCTGGCGTGGTGGTGCACGCCTGTAATCCCAGCACAGACAGGCAGAGTGCTGTGAGTTCGAGGCCAGCCTGGTCTACAAAGTGAGTCCAGGTCAGCCAAGGCTTCACAGAGAAACCTTGTCTCAAAACACAAAAACAACAACAACAAAAATACAGACTGAAGAAGATTTGAGGGGGTCAAGCCCAGTGGGTGAGTCAGAAGGACCCTCAAGCCAGCCTGAGCTGAGTAATGAGTTTGCACCGGTAGCTCAGTGCTGGAGAGCTTGCCTAGCGTGCTGAGGACTTGGGTTTCATCTGCAGCATCATACGGAACAATCTACAAAGATTCTACAAAGCCCTAAAGGTGTTTTTTTTTTTCATGTTCAGATAAACCTCTGAACTGCCCTTAAAAGTGGTTTTATGAAAAGCTTAGAAATGTTCTTCAGATGGCTGCCTTCCGTAATGAGGAAAATACGCCCAAAGGTAATTATAAAATGCAGGGGCTAAAGCCTGGCGGGGGGTGGGGGGTGGGGAACGGCTGGACACACATCTGCAAACACAAGTCAGTTGGCAGGGAGGGCGATGAAGCCCTGGTGCTGGGACTCTGGAGGACAGGAGGGGTAGGCCCCCCAGGGGGCCCTGCCCTCACCCAGCCTGGAATGAAGACTACCATGGATACCTAAGTAAAGCAGACACTGGACACATAGTTACTAGGCACAGGACAACAGGATAGTACCAAACAAGAAGGTGAAACTCTGTCCTCAAAATGTAGATAAGAATGAGGGACAGCAGGGCAGGGCTTTGCAGCCAGAGCACCTGCCACCAAGCTTGACAACCTAAATTTGGCTCCCAATCCCCAATATGTTAAAAAAAAAAAAAGTTTTTTGTTTTGTTTTGTTTTTTTCAAGACAGGATTTCTCTGTGCAGCCCTAGTTGTCCTTGAGCTCACAAAGATTTGCCTGCCTTCTCTGCCGAGTGCTGAGATTAAAGGCGTGTGATATCACTGCTGGGCATCTAAATATTTTTTTAAAAAGACATAGAGAGGGAGCTGTGTGCAGCCTGAGTCGAGACCCAGTGGGATGCGTTTACTGCTAACGGTGCAGCTGCAACAGCTCAGAAGCAGGATGAAACAGGGAGGCCAGAGAAAGACAGTCCCGGGGTCATCAGCCATGGTCACAGCCACATCACAGGCTTCATGGGTCAGAAAACCCCTAAAGAGTTGGTGGGTTTTTGATTTGTTTTGGTTTGTTTTGGTTTTTTGAGACAGGGTTTCTCTATGTAGCCTTTACTGTCCTGGACTTGCTTTGTAGACCAGGCTAGCCTCAAACTCACAGCGATCTGTCTGCCTCTGGGATTAAAGGTGTGCGCCACCACACCCGGCTCAAAAGCAAACTTATTTGTTCAAGCAAATTGTGTTACAGAAAACAGGGAGACAGTTAAGAACATGTAAGGCTGGGCATCTTGACACTCACTTTTGATCCCAGCACTTGGGAGGCTGAAGCAGTAGGTCTGAGTTCGAGACCTGCCTGTTCTACTTAGTGAATTCTAGACCAGCCAAGGCTACATAAACAAACAAACAAAGGAGCAGGACCTATTATAACAGTCTACACATGAGACGGTGAACAGGGAGGAGGCCCAATGAGGCGATGAGAAGTACAGTTTTGGTTACATCCTGGAGGCAGATGATAAACGGATGGATGCTGAGAGCCAAGGGCCACTTTCAGGACAAGCTGCCTCAACTTCATGAAAAAGACAGAGGAAGAAAAGCATCTGTGCCAGATCCTAGCAGGAGCTCGGTTCTCAAGATGATGGTTTTGTGATGTCTGAGAAACATCACAGTGGACACGTCCAGAGGACAGTCACCAACACAAGCATGAGTCATGAGCGCTGAGAGCATCATCAGGGGATTGTAGGAGAGGAGAGCTGCAGACAGTGAGCACACACCATGGTACATTCCTAAAATCCTAGCAACCTTGGGAGGTGGAGGTCATACAATCAGATGTTCAAGGCCAACCTGGGCTATGTAAAACTGATTTTAAAAAATAAAAATAAAAGCCGGCGTGGTGGCGCACACCTTTAATCCCAGCACTCGGGAGGCAGAGGTAGGCGGATCGCTGTGAGTTCGAGGCCAGACTGGTCTACAAAGTGAGTCCAGGATGGCCAAGGCTACACAGAGAAACCCTGTCTCGAAAAACCTAAATAAATAAATAAATAAACAAATAAATAAGACAAAGGGACAATACTGTTGATTATTCAAGGCCTTTGCCTTTGTTGGGACCCAGGCCCAAGCTCATGTTGCCCAACGGTACTTACACTCCCGGAGGCACTCTGTGTCCGTGCAGTAGGACTGCGACTGCCGGAGCTGCAGTGACAGAAAGCAGAGTTAGCTGCTGAGCCACCCACATGGCAGGGACGGTCAGACTGGGGTTTGGGGGCAGGGGAGGTAGGGTGGGGGTGGCAGGTAAGACAGAGCTAGCTCAGCATGCTTGCAGCCCTACATGTAATTTCTAGTAACACGTAGTAAACAAGCTAATCTTTTTTTTTCTTTCTTTCTTTCTTTTTTTTTTAGTTTAGGCATATTTATTTTATTTTATGTGAGCATTTTGCCCATATGTTTGTCTGTGTACCACATGCATGCAGCAGCAGTCAGAAGTGGGCATTGGATCCCCAGATCTGGAGGTGCAGAGACTATAAACTACCATATGGGTGCTGGGAATTGAACCCAGGTACTGGAAGGGCAGCCAGTGCGCTTAATCTGCTGAGCCATCTCTCTAGGCTATTTTTATTTTTTTGAGACAGGGTCTGATGTATACCAGGCTAGCCTCAAACTCACTACACAGCAGAGGATGGCCATAAACTCTTGCCTCTACCTCCCAAAGGCTAGAATTACAGAGATGTGCCACCATGCCCAATTAGAAAATTTGGCTTTGGGGCCAGGTGTGGTGGCACACGGCTTTAATCCCAGAGGCAGAGGCAGAGGCAGAGGCAGGCGGATCGACCTGAGTTCGAGGCCAGCCTGGTCTACAAAAAGACAAGAAAAGAAAAAAAAATCTGGCTTTGGAACCATGAGATTATAAATTTCAAATATTTCCAAATCCAGGGCTGGACACAGTGGTGCGCCCATGTAATCTCAGGGAGAGGCAGGTGAGTCTCTGTAAATTCAAGGCTAGCCTGGTCTACAAAACCAGTCAGGGCAGCCAAGGCTACACAGACAACCCCTGTCCTGAAAAACCAATAATAAATAAATAAATAATCTATCAGTCAATTGCATAAGTCAAATTATGACTGTTCAGCTCATGCCCAGGTCTTTTAGGTGATTGAGAAATGAAAATCTCACTGGAGTTCATTGATGGATAGAGAGTGAAGAAATTCAGTCTTATAAATGACAGACATCCTCTTGCATATTCAGTAACTCACCCCCTGCAATTGTTTGTACAGCCACCAGCTGAACAACTGCTAGGCTGACTGAGCCTGGGCTTGGCAGAGTGGCAGGCGCCGCCTTAAAGTCCGGTTAGGCAACTTCCTAATGTTTCAAGACTGGGTAAGTTACTTGACACCTCTAAGTTTTGTTTTTTGTTGTTTTGTTTTGGGTTTTTTTTCCATTTATTAAAATGGTGCCAAGAAACTACCTACTTATCAGGGGACGATCAAGGATTTGCATAGATAACACCTGTGAAACTGTGAAATGCAGCTAACAACCCAATAAACAATATTATTAGTATTGTGCTATACACAGAATACGGTCTTTTTTTTTTTTTTTAAGTTTTATTTATTACTTATACAATATTCTGCCTGCCTGGATGCCAGCAGGCCAGAAGAGGGCATCAGATCACATTATAGATGGTTGTGAGCCACCATGTGGTTGCTGGGAATTGAACTCATGACCTTTGGAAGAACAACCAGTGCTCTTAACCACTGAGCCAGCTCTCCAGCCCACAGAGTACCATCTTATCTGAGCAATAAACAACTCACCCTCTGTTATACTCTAAGACATCATGTTGCTGTGTCAGAATGGAAGTGAAAGGTCTCAACTAATGTAAAATGATGCCATATACCTTTTGTCTGTCTGTTTGATCAAGATGGGGTTTCCTTGTGTAGCCTTTGCTGTCCTGGAATTTTTAGCTTTGTGGACTAGGCTGGTCTCAGAGATCCCCCTGCCTCTGCACCACCTGCCTGTTCTGAATCCAAAAGGAATCATCTGAACACTCAAGGGGAAACAAGACTACAAGACTCTTGTCACTGAATAGACGGACACACACACACACACACACACACACACACACACGCTCAGACATGAGACTCCCTAGAAGCTCACAAGCCAGCTAGCCTCATGCACAAATGGGGAACAAGAGAAAAATCCTGTTGCAGTATAGACTAGGCTGGCCTCAAATACACAGAAATGACCTGATTCTGGTTTCTACATGCTGGAATTAAATAAGGTGTATATGCCACCAAGTCATTTTCACAAGTATGTTTTAGGTATCATGCATCTCCTCAAGTTTAATGACAAAATTTTGCATTTGTTATGATTTTTTTCCAAGACAGGGTTTCTCTGTGTAACAGCTCTGGCTGGCCTGAAACTCACGGAGATATGCCTGCCTCTGCCTCCCAAGTGCTGGGATTAAAGGCGTGCACCACCACCACCTGGCTTGTTATGATCTTTCAACGGTATGATTTAATTTTACGCTCAAATTAATAAAACTTTTTTCTTTGGTTTTTTTTTTTTGTGTGTGTTGTTTTGTTTTTTGAGGTAGGATTTCTCTGTGTAGCCCTGGCTGTCCTGGACAGCTAAGTTTGTGTTCTTTATACCAGCAGGGCAGTGGTGGCACACACCTTTAATCCCAGCACTCAGGAGGCAGAGGCAGGTGGATCGCTGTGAGTTCCAGGCCAGACTGGTCTACAAGGAGAGTCCAGGACAGCCAAGGATACACAGAGAAACCCTGTCTCGAAAAACCAAAACACAACAATATGTACAATGACTATGTAATTCAGCAATCTGAATTAGTGTTTGTGTCCACATAAAGGGGGCGCCCAAAGTTCCTAAATTTGTAACTTTTTAAATTATACTAAGACCAAATCTCAGCAATTTCAAATCAAACATAACAAAACTTTATTAAAACTATTGAAAACTGGGATGGAGAGATGCTCAGTGGTTAGGAATACTTCCTGTGCCACTAGCCCAGGGGTGCATACCTGTAATCCTAGCACCTGGGAGGCAGCGGCAGGTGAATCTGTGAGTTCGAGGCCAGCCTGGTCTACAAAGGGAGTCCAGGACAGCCAAGGCTACACAGAGAAACCCTGTCTCAAAAAAACCAAAACAACAACAAAAAATTCCTCTCTGCAGGAGCCAGGAGGTGTGGTGGTGCACACCTGTAATCCCAGCACCTGGGAGGCAGAAGCAGGAGGATCTTTGTGAGTCTATAAAGCAAATCCCGGACAGCCAGGGCTACACAGAGAAGCCCTGTCTCAAAAAACCAAAAAAGAAAGCAGGCTGAGCAAGCCATGGGGTGCAAGTACAAAGTGAAGTAATATTCCTCCTCAGCCTCTCCGCTCTCCATCAGCTGCTGCCTCAGGCTCCTGCCCTGACTTCGTGCCCTGAGGGAAAGATGGAATGAACCCTTTCCTCGAATAGTTGCCTTCAGTCATGCAACAGACTGCAACAGAAGCATAACTAATCAAACCCTAATCTCACAGAACCAGGAAGAACACAGCAGAAGGATAACTAATCAAACCCTAATCTCACAGAACCAGGAAGAACACGGAGAACTCTGAACAGGACTGCTGTTTATCTCACCAGATTGATCAGTCTTCTCATCGCATGTTCATGGGAGCAAACACATTCACAGGGATCAAATCCACCTTCAGCCATGGTTATGCAGCTTGATTTTACTCAACTATTTAAATCTAGAAAGAAAGAAAAAATAGTTAAGAGTACTGTTGAGTTTCTCTCCAGGGATGAAAATTTCACACACTGCATGGACTCATGTGTAGCTCGTATTTATCAGTGGTATGTACCTTATGAAACTAGCACTAATATGTAGTAATTATAATTTTATCGTATGAATATGAAGCTATACAAGTTACCGGCTCCTCCAGCCACCAGCCCAACTTTATAGAAAGCGTCCTTGGGTGTTCTGACTGGCCTTGCCTCGGATGCTATGGCCTATTCTACTTAATTACTTAATTCCTAGACAGTATTTGCTACTGAAATAAAATTACACAAAATTTTCTTGTTTTGTTTTCTGTTATTGTTTCTCTGTGTATCCTTGGCTGCCCTGGACTTGTTTTGTAGATCAGGCTGGCCTCGAACTCACAGAGATCTGTCTGCCTCTTCCAAGGGCTGGGATTAAAGGGGTGGCTGCTTAAAATAAAAAAAATAATGCAAACCTTATGCTATCAAGAAAACAGATTGAGCTGGGGGCTGATGGTGCATGCCTTTAATCCCAGCATTTGGGAGGCAGAGGCAGGCGGATCGCTGTGAGTTCGAGGCCAGCCTGGTCTACAGAGTCCAGGACAGCCAAGGCTACACAGAGACCCTGCCTCAGAAAAAAACAAAAACAAAAAAAAAACAAAAAAAAAAAAAAAAGAAAGAAAGAAAAGAAAAAAGAAAAAGAAATGTTGTGTAGGGAGCTGTGCAGAGGTCAGAGGACAGTTTGTGAGAGTTGGTTCTCTCATAGGTCCTGGAGAGATCTCTGGTCATCAGGCCTGGCAGTTCTGTCCCTTTGCTCCTCTGAACCTTTTCGCTGGCTGATTTGAAGACATATCTTTCTCCCTTTTTGTGTTTTTGTAATTTTTGTTTGTTTATTTGGTTGGTCTGTTTCTTTGTTTTTGGTTTTTTGACAGGGTTTCACTTTACACGGAGCCCTGGCTGTCCTGGAACTCACAGCCATCCACCTGCCTCTGCCTCTGGAGTCCTGGCATTAAAGGCGTGTGCCACCACTCTGGCTTGAAGACATTTCTAAGCTGTCCTGAAATCAAGCTGCAGAACAGTCTGTGCAACCTGTTTTTCCTCAAGTGTCTTTTCATCTAAACCCTATTCGTAGGAGCCAAGCAGGAGAAATGGAGGTGCTTGCAGCCAGCCTCCCAAAAGCTAAGATGCACTACAAGCAAACTCCGGCTTGTTCCTGTCAGCTCACATCTTCTGGAGCCACCCTGTAGCCACACCTTTAAGTGAGCAGTGAGTGTGTGTGTAGGGGTCAGGATTCTCCTTAGTGAACTGTGTACAATGGACAGAAAACTCCAAGTAAATATAATCTCCCTTTATAGGGAGGTTAGACTTGTCCTTCAGACTGTGCTGGTGTAGACGTAACCAGTGTCCTTCAACACTACCCGTCTCTCCTTCCTCCTGTCTGAGTCTTCCGCAGCAAATGAAGTGTGGGTTAAAATTATTTTTTTTGTTTGTTTGAGACCAGGTCTTCTGTAGCACAGGCTGGTCATGACTGTGAACTCTGATCTTTCTGGCTCCACCTCCCAATTCCTAGGATTATGGGTGTGTGCCATCACACCCAACTTAACTGAGACTTTTTAAAAAATAATTTATATGAGTACTTTATCTGCACGTACACCTGCACGTCAGAAGACATAGCATAGATCCCAGTATAGGTGGTTGTGAGCCACCATGTGGTGGCTGGGAATTGAACTCAGACCTCTGGAAGAGCAGACAGTGCTCTTAACCATCTCTCCAACCCCTCACAAAGATGTTTGAAAATGAAATTCAAATACCAAAATGCCCAAACCCTTTCCAGCTCTCCGGTCTCTGAACACGGGGCTCTTGGAGAGCACCAGGGCTAGAAAGAGATTTGCTTCTATCTCCCAACAATCGGTCACAAGTGTAAACACAGTTCTCTTCAGGTCTGCCTTCAATTTACGCAGCGTTCCACTCGACCTGCCTCTCCTTCCAATGAGTCCCTCTTAGTCACCATCACGCTCCACACCTCCTGTACTGTTTCAGCCACATCACTCACTGTAGAAACATTTATGGAATTCTTGACAGTGTTTATATCTATACGTGCCAGGAATGCATAAACAGACTGGGGTTTTAAATTATCTTCATCTTGATTAGCTTCTATGGATGAGAATGAACGGTTTAAACCAGGACACTCCTTACAGAATTTTCTACACGTAATTGAGCTGTTTCAGTTCTATTCAATTTTCACTTTACCGTTCCCATCTTTATTTACTTTATTTTATTATTTCTGAGACAGGGTTTCTCTGTGTAGCTTTGGCTATCCTAGAACTCACTCTGTAGACCAGACTCAGAGATCCGCCTGTCTCTGCCTCCCTGAGTTTACAGGTGTGCGCCATCGCTGCTTGGCACAGTTCCCATCTTTTTTTTTTTTAACACCCATCTTTAATAATGTTTGTTTGTTTGTTTGTTTATTTTGGCCAAGTGTTGGCATTGGTGGTGCACGCTCTTAGTCCCAACGCTTGGGAGGCAGAGGCAGGTGGACCAGCCTGGTCTACAGAATGAGTTCCAGGACAGCCAAGGCTACACCAAGAAACCATCTCTCCAAAAAAGAAAAAAAAAAAAACCCACAAAATTCCCCCCCCCCTTTTTTTCTTTTAGTAGAATGACCACAGTTGGGAAACAAGTGTGCCAGTGTGCAACAGAAGCTGAACAATGTAACTAATGCCACCTCACATTTGCTTCAGAGACATTATGAAATTGCACTGTGCTGAGCAAGACTTAGCAGGGCCACTGAGTCAATGCTGGGAATCCGCCCAGAGGCACAGGCAGGAGGATTGCTGAGTTCCAGGCCAGCCTGGCCTACAAAGTGGGTCCAGGACAGCCAGGGCTACACAGAGAAACCCTGTCTCAAAAAACAAAAGAAAAAAAGAGAGGTCTTTGATGGACTCATTTAGAAGCTTGCTTTCTCCCCTTTGCTTTGACTAAAGCTGCTCGTGTCTTTAGCACACATCCTTGAAGCTAGGCAACGGTGCCACCACCACAGGAATGGGCTTAACCCTTAAGGACTTATCAGCTTCACTACTTATTTCCTAAAATGTGCAAACGAAGAGCTTGGGATACAGCTTGGGGGACAGTGAGCTTTGCCTAGCATGCAGGGTTTCATCACCCACCCTCATCAACAGGGAGGGCATGAGGCACATTCCTGTAAGTGCCAACGCTCTGAGGGAAGATCAGAAAGTCAAGGTCATCTTGATCCATGAGACCTTGTCTCCAAAAAAAGAAAGAAAGAAAGAAAAGAAAAGAAAAAAGTGCAAGTGGTTACAAAAGGCCTAAGTCATAAAGACAGGCACTAGGGTAGGGCTAGGAGGATAGGTCAGTGGCTAAGAGCTCTCTTGCAGGGGCCTAGTGCCCACAACTACCTGAAACTCCAGTTCCAGGAGTCCCAATGACCTCTGGTCTCCATGGGTACCAGCAGACAGATGGTGCACATAAATTTATAAAGGCACACACATATACACAAAAATCAATCTTTAAAAAAGTTAAAAAAAAAATCACCAGTGCCTCGGAAATGGTCAGCCTCTCTCAACAAAGCCCAGGCGCTTGTATTATGTACTTTACTGCAGAGCCATAGTGCCAATCTCTAGTAAGGAATTTTTTCTTTTACTACAGCCATTATCTCTAGGGACAAATACATCTCAATTTTCTTGCACTGAGTACGTTAAATTGACTGAATCTTTATCAATCAGTAAACTTGCTGGTTAGAGTTAATACACTTTCTTATCAGTTGAGTGGTGGTGGTAGTGCATGCTTAATCCTAGCACTCAGGAGGCAGAGGCAGCAGATTCTGAGTTCAAGACCCGCCTGATCTACAGAGCAAGTTCCAGGAAAGCCAGGGCTACACAAGGATACCCTGTCTTTCAGCAAAAAACAAAACAAAACAAATCATCAACAACAAAGAAGTACTACTCTGTCTTCAGGGAACATACTGCAAGGCCCAGGTAGAAGAATTAAACCCTGTCTATATTTCTATGAAAACAAATGATAAAATTTAATGTGTATATTAGGCACAGTTAGAGAGTAGCAATAAATAACAGTATTGTAATAAAATGCCTGAGAAAGTTTGGCAGGTTGTTTTTTTGTTTTTGTTTTTCCTTTTTGAGACACTGGGATTATAACCAGGGCCTCAGGTACGTTCTGCAAGTGTTGTACAAGTGCGCTATGCTCCAGATCTTCCACTTGTTTGTTTTCTGTGTAGCCCTGGCTGTCCTGCAACATGCTCTGTAGATCAGGCTGGCCTCAGATTCACAGAGCTCTGCATCCAGCATGCTGGGATTACAATCATGAACCATTACCTGGCTCTACTTCCTTGTTTTCTGCTGTTTGCTTTAGGTCTCACACGACCCAGGACGACTTCGGTCTCCCGGTCATCCTACTTCAGCCTCCTCAGCACAGGAATTAAAGCTACAAAAATGTCTTTGTGGTGAGGTGTGGTGGCACACGCCTTTAATGCCAGCACTCAGGAGGCAGAGGCAGACGGATTGTTGTGAGTTCAAGTCCAGCCTAGACTGACTACAAAGCGAGTCCAGGACAACCAGGGCTAAACAGAGAAAACCTGTCTCAAAAAAAAAAAAAAAAAAAGAAATGTTTTTGTTTGGCTTCTACACTGATTCTTTTTGTTACTCTTTAACTAGGCCTAGTATATACATTTTATCATGTTCTCCCCTCCCCCCATTTTTAAAAAAGTTTTTTCCCCTAGACAATGTTTCTCTGTGTAATAGTCCTGGCTGTCCTGGACTTGTTTTTGTAGACCAGAGTGGCCTTGAACCCACAGTGATCCGCCTATCTCTGCCCCCCACCCTACCCCACCCCCTCTGATTTTTTAAGACAAGGTTTCTCTGTGTAGCCTTGGCTGTCCTGGAACTCGCTCTGTAGACCAGGCAGGCTAGCCTCGAACTCACAAGAGATCCGCCTGTCTCTGCCTCCCATGCTGGATTAAAAGGCATGCACCATCTAATAGCTAGGATCACTACTCTTGCATTAAGGCCAGTTATTAAAGTTAGGTAAGGGGACTCAGTGGTTAAGAGCACTTCTGAGGGTCCTAAGTTCAATTCCTAGCATCCACATAGCAGCTCGCAACTGTCTGATGCTGTCTTCTGGAGTGTGGATGTACATGCAGACCAAGTACCCATATACACAAAATACATAAATAAGTCTTAAAGTTAATAGTTTCCTTGAACACAAGCACGAACAGTCTGAGTACTGATGAACAGATGGTAACTATGAGACTAAGGAGCAAGCAGCATATACAGGGTAGATACACTGAAACAAAGGAATGGGTCACCTCTTGTGTGGGACGGAAAAGGAAGGTATGATGCCAGGCAGTGATGGCATGCGCCTTTAATCCCAGCACTTGGGAGACAGAGGAAGGAGGATCTTTCTGAGTTTGAGGCTAGTCTGGTCTACAGAGAGAGTCGAGGACAGCCAGAGCTGTTACACAGAGAAACCCTGTCTTGAAAAAAAGAAGAAAGAAAGAAAGGAAGGAAGGAAGGGGATGGAGAGATGGCTCAGAGGATAAGAGCACTGGTTCCAGAGGTCCTGAGTTTCAATTTCCAGCAGCCACATAGTGGCTCACAACCATCTATAATCAGATCTGGTGCCCTCTTCTGGCATGCAGGCAAAATACTGTATATGTAATAAATAAATAAATAAATTTTTTTTAAAAAAGAAAGAAAGAAAGAAGAGGAAAGTGTAAAGTTGAATTGTGCTACTCAGAATGGTGGAAAACACTGGCGTGTAGCTCAGTGGTAGAATGACTGCACAGAACAATGTACAATATATGACTAGCAAACTGTTTAGTTCTAGAATTTTCTACTAATATGCCTACATTCAGCTCCCATCTTGTTTTGAGGCAGAATCTCTAACTCATGTCACACTCTGTTGTACTCCAGGCTTGTCAGCCTGTAAGCTTCAAGGTTGGGGATTCTGTCTCTTCCATCCCATCTGCCTTAGGAGTACTGACATCACCAACATGTACCTCTGTATCCAACTTTTTTACAAAGGTTCTGGGGCTGAAATGTGGGTCATGAAGCCAGCACTGGGTCAGACACTGCCTACAATCCTAGCACTTGGGAAGCAGAGGCTAACAGATCTATGTTCCAGGAAGTTCTAGGCCAGTCAGTGGTACAAAGTGAGAAGAGGAAAACTGGGCTGGGGCTGCCGCTCAGTGGGGACAGTGCTCGCCTAGCACTCACAGCGCCTAGTTTTGATCCTCAGCACTGGAGGACATGACCCTGGGCAGGCTGGGATGGAGATGGCTCTGTGGTTAAGAGCACAAATGGTTCTGGCAGAGGACCATATGTCAGAGCACCTTTGTCAGGCAGCTCATAACTACCTGTAAACCCAGATCCAGGGATTCCCAAGAACCTCTTCCGGATTCCAAGGGCACCTGTGTGCGCACCCCCACACATGCACACACATAAATGTGGCTGAGGAAGACAATCTTCATGGACCACTGGCTTGTGCACGTGCGCACATGCACAACACAGGAAAAAGGAGTTCAAGATCATCTTCGGCTACACAGTTTAAGAACAACCTGAGCTACCGCTATCTCAAGAGGAAAATGGGTTGATACGAAAGCAATTTGATCACACTCACATAGCTCAAATGTGACAGACCTTGGACAGGAAGCCACAGTGTGAACGCCAGAAGGGATCTCAGTCTCCATTTGTGAACTAGGCCCAACAATATTAGAGCTATTTCAAGCTTACAAAGACAATTTCAGAATGCCACAAAAATTAGACAGCTGGCAGTGAGCTTCTCGGTGTGAAGTGTCCTGAGCAACACTTGTCTGTTGGGAAACATGCAAGAAACAGAGACAGCCTCGCGCTGAGGCTGGCCCAGGACTGCGTAATGCCGTTAAAGCTGTACCAAAAACATTTCACTTATTGTGGAAATAAACCCATTATATACCTGAAAAATCACAATTACCTTTTGCCTAGGAGCCAAAATTCCTCCCTCCTATCACAGCAACCAACTGTAATTACAAACTCCGTGTAGTAGTGTAAATACTCTAGTCTGGGCTGTCCAGATGCTTTAGCAGCTAAACGTATTTGTCACCAAGCCTGACAGCCAGACTCAGTCCCCAGAACTGTGAATGAATGATCTCCCACAGGTTTGTTTGGGGGTTTGTTTGTTTGCTTGTTTTTGTTTTTGTTATTGTTTTGTTTTTTGTTTCTCTATGTAGCCCCGGCTGTCCTGACCTCAAAATTCTGTAGATCTGCCTGCCTCTGCCCCAGGAAGGAGTGTTGGGACAAAAGATGTCAGCCCTCATACCCAGCATTATATTCTACCTTTTGTTTGTTTTTCAAGACAGGGTTTCTCTGTGTAGCCTTGGCTGTCCTGGACTTACTCTGTGGACTAGGCTGGCCTCAAGAACTCACAGCAATCCACCTGCCTCTGCCTCCCTGAGTCCTGGGATTACAGGTGTACGCCACCACGCCCGGCTATATCTAACATTTTAAAAAGACCCAAACCTCTGGGTGGTCTACAGAGCAAGTTCTAGGACAGCCAGGGCTACACAGAGAAACTCTGCCTTGGGGGAGTGTGGGGAAGGAATACACAAAATTTCAAAAGTACCCTTTTTAGAGCACATATTATTCAAAAGGTAGAAAGTAAAGCAGGTGAAAAAGACAATAAATATCTAGTTGTGTAGAGGTAAACGGAGAATACGAATATAAATAAACAACACGAATATAAATAAACAACAGGGCCCGGGTGGGAAGGCTGAGCCAGCGAGCGCTGTTAGCAAGGTCACAGCAGAGAACAGCAACCGTCAGGCACATAGCCAACAAGCGGCTACTTTACAGGGGTCCTTTCACAGCTTTAGAGGAACAGCAATTCTCTCCCACTTTCATCTTGTTTTTAAGACATGGTCTCACTGTGTGGCTGGCTTGGAACTCAGACTCCAACTCACAGAGATCTCCCTGCCTGTGCCTCCTGGTGCTGGGATTAAAAGCCTAGCCCTGAATGTCTGACTATGTGCCGCTACCTCCCAAGTGCTGAGACTCCTGGGATTCCGGTCATGGACCGCAAGGCCCTGGTTTGTATAGTGCTGAGCGCCCACTCATGTGCTAGGCAAGGACTCCATCAACTGAGCTGGATCCTGTGTCCTCACCTACATATTTTAAAAAAGAACTAGCTGGGAATGGAGTCTCGTACCTAAAAGGTGGCCAACCTGGGCTACATAAGTGCGTTCAAGGCTACACAGGAAGATCCTATCTCAAATAAATGAAAGAGAGAAATAGAAAGAAAGAACTAAAATTAAGAGGAAGGAACTAAGGCCCCGAGAGTTTCAGTGGCTTGCCCAAAACCACAGCACCAAGAGGTGGGACTCAAGCCTATGTCTTCTCTCATTTCTCCTTTCCTGAAAATGATTTAGCTAATCAGTCCTTAGGGACCCGGAGAATAGGAAGAAGAATCAACATGCAGCTGAATTACTAAAACAACTTAACATAATGGAATTTTATACCAGCACACAAAGACTGCCCAAATAAATATTACAAATTTCCTTACCAGTCCAACCTCAACAAAAACTCAAAATTCACGCACACGCATTCACGCACACGCATTCACGCACACACATTCACGCACACGCATTCATGCACACGCGCGTGCGCACACACACACATACATGAAACTGCTACTTTCCTTCTAGCCCATTTCTGCTAGGATTAACTTTTTAAAATCATGTATTTTTTTTATTTCTGTGTATGTTTGTCTGTCTGTGTGTGTAGGTCATGTGTGTGCAGGTGCCTAAGGTAGTCAGATAAATGAGTGGCAGCCTTGGTGTCTGAAGAGAGCCTGTTATTTGGACATCAGTGGTGTGTTCTCATTTTGTTATTTAATGACAAGAAACACCAAGCTTTGCCAGGAGTGGTGGCGCACACCTTTAACCCCAGCAGAGGCAGCAGATCTCTGTCTAGGACAGCCAGGGCTACACAGAGAAACCCTGTCTCTGGGCCTCTTTTACAAGAACACTATCCATACCGTGAAGGCATTCTGCCCTCACCTCTTACCCTCATCTACCAAACGCTTTACTTACCTCCTGGTGCCATTACACGTGTGATTAAAATTGTAGTATATGAAGCCAGGCATGGTGAAGAGCGCCTTTAATCCCAGCATTTGGGAGGCAGAGGCAGGTAGATCGCTGTGAGTTCAAGGCCAGCCTGGTATACAAAGTGGGTGCAGGATAGCCAAGGCTACACAGAGAAACCCTGTCTCAAAACACCAAAAAATAAAATTAAATAAAAATAAATAATTCCAGTAAGTGAAGAAAGGAGTCATATTCAGACCATTTTATCTCTGCCCATTCCCAGAATTCATGTCCTTCTCAAATATAAAATGCCTCATTCTAATCTAATAACCCCCACTCCTCCCATCCCCCACCTACCCCCACCCCCACCTACCCCCATCCCTACCCCCCTACTCCCCCCACCCCCACTCACCCCCACCCCATACTTCTTCCTGTATCAAGCCAAAAGTCTGAAGTCCTGGCTCAAGACAGCTCAGTGTTAGGTAAAGGGGCCTGCTGCCAACACTCACAATCTGAGTTCGACCTCGGACCCACACGGTAGAATAAACTAGACTTCTCAAACTGTCCTTTGACCTCCACACAGCCATCACTGCACTCATGCTCGCCCTCAGCCCCCCACTCCCCATGTAAGTAAAACAAAAGTTGCTGGTCACGGGCCTTTAATCCCAGCACTCGGAAGCTGAGGCAGGTGGATCTCTGTGAGTTCAAGGTCAGCCTATTCTACAGGTGGAACTCCAGGACAGCCAGAGCTGACATAGAGAAACCCTGTCTCCAAAAAACTAAACCAAACAAAAAGACAAAAAACCTGAAGCCCAAAAGCTGACCTGTCACCAGCAGGCTGGGATGCACGAGACAGACTACTGAATGAATGTCATCTAAACCAGGGTCGGACTCAGGATATGACTCATCCTGAGGCACAGAGTTCTATGGGTACGTCTGCAGCCACGAGGATTTCCTGTCACCTATGAAGGGCAGGCCTCCGCATGAGGGCAGGCTTCCACAGGACAGGCTATCCTTGGTCCTCTGGAGCCTGAGAGCACCTAAAGGCTTCCAGCCATGCTGTCCCTCAACCTTCCAAGCTCTGGGCCAGTTGGTTAATGTGAGGGACAGACTCATAATTTCCAAAGTGCTTTTGGAGTCATCTGTCTGTGATGGTACCTGACCATCCATGTCCTTATCAAAAGGCAACTTGAGATCCAATGTCCAGTACAAAAAAAAAAAACAAAAAACAAAAAACAAAAAACAACAACAACAAAAAAAAAAAACCCCAAAAAACAAAAAAGAAAGGTCTGGCCAGGTGGTGATGGTGAACGCCTTTCATCCCAGCACTCAGGAGGCAGAGGCAGGCGATTGCTGTGAGTTCGAGGCCAGCCTGGTCTACAAAGTGAGTCCAGGACAGTCAAAGGCTATACAGAGAAACTCTGTCTCAAGAAAACAAAAAATGAAAAAAAAGAAAGATCCGGCTGGTCATACCCTTGTTCTCTTCCTAACCCAGCCAAGTTTTCTCACGGCTTTCCACATGCGTGGGCTGAGTGTGGGAGGACTCAGGGAAGCAGTCTCTAAGAGCAAGGGTTAGCAACAGCTCTCTCCTCAGCCCTCACCAAGACCACTCTTGCTTCCTTGCTCTTAGTGTGTCTGAGTGTGACAACGCGTCACAGGCTGGGAGCTTACAAAATCAGAACTGCTTACACTTCAGATGCTAAGTCTCCTTCATAGTGGCTATGTCCACAAGATGAAGCATTAAGTTTCTCTCTAAGGCCTTGTTTGGGGGAGGGGTGGGAAGAGGCGCTAAGATGGGGGTGGGGTCTCATGTCCTTGAACCGACTATGCATGAGAGGAAAGCCTTAGCTTGAACGCTGATTCTACTGGCCCACAGGGAGGTGCTGGGATTCCAGTTGTGTGCTGACACACCAGGTTCTGTTACAGGGGTGCTAGTCTCCTCGTATTATCATGGCGCCAGTGTGGACAATACTATGTTTTCTTTCTTTCTTTTTTTTTCTTCTTCTTCTTTTTGTTCTTGCTGTTTTGTTTTGTTTTTCGAGACAGGGTCTCTCTGTGTAGCCTTGACTCGCTTTGTGGACCAGGCTGACCTCGAACTCACAGCAATCTGCCTGCCTCTGCCTCCCGAGTGCTGGGATTAAATGCATGTGCCACCACTGCCCGGCCTAATACTATGTTTTCAACATAGCCTTTTCTTTCTTTCTTTTCTTTTGTTTGTTTGTTTTGGGTTTTTTTCTTTGTTTTGTTTTGTTTGTTTGTTTGGTTTTTGGAGACAGGGCTTCTCTGTGTAGCCCTGGTGATTCTGGAAGTCCTCTATAGACCAGGCTGGCCTCCAACTCTCAGAGATCTGTTTATATATGCTAGGGTTAAAGACATGTTCCACCACTGCCTGCCATGTCTAAGTAATTTTTTTAATCCTTCCTTATAATTAATTCATATTCTAGGAATCACTTTAGACAACTTACAAGTTATCAAGGGATTAGGACATAAAATGTCTTAAAGGATTCAAGCTAATAAGCATTACTGAAAGGGATAAATCACTTAGCCTCAGAGACTTCGTTTACCTATAAAACAGAACTGATAACTGAAGCTATTCACTTTAAAGGAGTGTGCAAGGATCAGGTGGGAATTTTATGAGTCCAGGACAGACTGAGAACGCCCTGGGCCAACTCAGTGAGAGGCATCTTCAGCCCTCAGAGGTAAGCTGCCCTCCACTGCTCACAGTCCCCTGGGACCTTGGGGATATTCCTCTGCACAAGAGGGAAAGGGGAGGGCGACATCCACCCACCGTGAAGCCCCACTGATTTCCCGTCTTTTCTCAGCTTTACTCATGGGCAATCACAGAGTCTCTCTACCTAGCAAGGCACAGGGATAAAATTTACCATAAATGGTCAAATAAATGTTTCAACTAAAGTAACTGTTTACATTCAGTACCATTAAAGTTTCAAAATCTGAAAATAGTTCCCAAAATTTCTTTTCAAGAGTGCTTCTATCTGGGGCTGGAGAGATGGCTCAGTGGTTAAGAGCACTGTCTGCTCTTCGAAAGGACCCAGGTTCAATTCCCAGCACCCACATGGCAACTCACAACTGTCTGTAACTCCAAGATCTGACGCCCTCACACCAATGCACATAAATTAAAATTAAATTTAAAATATTTTTTAAAAAAAAGAGTGCTTCTATCCTGTGGGGCAGACTTGCCTACATGCACAAAGCTCTAGCTAGGTTCAGTCCCTAGAAACATACACACACACACACACACACACACACACACACACACACACTTATATTCCAAAGGAAAAAAATTCAATAGATTAAAAAAAATTCACTAGACATCTGTAACTACAGTGGACATGTTACTTTATAAATGCTAATAAATTTAATAAAGTAGCTCTTAATGCTGCCTTACAATTTATAGATGAGCTCTATATGACAGCTGAGAGTGGTACTGGCAGACACTGACAAGATCTCTGTGTTCGAGGCCAGCCTGATCTACATAGTGAGCTCTAGGCTAACCAGGGTTACACAGGGAGACCCTGTCTAAAACAAACCAACCACACCAACCAACCAAACCCCAAGTGTCCTATAGGACAGAAGACACTAGCCACTGAAGCGCTGACCTCTACAGCTCAGGATGTCTGCACCCACACCCTGACTGGAAGCACCGTTAGGGTTGAAAGTTTGGAAGCTTCTGCCCATGCAATGCTGTCAGCGAGTGCAGGCAAGCGTAACAAGCAGCTCCGCTCTGCGCTCACACAAAACTGATACATCTGTGTTTTGACCACAATTTTTAAAAAAGCAAAAGGGGAAATGAAAATCCAGTATGAAAATGAGCAACGGGGGAACTTTCTCCAAAATAAAAGCACTGCTATTAAAAATATTGTTAAATATGTGTGTATAAGCTCCACTACACACCTAAATGTTGGTTTAGTTTAGAAAGGTATACATGTTTTCAGTTTTGATTATTTTAAAAACAATATATATTTCAAATCCCTCATCCTGCACTCCAGGAAAAATCCAAATCAAAAGTCAAGACAACTCTTCAGAGGCAGTTTTTTTTGGGGGGGAGGGGGGTTTGAGACAGGGACTCTCTGTGTAGACTTGGCTGTCCTAGACTCTCTTTGTAGACCAAGCCAGCCTCAAACTCACAGCGATCCGCCTGCCTCTGCCTCCTGAGTGCTGGGATTAAAGGTGTGCGCCACCATGCCCAGCTCATTTATATTTGCTAAACTTACTTTTTTTTCTTTGAGACAGGGTTTCTCTGTGTAGCCCTTGCTATCCTAGAATTTGCTCTATGGACTAGGTTGGCCTGGAACTCATAGAGACCCACGTGCCTCTGCCTCACAAGTGCCAGATTTAAAAGCATGTGCCACCACCTTCTGGCTACTGTTTCTTTTTTTTAATTTTTTACTTTTATTTTATGTGTATTGGTTTGAGTGTGTTAGATCCCTTGGAGTTGCAGACAGTTGTGAGCTATCATGTGGGTGCTGGGAATTGAACCCAGGTCCTCTGGGAGAATAGTCAGTGCTTTTAACTACTGAACCATCCCTCCAGTCCCTTACTATTACTTTTTTTTTTTTTTGTCAGTCTTTTTTTCCTCCCGAGACAGGGTTTCTCTGTGTAACCTTGGCTGTCCTGGACTTACTTTGTAGACCACGCTGGCCTCGAACTCACAGCGATCCACCTGCCTCTGCCTCTAGAGGGCTGGGAAAATATAGAAAAGTTGTTTTTCAACCCTGATCACTCAGTACCTTCTGAGATGGCCTCTGGGCTATTCTATACTTTGAGAAAAAACACACCCTCTTAGCTGTCCCAAACACCTGACAGCACATGATGTCCCAAGCTCAGCCTGTCCCGAACACCTGACAGCACATGATATCCCAAGATGAGCTCTTGCCCCCTCAGGGATAAAATAACTAGTAGCCAATCGTTTTTTTAAACCGCCAATTCTGCTTCTGTAAGAGTATAAAAGACCCAAGCTTTGCTTATTCAGAGGTCTCCAGTTCAATAGAGCTTGGTAGACCCCATTCTGGCGGATCAATAAAGCACCCCTGTTGTTTGCATCGGTCTGGACTCTCAGGTCTCACTGCGCTCCAGGAAGTAGGACCTAGCCACCAGGTCTTACACCTCTGCCTCCCAAGAAGATTTACTTATTTATTATGTATATAGTTTTCTGCCCGCATGTATACCTGCCCGCCAGAAGTGGGCACCAGATCTCATTAAAGATGGTTATGAGCACTATACTGGGAATTGAACTCAGGACTTCTGGGAGAGCAACCAGTACTCTTAACCTCTGAGGCATCCCTCCAACCTCATTTTTTAAAAATAGTTCTAAAATTTATTTATTTTTACTTTATGTGCATTCGTGTTTTGCCTGTCTGTATGTCTGTGTGAGGGTGTCAGATCTTGGTGTTACAAACAGTTGTGAACTGCCATGTGGGTGCTGGAAATTGAACCCAAGTTCTCAGGAAGAACAGTCAGTGCTCTTAAGTGCTGAACCATCTCTCCAGCCCCAGAGGGCCCAGTTTTGGTTCCCAGCACCCACATGGTGACTCACAACCGTCAGTAACTCTAGTTCTGGGGGGATCTGATGCTCTCTCCTGACCTCCTCAGGCACCAGGCACTTACATGGTGCACAGACATACATACATGCAGGCAAAACATCCACACCCATAAAACAAAAGTAATTACAAAAAAACACAAGACAGGGAAAACGCTAATACTTCTGAGGGCATTAGAGAACTGCAGTTGGTTTTAAATATTACTGCCATTGTAACTTTATTAACAAGCAGATGAAGTACAGGGAGAAATTTATGGCTATTAATAGAAGCTCAAGGTCCCTTAGTGAGGCTAGAACGAGTGACCTAAGCCTCTACAGAAAGAGCTAGGCTAAAAGAGAACAGAAGACTAAACACTAGTCCTTGTCTGTGTTCAAGTCACAGACAGAAATGCAGCAATTGTATGCACCTTTTCTCCCTCACTTGCAAAGGGGTCTTGCACTGAGAACTCTCTGCAGTTTCTGCTTTTTCTTTTTGTTTTGGTTGATTTGGTTTGGTTTTTTTTCCGAGACAGAGTTTCTCTGCCCTTGGCTGCCCTGGACTCCTTTTGTAGACCAGGCTCCTTGAACTCACAGCGATTCACCTGCCTCTGCCTCCCCAGTTCTGAGATTAAAGGCGTGCTCCACCACCTCCTGGCCAGTTTCTGCTTATTCTACTGTAGTCCAAAGAGTCAGACGCTCACATCAACAGATATAGAGATATATGACTTAACAACTTAATTTTCAGGGGAGAAATATAGAGTGCTACACAGGAGGAGGAAAATACTCCCAAACTCACTTCGAGCTAGCCGGGTAAGCTCTCAGAGGGCTAACCATGATGCCCACACTGGTCTCAAATAGCCCTCCTCCCTCAGCACCCTGAGCAGCCAGAACTAGACGCATGCCTAGAGTACTTCTCAAAACTGTCCCCTAATTCTGCAACTTCAGACAAAAACAACAGCAACATTTTTTTTTCAAAAAATAAAAAAATACATGTATATCTTTCAGATAGGTTTCAAATAGGACAGAAAACACTATCTTGTCTTTAACCAAAAAACAGCTTAGAGTTGGAGAGATGCTTCATCAGTTAAGAGCACTGGTCATAAGCAGCACACACCTTGAATGCCATCACTGTGGAGGCAGAGGCAGGGATCTCTGTGAGTTCGAGGCCTGCCTGATCTACAAAGAATCAAGGACAGCCAGGGCTACACAGAGAAACCCTGTCTCGTAAAAAAAGAAAAAAAAAAAACAAAAAAGCACTGGTCATTCTTCCAGAGGACCTGAAGGTCACATGGTACAACAACTTCAGTTCCAGGGTATTCAATGCTGCCTTGTGGACTCTTTGTGAGTACTACATGGTACACATGTGTGCAAGCTAAACACCTATACAAAGAAAATAAAAATGAGGACATCTTAATAAAAAAAAACAGCCCAGTTTAGTTCTAAATGTTGCAGCTCACGAGCAGCAAGACACTCTGAGGAGCGCACACGGGTTTCAGCCACTCAGTACATGTGTTCACTTTAAGACATGGGCAGGGAAGCTTCTGTCTGGCTGCTCTGCAGCTCCATGAAAGAAGGAAAGACTCATACTTAGCATAGCAACCTTACCTAGCACACTCTGTGCCCCCAAGGTGGGTTGACTGTAGAGGAGCTAGCTTCCAGAAAAGAGGCATTAAAAACCAAGAAACATGCTCAAAACGTTAATGTAGAATAAAATCATCCAAAGGGTTTGTTCCACAGCAAATCTGGAGCTGGGTGTGGCACCTCATGTCTGTAATTACGACAGAGAAGCCTCCGGGAGAGAGACAGGAAAAACTCCAGTTAACCAAGGCCGCCCTCTCCACAGAGGCCTCAAAAATCCAAAGCCTGGAGGAAGCAACAGGAACAAAAGTTCATCATCGGCCCCAGGCCAGCCTAAACTACATAAAGCCCAACCCCCAAAAACAACAAAAAGTGGCAGCCAAAGTCTAGGGTGTAGCTCAGTGGTAGAATGCTTACCAACCATGTACAAAGGGCTGGGTTTAATTTGCAGCACCACAAAAAAGTGGGTTGGAGAAGGATACAGACTCTGAGAACCCACTGTCCAAGGCTGCATAAGTCTAAAATAGAATGACAATGTTCTCTGACCCAAACACCAAGGATTCCTGAACAGAATTAAGACTGTCCTATAAGAAGCTGCTGTGAGTTTGGGGCCAGCCTCCCGGGCCACAAAGTGAGTCCAGAACAGCCAAGGCTACACACAGAAACCCTGTCTCCAAAAAAAAAAAAAAAAAAAAAAAGCTGAAAATTACTAAAGAGGAGTATAGATATAGATACAGATATGGCGAAAGTTGACTTATTCAGGAACAGTCAGAGTTCCTATTATGTCATTTTAAATAACTGCCAGTGTAAGAAACAGGAAACATTTTTTTTCTTTTCTTTTCTTTTTTTAGACTAGGCCTCCCTCTGCCTCCCTGAGCACTGGGATTAAATGTATGCACCACCACGTCTGGCTCAGGGGAAAAAAGAAAAAAAAAAAAAAAAAAAAAAAAAAAATGGAGGCAACGCAGATAGTGGGAAACCCTGCTAATTAAAAAAAAAAAAAAAAAATAGAGAAATAGGGTAATTTCTTTGAAAAGTCAACTTCTGAACTATCAACTTAATGACAGAAACGAATTGGCCAAAGCGGACTGGGAGAATACTGAAGCCAGGACACAGGAAGAGCAAAGACCTCAGACTGTAGCTCAAATTCTTGCGTTAGACACAACAAAGGAGGATGGAAAGAAGGAATATACGGACATGGCCAGGCTCCAGAGTACGGGACCAAGTACAAACACGCAAAGTACATAAGAGAGAAAGGCAAGGAGAAGTGCCTAGCAAGCCTGCCAGGGAGACCTTCAAGTGTGTGTGTGTGTGTGTGTGTAAGAGAGAGAATCTAATTTACATTTTAAGGAAGCTCTTAGGATGTGATATGAGGAATGCACCATAAGCAGCCAAAGTTGGAGAGAGGCAGGAAACTGCTTCAGCTGACCAAATGAGATGGTGGTAGTCGTCAAGTAGGGATGGCAGCACCAGCTACTGGAAAGGAATGCACACTGAGTGTTATAATTTCCTATAATTAAAGGGACTGGAGAGAGGGCTCAGTCATTAAGAGCACTTGCTGCTTGTCTAGATCCCAGTTTGGTTCCTCGTACCCTTGTCTGGTGGCTCATAACCAAACTCATAACCACTAGCTCCTAACTCGTAGCTCAAGCGCTAGGGAACTCAGTACCTTCTCCTGGTACATTAATGCTAACGTGCACATGCAGGCGCACGCGCACACACACAGACACCGCAAACACAGAAAAGAAGAAATCTTAAAGACTTGTAAAAAATTAAAGAGTACCAAGCATCTGGAATCAAGTACTCAGGAGATAACGGATGTCAGTAGAGATTTATAGGTCTTAAGAAAGCCTATCAGCCTAAAGATATCAGCCTAAAGTAGCATTAACAAATTTAGGATACTTCATGATACTTAGCCCTTGAAGCTGGGGTGAAGAGGGGACTTCCCTTCAGGAGAGGCTCCTTTGGGGGTCAGTGGTTAAAAACAAAACAACAAAAAACCTGTATCTGACGGCACATACCTAAACCCCAATGCTAATAAAGTGACTCCCTCCAGGATCCTGTGCATGGGATGGTAACAGCTGCTCTGCATTTGAAGGATGGTGTAACTAAGGGTTATACCCTAAACTTACCTGAGTGAAACTACTAAATAAGAAAAACCTAGCGGGGGTGGTGGCACAGGGCTTTAATCCCAGCACTCGGGAGGCAGAGGCAGGTGGATCACTGTGAGTTCGAGGCCAGCCTGGTCTACACAGTGAGTCCAGGATGGCCAAGGCTACACAGAGAAACCCTGTCTCAAAAAACCAAAAAACAAAACAAAACAAACAAACAAACAAAAAACAGAAAAAACAAAACAAAAATAATAAAATTTTTTAAAAAGGAAGAGAAAAAAAAAAAAACCTTACTAAAATTCCATATTGCATTTGCTGCCTTGAGAGTTTAACAAGCTAAATCTCATACAATGTCTACTGATTTCTTACATCTCACAGTATCACCATAGCTTTGGCTGTCTTTGATTCACTTTGTAGACTTTTGAAGACCAGGCTGGCCTCGAACTCACAGAGATCAGCCTGCCTCTGCCTCCTGGATTAAAGGCCTGCACCATCATGTTGAGCAAGGGAGGGAAACTTGCAACATCATGGCTTTAATAGCTATTGTCTTTCCTACGTGGTGGAATTCCACCCTAAAATACCCACTGTCCACAGCTACAGATAAATAAATACATACAGATATAAACAAACAAATACCTCCCAATAATGCCTGGCGATGGTGGCGCACGCCTTTAATCCCAACACTCAAGAGACAGAGCAAATTCCAGGACAGCTAGGAGGGTTACACAAAGAAATCCTGTCTCAAAAAAACAAAACAAACACAACAACAACAAAGTGCCCACAACAAAAAGGCAAAAGTGGAGAGATGCCTCACCGATTAGGGCAGTAACTACTCTTCCACAAAACCTGGGTTCGGTTCCCAGAAACCACAGAGCAGCTCATAACCCTCTGTAACTCTGATCCCAGGGGATCTGACCCCTCCTTGGGCACCCAGGAATGCACAAGGTGAACAGACATAGATATAGGCAAAGTGCCCATACACATTAAATAAAATAAATAAAACTTATTTCTTAAAAAGCAAATGAAGCTGGCGCACGCCTTTAATCCCAGTAATCAGGAGGCAGAGGCAGGAGGATCACTCTGAGTTTGAGGCCAGCCTGGTCTACAAAGGGAGTCCAGGACAGCCAAGGCTACACAGAGAAACCTTGTCTCGAAAAACAAAACAAAACAAAAATCCCAACAACAAAAAAGCAAATGCAGCATGATACTGTATTTCTATAAAACAATGGCAAACGCATCTGGGACTAACATTCTGGCAAGTTGAGTGGCACAATTATTTTTTTTCTCTTCATGTACTTCTATCAATATTCTTGGCAATCATCGCAAAAACATTTCGCACAAGCGAAAAATATTTTTAGGATGGCATAAAGTTGTTTGGTTTTTTTTTTTTTTTTAAACTGAAAAGGGGGAGTGCAAAAAAAGAAAAATTCCCTTTGTCTAAATCCACAGGATTCCAAGTATGGTGGAAGGAAAGGGGAAAAAAAAAAAAAAACCAAAAATGATCTACACGGGAAGATAAGATTTGATTACAGGTTCCTTTACTGCCCAAGGGCACATCCTTCAAAGAAAGGCATCTAAATTACCAAGGATTCTTCCCAGATTTGACAGAAAGCGATCAATCTATTTTTGTTCTTCTTTCTGGCTGCTTACCACAGAAACACTTCAATTAAATATCCTGGAGACGGGAAGATGTCCCTTTTAAAAACCACGTTGGTCAGAGGCAGGCGGATCACTCTGTGTTCAAGGCCAGCCTGGTCTACAGAGGGAGTCCAGGACAGCCAACGCTACACAGAGAAACCTTGTCTCGGGAAAAAATAAAATAAAAAATAAAAACCACGTTGGAACACCTAGGTTGGTTTTCTGGTCTGTCACGGAGGGCCGGCCGAAGGGTGGGCTGCTACACTGAAGCAATCTGCGCGAGCAGTGAGTCTCCGGGAGCACGCAGCTGTTTCCCCTAACCTCCACATCAGACACAGCCTCCTGAGCGTCTACAGACTAGAACACTTGGGAAACCGTAGGCTTCCCCAAATTCTGGTACGAATAGCTCCCAGTAGTTTCTGAAAACACAGCACAAAATTGGGAAGGTATATCTTCTACAAATGCATGTAAATGCTTCCTGAAGCTCAGCCGGAGCTCCAGATGCAAGACACATCCTCGGTTTTTCCGACTGGGGCGACTAAAAGCATCCTTGTCGCCTCTCTATAGTAAGCAAGTACCGTCTTGGCTAAAATCCTAACCGTTTAAACAGCCACTTTGGAAAACTTCGGCTTTAAGCAGCGACACGGATCTCAAACCCCCGCCAAGGCCATCGCCCTGCATTCCTTCCAATAACGGTGCTGCTCCCTGCTCCCTGTCAACCCCGGCTCTACACACTGAATCAACAGAAAAGGGGAATCCTTTACATCCGCGACACAATGGAGGCTAAAAAAAAATGAGCTCTGGCTCTCAGGATGGCAGCTATCACAACAAAGGGGCGAGTCCGGGTGACTTCATCGAACCCACCAGGCAAACGCCACCCGCCCGGCCTTCGGGGTTACGGTCCCCAGTCCCCTTGCACGCCCACGCTGCCTTTGTGGTCCGAAAAGTGAAAGCACCGGACTGCAGGTGCCCGTCCAGCCCAAGCTGCAGGCTGCCGGGCCGGCTCCCCGGGTGCACAGCCCAGCCAGAGCCCCCCTGCTGTGCCGCAGCGGTCCCCTGGAGCGCGCGGGCACGCAGGTGGCGACGCGAAGGGGGTCTCGGAGGAGAGCGGTGGGCCACGGGTGGGGGGCACTCACCCGCCCAAGCAAGCGGCGGGCAGGGAGGGTGGCAGCCGGGAGCGTTCCGGACGCCGCTGTCGCTGCCGCTGCTTGCTGGCCGCCGGCCTCCTCCCCTCTGTTTGGATTCGATGGCCCACGTCACTCTTAGCCACGAGACCCGGATCTGCCGGCTCCCGAAGGCGGCGCAACAGATCGCAGCGCCGAGAGCCACCCGTGACCCTACCTAGTGAGCATGCGCGTGTCGCGCTGGCCACCTGCGTCGGATGGGGGGGAGCGGCTTCCTCAGCTTCTGCGCTGACGTGCGTGGGCGCGCCGGGCACGGAGGAAGCAGTTCCGGTGTGGAGGGGTGGGGCTGCCCCACTACTATGAAGGAGGGGCACCCGGGCTGTTGAATTGTCCCACGTAGTCTCCGTATTGCCTTCCGTGGTCAGTTTCGTCTGACGCGTGTGTTTGCTGAAGGATGCACTGTCCTCCGCAGGGTTTAGTCATCCTTAGGTGGAGGTGCGCGCAAATTGATGTCTGCTGAGACCCGGTCTGCCTGCAGAGGGGTTGGTAGTTAATCACCAGGCCCACGTGAAAATCGGAACCCGAGGATTACAGAAGCGCGTCAACTGCGGTGGTTTGAGCGATCCTGATGACGTTCCAGTTTTGGACTGGAAAGCAGACCTAAATTGAGTTCACCATCAACGTTAAAAGAGATATGTTGGAAGCCGACGGTGGGGGAGACAGACAGGCTGGTCTACAGAGCGAGTTTCAGGACAGCCAGAGCTACAAAGAGAAACTCTGGCCTGAAGCGGCGTGTGTGAATTTGAGGCCAGCCCAGTACCACGTAGAATATGTTTGATATATATATATATATATATAAAAACAATTTTTTTTAATGGGAGCCTAGCCCTAGGTTTGGCCTCCTCGTAAGGGAGAGAATATAGCCGAAGGAGGGTAGCAGCACTCCTTTCTTGAGCTAGGGGACCCTAAGGAGCAGTATTTCAACAAGCCAAAGACAACTTCATACCTGTGTAAGAAAGGTCGAGGAACCAATAGAAGACAGCGTATGGAAGTATGGCACTTGATGAACAAGAAAAGCAGCTGTGGAAGCCCTAACTCTGCAGATGTGTCCAGTGACTTCAAGAAACTCTGGAGAAAACTAAGAATATTGTGATAACTAAGTACAAGAAAAAAATATTCTGAGACTCTAAAATCAGGACAGAAAAAATTAAACTCCAGAAAACATCCATGTGGGATTCCATTTTCTTCTCTAACATTTTAACAATCTAACAACAACAAGGAAAGCAAAACCCTTTAAAGCAGTGCTGTCCAGCCGGGCATGGTGGCACACGCACCTTTAATCCCAGCACTCGGGAGGCAGAGGCAAGTGGATCGCTGTGAGTTCGAGGCCAACCTGATCTACAAAGTGAGCCTAAGACAGTCAAGAATACACAGAGAAACCCTGTCTTGAAAAACCAAAATCCAAACCAAACCAACCAACCAAACAAACAAAAAACATACACCCCAGTGCCATCTAGTCTGTAAGCGGCTACATGGTTCAAAGTTTCCGTGTTGTACTGAGGTATAGCCTGCCACTCTTGGGTAAAGTTACAAGTCACAAAACAGAACCAACCGACCAAAACAAACACAGGAGCTCTGTCTTCCTCAGGATACAATGTAACTACAAATTGTCATTAAAGAAAACACTCTCCCACCCAAAAGAAGAAACCCTCATAATTCTCAGTTGCTGAACTATGAAAGACAAATCTGACCTGGCAGTGATGGCACATGCCCTTAATCTCAGCAATATGGAGGCAAAAGCAGTGGATCTCTTGAGTTTGAGGCTCCCTGGTCTACAGAGCTCCAGGGCTACTGTGTCCGGAAAAACAAAACCAAAAATATTGGAATAGATTGCTACACGTCTAACCTCCACAAAACTCAGCCAGAGAGCACCCCGGGCTTCAGAGGTTAGCACCTCAACAGAAGTAGGGGAGCTGAAGGTATGAGTGCAGCTTCTGCTTGGTTGGGCTCCAGGCCTGCGAGCCACAGCAGAGTCCCACTGAGATAGAGTCCCCTAGGCCTCAGAGACACACGTGGAGACGATGAGGCCAGGACTGAGGGTGGCCCAGGGCCCTGTCCCGCCCTTGGAATGAAGCACCCTGTTGTTTGCCAGGAAAATGTGCCTGGCCTTTTCAAAGATTGTTCTCTGCAGCTGGCTAGGGGTTAGGAACTCCTGACACTGAGGTCTGGTATGGAGCTGAACAGTTTCTAAGCCCATCTTCCAAAAAGAAAAACACATGTTCCTAGCACTCGGGAAGAAGAGGCAGGCGGATCCCTACCTGGTCTATAAAGCCAAGGCTAACAGAGAAAACCCTGTCTCAATTTAAAAAAGAAAAAAAAAAGAAAGAAAGAAAGAAAAAAGAAAAAAAAAAAAAAGACATTAGGTGTCTGTTTGCCAAGCAAATGTACCACCATTGACCTAATTTTTTTGTTCTTATTTGGTTTTGGTTTGGTTTTGGTTTTTTGAGACAGGGTTTCTCTGTGTAGCCCTGGCTGTCCTGAACTCACTTTGTAGACCAGGCTGGCCTCGAACTCACAGAGATCCACCTGCCTCTGCCTCCTGAGTGCTGGGATTAAAGGGGTGCGCCACCACGCCTGGTGATTCTGTTCTTTAGTTTTCTGACATCCTTATTGAGGTATAATTCACATCAAATTCTGCCCTTTCAATTGCATAGTTTCAACAACATTTTTGGGTTCAGAATTTTACAATTACCTATGTTAAAATACAACATATTTGCATTACATATGTGCTTTTTTGTGGGGCAAGAGGTCCTTGTACTTACAAAGCAGCGCTGAGAGAACCAGGAATGTTATCTCCTCAATGGAGAGATAAAATCACCTGCATTCCATCCAGAAAGGTGAAAGTGCAGGTTGTAAGTGACCTGCTGACCTTTTTGCTGTCAGTAGAGACAGGCCTCACTCTGATTCCCCAGACTCTTCTCTATTCTATTCCACTACCTGCCCTTAGCTTAGCTGCCACAAGCACTGCATGGCCTGCTGATCTCTGTTATCCATCAGAGACCACATTAGATTGTAGGCCTTTTAGACCCAGCTTCATGGTCGCATGGACTTTGTAAGAGAGTTTCTATATGGGACTGGAGAGATGGCTCAAAGGGTAAGAGCTCTCCAGGAGGTCCTGAGTTCAATTCCCAGCAACCTCATGGTGACTCACAATCATCTATAATGTGATCTGATGCCCTCTTCTGGCCTGCAGGTGTACATGCAGACAGCATTGTATACATAATAATAAATAAAGGCATGTATGCCTTGTCTGCCAGAAGAGGGCACCCAGATCTCATTATAGATGGTTGTGAGCCACCATGTGGTTGCTGGGAATTGAACTCAGGACCTTTGGAAGAACATCCAGTGCCCTTAACCTCTGAGTCATATCTGCAGCCCAAATAAATCTTTTTTTAAAAAACTTAAAAAAAAAAAAGTTTTACAAAAACAAAGTTTTGCCAGGCGTGGTGGCACATGCCTTGAATCCCAGCATTCAGGAGATAAAGACAGGTGGGTTGCTGTGAGTTCAAGGTCTACAAAGCAAGTCCAGGACAGCCAGGGCTAACACAGAGAAACCCTGTCTCAAAAAACCAAACAAACAAACAAACAAACAAAACAAAACAACAACAACAAAAAACCCAGAACAGAGAAACCCTGTCTTCTTGATACAAGTCTATATCTATAAAATTTCATTCAAAGGCACATATGTGCCAGGCAGTGGTCATGCACACCTTTAATCCTAGCTTTGGCTGGCAGATCTCCGAGTTCAAGGCCAATCTGGTCTCCATAGTGAGTTCCTGGACAGCAGGGGCTATACAGGGAAACCCCATCTCAAACCACCACCACCACCCCAAAAAGAAAAATAGTGAGGGATCCCTGCAGGTTTCATACAGGGAAGTGATCCTCTCAAACAGATGAGAGTAAAACCCAGGTGAAGATTGACTTTGCCAACCTGGATCAGACTCTGGGGAGTCTAATGCCAGGCGGTTCGTGGTTAGCATATTATAAACACAGTGCAATTTGGGAAAAGGTTTTCAGGCAGCAGTCAGTCAGTCCAACCCCAGGTACACAATAAAGCTGGGATTAAAGGAGTGTGCCACCACACCCGGTGGTTTCTCTGTTCTGGACTCACTTTGTAGTCCAGGCCGGCCAAGAACTGACAGCGTTCCACCTGCCTCTGGCTCCTGAGTGCTGGGATTACAGGCGTGTGCCACCAAGCCCGGCTTTTCCCCCAAATATCTTGACTCTACTTTCTTCTTGCTTAAATGATTTATTTTTGAAAGGGGATTGAATAAAAGATGAATTTTAAGGCTAGAAAGATGGCTCAGTGGTTAAGAGCACTGTCTGCTCTTCCAGAGGTCCTGAGTTCAATTCCCAGCAACCACATGGTGTACATGCAAGCAGAACATTGTATATGTAATTAAAAAAAAAAAAGTTAAGCCGGGCAGTGGTGGCGCATGCCTTTAATCCCAGCACTCGGGAGGCAGAGGCAGGTGAATTGATGTGAGTTTGAGGCCAGCCTGGTCTACAAAGCGAGTCTAGGACAGCCAAAACAGAGAGACCCTGTCTCGAAAAATTTTTAAAAGAACAGCAAGCAAGCTGGGCATGGTGGTGCACACCTGTGATTCCAGCACTCAGGAGGCAGAGGCAGGTTAATCTCTGTAAGTTTGAAGCCTGGTCTACAAAGGGAGTCCAGGATAGCCAAGGCTACACTGAGAAATCCTATCTGAAAAAATTAAAAAAAAAAAAAAAAAAAAAAAAAAAAAGAACTGCAAGCATGTCCAACTACATGAACTTTTTGAACTTTTTTGGTTTTTTTTTTTTTTTTTTTTTTTTTTTTTGAGACATTATCTCATTGTGTAGCCCTGGCTGGCCTAGAAATTGTTATGAAGACCAGACTGTCCTGAAACTCTGCCTCTGCTGTGCCTCTGTCTCCCTCCTGCTGGGATTAAAGACACAAACCCTGGGATTAAAGGAATATGCCCTGATTTTTTAAAATTGTGTTTGCAGCTGGTCATGGTAGCAAATGCCTTTAGTCCCAACACTCAGGAAGCAGAGGTAGGCAGATCTTTTAGTAAGATCTAGGTACCAGGGCTACATAGCAAGACCCTGATTAACACTCAGCTGACTGTGGTAGCCCATGACTTTAGTCCCAGCATTGAGGAGATGAGGCAGGTAGCTCTTCCATGAGTTAGAGGCTAGCCTGGTCTACATAAGGCCCCTCTGTGTGGCTGAGGGTACTATAAACACCGCGAGCCTCCTGCCTCCTATTCCCAAGTGGTAGGATTACGAGAGAGAGAATATCAGCATGTCCAGATTGGCATGTAAAATGCTTAAGATTTATTTTTAATTATGTGCTTGTCTTTGTGAGGGTCTCTGTACATGTAAATGCAGGTGCCCATAGAAGCCAGAAGAGGACATTGAATCCTGTGGAGTTGGAGTTACAAATAACTGTGAGCCCCACAATTCGGATGCTGGGAACTGAACTCAGGCCCTCTGCAGGAGCAGTGTACGCAGCAACCACTCCCCAGCTTGTGAGTGAATGTAAATTCCCAAGCATTACAAGAGAAATTTAAGTGTCACTTGTCAGCCACTATATTATGTCTTCATCTGTTTAAATTCACAGACATATTTGCTTTGCTCATCATATAAAAGGATAATCTAGCAAAGATTCCTAAATTAAAAAGAGAAGGAAGTGGAGTTGGCAAACTCGGAGTTTTATTGGGCCCTGTCATAGACTACTTTGTTTGCTTTTTCTTATAATGTACCAAAGGTAAATAAAGGTACAAAGGTCCTGATATGGGTTCCGGCTGGGGCTGAGGATGTGGGTCAGTTGGTAGAGCATTTTTGTAGCTTGTAAGAGGCCTTGGGTTTTAATATCAAGACACAGACACACATAGACACACAGACACACACACACACATCATGATCCAATTAGTGCCACCACCACGCCAGGCCTGTAGGGGATGTAAATATAGGCCACTGCTGCTAGCACCAAGGGCCTAGGTATCCGACAGACTCCGAAATAGTCAAGAGAAACAGGGAGAGGGGCCCTGGCTATGAAATAAAAGGGTGAACTTCCAAGATGGCTGCTTTGTTACCTGACCTGAGACCAAAGTCTGGCAGCTTAAAATAAAGGCCTTGTGGGCTTTTCCTCTTGTCAATCAGGTCCCTGTGGATGGACTGGTTCAACAAGTTCAAGGCCAGATCGGGATGTGTTTGCACAACAGTTGTGTGCCAGACAGCCGTCCTGTTCCTCTTCAAACTGACCAACCCCTAAAATAGAGGAGGAAGGCCCTTCAGAGACCTTAAAAGTCCCAGCCCTCAAGGAGAGCCTAAGCTTTGGCTTCCCCAATTCCACGAGTCCCCAGCACACCTTTGCAGAGGGTCTTTTCTCCGTGTGCCCAAAATATGCGCGTTTCCTTACTCCCTGAGTAAAAAAATCTTTCTTTACTACAGGATTCTGTCTGCTCCTGTCCACTGTAGTTAAGAACTTCCAGTCCCTACCTATCTCACTGGAGATGTTTCCTGCCTGCAAATTCTTCCGCTGGCAGAGAAAACAAACACAATTAATACCCCTAGACTAAGATGCCTAGAAGGTCACAGTGTGAGACTAACCAGTGGCTGGAGGCTCAACAGTAGGACAGCTTGATATCATAACTTCAAAAAAATTTTGTTTTATTGTTTCAAACAGGGTCTTATTATGTGGCATAGGCTAGCCCCAAACTCAAGATTTTCCTGGCCTCACCCAAGAATTAAGGTTACTGATTGAGCTGGTCTTGGGGACACACATCTTTAATCCCAGCACTCAGGAGGCAGAGACAGGTGGATCTCTGTGAGTTCGAGGCCAGCCTGGTCTACAAAGTGAGTCCAGGACAGCCAAGGCTACACAGAGAAACCCTGTCTCAAAAAAACAAAAAAAAAAAAAAAAAACCCAAAAAACAAAAAACAAAAAAACCCAAAAGCACTGGACTGTGCCATCAAGCCTAACTTCAAAAATATTTTTTTTTATGTGTGTGCCTAGTAAACACATTTATTTGTTCTTTCTTTCTTTTTTTTTTTATTCTTTCTTTCTTCCTTTCTTGTTTGTTTCTTTGTTACACAGGGTTTCTCTGTATAATAGCCTTGGCTGACCTGGACTCACTCTGTAGATCAGGCTGACCTTGAATGCACATTGATCTACTTGCCTCTGCCTCCCAAGTGCTGGGATTAAAGGCCTGTGCCACCACCATCCCCTGCCCTTTTGCTTTTGTTTTTTGTTTATTTGTTTTTGATTTTTCGAGACAGGACAGCCAAGGGCTCGACTTTTTTTGGGGGGGGGAGGGGCTCGACTTTTTTGCCAACAATTTGTATGCTATTTCGTAAGCTAAAGCCATTGTATATAAAATAGTTATAACTTCCCAGCAGAGACAGGCAGATCTCAGAGTTCAAAGACAACTGGGTCCACATAGCAAGTTCCAGGCCTTATGATGCAACTCTGCCTCAATAGCTGTATCTATAGATATCCCTAAGAAACAGAAGTCAGTCAAAACACACACACACACACACACAAGCCAGGTGTGGGGGCGCATACCTTTAATCCCAGCACTCGGGAGGCAGAGGCAGGTGGATCACTGTGAGTTTGAGGCCAGCCTGGTCTACAGAGTGAGTCCAGAACAGCCAAGGCTACACAAAGAAACCCTGTCTCGAAAAACCAAAAAAAGAAAAAAGAAACAGAAATCAAGAGCCGGGCATGGTGGCGCATGTCTTTAATCCCAGCGCTGATTGAAGTGAGTTTGAGGCTAGCCTGGTCTACAAAGGGAGTCCAGGACAGCCAAGGCTAACACAGAGAGACCCTGTCTCAAAACAAACAAACAGGCAGGCAGAGAGGTGGCTTAGTTGGTAAGGTGGTTATGATGCACGCATGAGACCCTGAGTGCACACCTGCAGTACCTGTGTGAAGGCCTGCCACTGTAAACAGCGTAGTTGGGGGCGGGGTGGGGGAGGGGGCGGGGCGATGTGATACATGACAACACATGACAGCCTAGTTGAATCAGTGAACTCTAGGCTCAGTGAGTGTCCTGGTTGATTTTGTTTGGAGAAGAGGAACCTTAATTGAGAAAAATGTCTCCACCAAACTGCCCACAGCTGAGTCTTTTTTTTTTTTTTTAATTATTATGTATACAGTGCTCTGCCTGCATGTACACCTGCACACCAGAAGAGGGCACCAGATCTCATTATAGATGGTTATGAGCCACCACGTGGTTGCTGGGCATTGAACTCAGGACCTCTGGAAGAGCAGACAGTCATCTTAACCACTGAGCCATCTCTCCAGCCCCCTTGGTCATGGTCTTTATTACAGCAATAGAAACCTAAGTTAGCAAGGCTACACAGAGAAACCCTGTCTTGAAAAAACAACAAAAACTTAATTTAAGCCGGGCGGTGATGGCGCATGCCTTTAATCCCAGCACTCGGGAGGCAGAGGCAGGTGGATCGCTGTGAGTTCGAAGCCAGCCTGGTCTACAAAGGGAGTCCAGGACAGCCAAGGACACAGAGAAACCCTGTCTCAAAAAAAACAAAAAACAAAAAACAAAAAACTTAATTTAGACAGGATAGAATCTGTCACAAAAAAAATAAGGTGACAAGTGATTGAAGAAGACACCCAGTGTTCACCTCTGACCTCTACATTTGTGTGGAGCACACTCACCATGGACATTACACAAAATTAATAAGTGAATAAATTTGCCCACCCTCACTAGCCTGGCTAGGGAAGGCAGGGAGGAAGCTAGTCCAAGAGTCCGTTCTTCACCATCCCCCCCCCCCCTTTAGTTACTGCATGACTATTCGCACAACCCACAGTGGCACTTGCTGAGAGACCCAACAGAGGCAGGAAAATCACGACCTGCTAGCTAATTGCTGCAGGTCGGAGGCCACAGGTCTACAGAACAAGTTCTAGGCTAGCCAGGATACAAAGCAGGAGTCTACCTATCAACACACAAACAAACAAACAGGAGATAATATTTATTGTTTTTTTTTTTTTTTTTTAGACAGGGTTTCTCTGTGTAGACTGGCTGTCCTGGACTCGCTTTGTAGACCAGGCTGGCCTCGAACTCACAGTGATCCATCTGCCTCTGCCTTCTGATTGCTGGGATTATAGGTGTGTGCCACAATACCTGGCTCCTTTTTTAATTTTTAATTCTTTTGGTTTTTTGAGACAGATTTTCTCTGTGTAGCCCTGGTTGTCCTAGAACTCACTATATAGATCCGGTGGCCTCAAACTCAGAGATCTGTCTGTTTCTGCCTCCTAAATGCTGGGATTAAAGGAGTATGCCACTAGCACTGCCCAAGGATACTTTTTACTTTTTTTTTTTTTTTTTTTTGTTTTCATTTGTTTTTTCAAGACAGGGTTTCTCTGTGTAACAGCTCTGGCTGTCCTAGAACTCCATCTGTAGTTCAGACTGGCTTCGAACTCACAGAGATCTGCCTGCCTCTGCCTCCAAGTGCTAGGATTACAGGTAAGCACCAACACGCCCGGCCAAGGAAACAATTTTTAAAAGATATATTATTATTTATGTGTACATGGCTTGTTTTTAGATTTCTTTTTAATTTTATGTGTGTGTGTTTGCATACCATATGTGTGCAGTACCAGTTGAGTTCAGATCCCCTGGAAGTAGAGTTACAGGCAGGTATGGGGATGGGAACCAAAACAGAATCTTCTGCAAAAGAAGTTAACTGCTCTTAACCGTGGAGCTGGGGCCCAGTCGTGGTGGTGCACACCTGTAATCCCATGGAGCTGGGGCCCAGTCGTGGTGGTGCACACCTGTAATCCCATGGAGCTGGGGCCCAGTCGTGGTGGTGCACACCTGTAATCCCATGGAGCTGGGGCCCAGTGGTGGTGGTGCACACCTGTAATCCCATGGAGCTGGGGCCCAGTCGTGGTGGTGCACACCTGTAATCCCGTGGAGCTGGGGCCCAGTCGTGGTGGTGCACACCTGTAATCCCGTGGAGCTGGGGCCCAGTCGTGGTGGTGCACACCTGTAATCCCAGCACTTGGGAGGTGGAACTGAGTGAGTTCCAGAACAGCCAGGACTACACAGAACAACCCTGTCCAAAAGCAAACAAAGAACTGTGCAGCTCTCTCTCCAGCACATACATACGTGTGTGTGTGTGTGTGTGTGTGTGTGTGTATGAGTGTGTGTATATATATATGTGCATATCTATACATATATGAGTGTTTTGTCTGCATGAATGTTTATGTACCATGTGCCTACCTGGCATCAGCAGAGGGCATCAAACAATTATTTACAAAAGCAACCTACAACAGAGAAGAGGCAAGGGTTAACGTAACTGCTAGTTTGACCTTTACTTTGCATTCCAGAAGGGAAAGTATGCGAGACTGCCTTGCCAGTCCTCCCTTTACCACTAACACACAGCAGCAGTGTGTCCCTGCCCATGATCCTACAGCAGCAGCAGGGTGTCCCTGCCCATGATCCTACACAGCCTCTGGTTCACAGCACTCAGATGTGCAGCCCGAGCCCCTCCCTAAGGGGAGGACCCCCTTCCCCTGCGTGGGAGAAGGCTGTCTTCCTTAGGTTCTTATTCTCTCTCTCTCTCTCTTTTTTTTTAAAGATTTATTTATTATTAATATGTATACAGTTCTCTACCTTCAGGCTGGATCACATTATAGATGGTCGTGAGCCACCATATGGTTGCTGGGAATTGAACTCAGGACCTCTGGAGGAGCAGTCAGTGCTCTTAACCTCTGAGCCATCTCTCCAGCCCTAGGTTCTTATTCTCAATCAGCCCTAGTCCGGGCCCTGTGGCTTCAAACCAGGACCTCTAAGAGAAGAAGAAGGTCAACACACGTCACTGGGACTGACTGACAATATTAATCTGTTGCTCTTGGATTGCTATTGCTAACAACAATCAATTTTAGGCTGGGCATGGTAGCACATACCCCAGCACCTGTGAGGCTAAGGCAGACAGATCTTTGTGAGTTGAAGGCCAGCCTGGTGTACATAGCCAGTTTCAGGCTAGCCAGGGCTGTATTAGTAAGATACTGTTGTCAAAAAAAAAAAAAAAAAAAAAAAAAAAACAGCAAACAAACAAACAAACATGCCCTGTTTAAAAAAAAAAAAAAAACAAAAAAAAATCTCCCTCCAGGTCTATAAATAATACTCCTAGTCTCTAGTAACATTCTGGGCTCTAACCAGATCTACAGTTACAGTGGTAGTATATAAACCTGCTTCTCAGAGACTCACTTTAATGATTTTTTTTTTTTTTTTTTAATTTTAGTTTTTTGAGACAAGGTTTCTCTGCCTTGGCTGTCCTGGACTCACTTTGTAGACCAAGCTGGCCTCGAACTCACAGCGATCCGCCTGCCTCTGCCTCCCAAATGCTGGGATTAAAGGCGTGCACCACCATGCCCCGCTACTTTAATGGCTTTTTAAAAAGACATCAAAAGGGGCTGGAGAGATGGCTCAGGGACTGAGAGCACTGGCTGCTTTCCCAGAGGACCTGAGTTCAAGTCCCAGCACCCACAAGGCAGTTCACAACTGTCTTTAATTCCAGTTCCAGGGGATCTGACTCTCTTATATAGACCCATGCAAGCAAAACACCAATTCACATAAGCTAAAAATAAAGACAGGAGCTGGGCGTGGTGGGACATGCCTTTAATCCCAGCACTCGGGAGGCAGAGGCAGAGGCAGGTGGATCGCTGTGAGTTTGAGGCCTGCCTGGTCTACAAAGGGAGTCCAGGACAGCCAAGGATATACAGAGAAACTGTCTCGAAAAACCAAAAACTAAAAATGTAAAAATAAAATAAAGACATCAGACACTAAACTCACATTGAATAACATGTTCTTAGTCATCATGAGGACCTTGTTCAGTTAATAAGTTCCTTAGGATTTCTCTTCTGTCCCTCCAAAGTGCTTGAGGACATTACAGACTCGCTAATTGGCAATGGAAATTCCACTTGGACTCAGATGGGTACTAGCTCCAAACTGTATTCCTTGGATCCCTCCTTCCTCCTGATAGGAGGTGAAAGAAAGGACTCAGAAAGGTAGCCAGGTGGTGTGGTGGTACATCTATAACCCAGAGTCTCAAAGGCTTGAGGCAGGAGGATTATGAGTTCAAGTCTAGCCTGTACTATGTGGAAATACAAGATGAGAGATAGAGATTGTGAAAGAGGCTGGTGGCCTGACTGCTTAACTCCAGGAGAATGTTCTCATGTCCGTTCCTTCAGATAGCACTTATGGGATGTTTTCATTGGACAAAGACAGGAAGTAGAGCTTGCTGAGCAGGACATGGGCTGTGGCACAGGCATAAGCCTCCCCGCCCCCATTATATACAAATATACATTTTACAAAGTCCTTTAAAAGGAAGTAGGCCTTGACTGTCTGGACCTCAGTTTGACGGAGGGCTGATTATGGAGAAACTGTTCTGAGCAGGTGTTTCGACTTCAGTAAATGCTCACGTGTCTACATGGCTGTTTTTATTTGTCTTTGCAACACAGTTCACATTTCCTGAGACCCCAATTATGACCATCTCCATATATTCTGAGACACAGTTACAAACAAAACATACAAAACTAGCTTTGGACAAGTCAGTGATTTTTAAATCCGGTTTCCTTTCCAAGTTGATTAACAAAGAATAACACGTCAACCTCAGGGTGTTTCTTGAAACCTAAATCACAGCCTAAACAGCCGCTCTCTGGCGCCCCCTGGTTTCCTTGGTTTTCAAGAATTAAAGGTGTAGGGATGGGGTGGGGAGAAACCTAGTGAAACTCAAGTCCTATCAAGTTGTTACACTTTTTAAAAAACATTTACTTATTATGTGTGCATTATTATGGGCATACACATTTGTGTCTTTTAAAAATATGTAACAAAAATATAAAAAAACAAAAAAATGTATCAAGTGGACTTGAGAGGTGGCTCAGAAGTTTAGAGCATTTGCTGTTCTTTCAGACAACCCGAGCGCCTCTTCTGCCCACATCCACTCACATGGACACATACCCATATGCATTTTTTTAAAAAAAGATGTATTTATTTATTATTATGTATACAGTTCTCTGCCTGCATGTACACCTTCATGCCAGAAGAGGGCATCAGATCACATTACAGATGGTTGCGAGCCACTATGTGGTTGCTGGGAATTGAACTTAGGACCTCTGAAAGAACAGTCAGTGCTCTTAACCTCTGAGCCATGTCTCCAGCCCACCCATATGCACTTTTTAAAAATCAACAAACCCGGAGGCAGAGGCAGGTGGATTGCTGTGAATTCAAGGCTAGCCTGGTCTACAAAGCAAGTCCTGAATTGCCAAGGCTACACAGAGAAACCCTTGAAAAGCCAGCAAAACAAAAAACCCTCAAAGCCTGAAACAACAAACAAAAAACAAATAAACAAAAATGCACCACTGGGTCCCTGAGATGCTAGAGGACACAAGTACTTTCTGACAAGCCGGAGGACCTGAGTTAGATTTCTGGAATCCTGTGATGGAGGGAAAAAACTGTCCAAACTATCTCTGACCTCCGCAGCTGCCAGGACTTACTGACTTGTGCACCCAGACCCGAGTGTGACCATGAGAGCCCACCAAGCACGAGGCATGGTGGCACAGCCCGGTAACTGGGAGGGTAAAGGCAGGAAGGTCAGACGTGTGCCATTCTCCTCCTCCACGGATTTCAAAGCCATCCCGTGTAAACAATCAAATAACTAAAATGAAGTGAAAGGCATCACATCAACTAGCCCATGGCAGTTTAGTGCAGCGTCGCTCACCGCCCCTTCAGTCCCTGAGTCTCAGATACAGCCACTGAAGGAGGGAAGGAGGCCTTCGTCTAGGTTCCCTCTTGCCAACCCACACAGCACAGCAGCTCTGCACACGCATGTGGCTCCGACCTCTCACCCGTCTCCCTTCCTCTTGGGCCCTGGTGCATTTCCAGTCTTCCCCCTCTGAGGCAGAGCTGAGAGCCACCGCTGAGTGCTGCAGCCAGGAGAGCAGTCCCCACACTGTGTGAAGCAAGTTTACTTTGACTTGTTTCCTTCCCTTTACTCTCTTTTCTGTTTTTAAAAAAAATTTTATGTGTATAATGCTTTACCTGCATGTCCATCTGTAGGCCAGAAGAGGGCACCAGATCACATTACAGATGCCTGTGAGCCACCATGTGGTTGCTGGGAATTGAACTCAGGACCTCTGGAGGAGCAGTCAGTGCTCTTAACCTCTGAGCCATCTCTCCAGCCCTTCTCTTATCACTTCCTGAAACTTTTTTGTTTTTATCCCTGTTTTATTGGATTTACATTGTTTTCAGTATTATTTCTGCATTCCTTTTCTATTTTCTTTTCTTTTTTTTCCCAAGACACGGTTTCTCTCTTTCGAGACAGGGTCTCTCTGTGTAGCCTTGGCTATCCCAGACTCAGTTTGTAGACCAGGCTGGCCTCAAGCTCACAGAGACCTCCCTGCCTCTGCTTCCCAGAGTGCTGGGATTACAGGTCTGCACCACCACTGGCTCTATTTTCTTTATATTGCTGAGTACACTATAGAAACATACATTTTAAAAATTGTCATAATGTACTTTTGTTGTAAGTCTTGAATAGAAATTGGGCTATAGGAGACAAAGTTTTAGATACAAGAAATTTGTGATCTATTCACTTTCTTCCTGTGTAGAGGACTAGTGGCTTCCTATGTTGCATTTTCCTTTTTTTTTTTTTTTTTTTTTTTTTTTGAGACAGAGTTTCTCTGTGTTATCTTGGCTGTCCTAGACTCACTTTGTAGACCAGGCTGGCCTCAAACTCACAGACATCCACCTGCCTCTGCCTCCTTGAGTGCTGGGATTACAGGTCTGCACCACCATGTCTGGCTCATAACTGTATTCTTTTTGTTTTGTTTTGTTTTTCGAGACAGAGTTCCTCTGTGTAGTGTTGGCTGTCCTACACCAGGCTGGTCTCAAACTCAGTGATCTGCCTGCTTCTGCCTCCAAGTGCTGGGATTAAAGGCTTGTGCCACCATGCCCAGCCCATGATGGTTAATTTCCATTGTCTACTTGACTTGATTTAGAATCTAGGAGATACATCTTTTGGCATGTCGGTGAAGATTTTTTTCAGGGAGGTTTAAGTGAAAAAGAATGACCAACTCGCTGGGTGGTGGCACACACTTTTGATCCAAGCACTCTGTGGGCAGAGGCAAGTGAAGCTCCGAGGCCAGACTGGTCTACAGAGTGAGTTCCAGGATATCCAGGGCTACACTGAGAAACCCTGTCTCAAAACTAAACAAAACAAAGAAAAGTGGGTTCTCTCCTTTCCCCTTTCTGTGGAGATTGACCTCAGGTCCAGGCTTGCCAGGCAAGTGTGTTCACCTGCTGAGCCTTCTTGCTGGTTTAACATTTCTTACTGGGACAACAGAGGCCCTAGGACACCAAGAGCTACAAGGCTCGGCACTGTGTGTGGCCCACACCTGTAATACCGGCACATGGGAGGTGTAGGCAGGAGTATCAGGGGCTCACAGTTATTGTCAGGTACATAGTGAGTTTAAGGTCAACCAGGGTTACTGGAGACACTGTCTCAGAAAGGAGAGAGAGAGAGAGAGAATGTTAGAGATGTTCGTCACACAGGAGTCTTTGCCTAGCTTGCATAATGACCTAGGGTTTGAAAAAGAAGACAACAAGGAGGAGGAGGAGAAGAGAAAGAGCAGAGGTGAGAAAAGAAACAGGAAAGGATTGTAAGTCTATTAGAGATGGAACCAGGCATTCAGAGGTTAAACCTTACCCCAAAGTTGAACCATGAGATGTGAGATGTTTCTAGAAATGGTAGAGGTAAAAAGTCCTACAGCCCCAGGTACTTAGGAAGCTCAAAATACAAACAAACAGGGGCTGGAGGGAAGGGTCAGTAGTTAAGAGCACTGGCTGCTCTTCTAAAGGACCCAGGTTCAAATCTCAGCACTCACATGGCAGTTCAAAACTACATTCTGCGGGCTGGAGAGATGGCCCAGAGGTTAAGAGCACTGGCTGCTCTTCCAAAGGTCCTGAGTTCAATTCCCAGCAAGCACATGGTGGCAATCAACCATCTGTAATGAGATCTGCGCCCTCTTCTGGTGTACAAGTGTACATGGAGGCAAAACACTGTATACATAATAAATAAAAGTTTAAAAAATAAACTGTATTCCAGTTCCAGGAAATCTGACATCCTCACAGACATACAGGGAGACAGAATAGCTATGTAAAGAAAATAATAATAAAGAAAAGTTTAAAAAAAAATGGCTGGAGAGATGGCTCAGCAGTTAAGAGCACTGACTACTCTTCCAGAGGTCCTGAGTTCAATTCCCAGCTCACAACCATCTATTATGTGATCTGATGCCCTCTTCTGACCTGCAGGGGTACAAGCAGGTAGAGCACTGTATACATAGTAAATAAATCTCTAAAACAAAAAACCCCCAAACCAAACAAAACCAAAAGCCAACAAGCAAACAAAGATATATAGTTTGTTTGTTTTTGTTGTTGTTGAGATAGGGTCTCACTGTGTAGCCCAAGAGCTTCCTGTACACAGGGTTTAGCAAAGTTAACCCTAGGCAAAGATGTGGAGCGAGGAACCAGATAACAGGGACTAAACAGAGAGGAGGGGCTTTGAGTTGAGGGTATTTAAGACATTGTGGAGAAGAAAGAGCTTTTGGCTTTCTCCTCTTGGGCTGTCAGGTGAGCTAGCAAGGTTTTGGTCTTGAGCTTTTTGGCTGTTTGCTCTGGGACGTCAGTAGAGCAGGAAGTGCTTTCTCTGTCTCTCGGAGCTGGCAGGTTTTCACCCCAGCGTCTGGCTCCCAAGTCTTTTTTGTTTTTTGTTTTTTCTTTTGTTTTGTTTTGTTGAGACAGGGTTTTTCTGTGTAGCCTTGGCTGTCCTTGACTTTGTAGACCAGGCTGGCCTCAAACTCACAGCAATCTGCCTGCCTCTGCCTCCTGAGTGCTGGGATTAAAAAGTGTGGGCCATCACACCTGGCTCTCCCAAGTCTTTATTGGTAAAATCAAACACTTGGGCATTTCTCTCTTTGTAACAACATGAAAGCAAGCTGAGGAAACCCCAGAGTGCACAGCAGTAAGCAGCGCTCCTCCGCGGTAGCATCTCCTGCTCCTGCACGAGCTCCCTTCCAGACTTGCTCCAGTGATGGACCCTGACCTGGAAATGGTTCCATTACATAAACCCTTTCTCTCCGAGTTGCTTTTGGTCACGGCGTTTATCACAGCCACAGAAAGCAAACCCAGACACGCAGTAGCACAGGGCTAGACAACCGTGGCTTCGCTGGTATCATTATTATGAAGCAGCTCATCAGCATTGTTCTTTGTCACCTTCCGATTGCTCAAATAAAAAACTCAACAGCCAACGAACCTCTCCTGGGCAGGAGGGGAAAGGGGGGGGGGGAGGTGGGAACTGGGGAGAGCTGCCATCCATCGGGACACAGATGAAGGAGGTGCCAGGGTGAGACTAGGATGATGGGTAACAGGCCACATGGCTGAGCCCCAGCCAGTATTACCGGCTTAGAAGAGCTTAGTATCTGCCCAGATATCGTGACTGAAGCTTTTGTGTGAGGCCAGCCTGATCTACAAAGTGAGTCCAGGACAGCCAAGGCTAACACAGAGAGACCCTGTCTTGAAAAACAAAACAAAACAAAAAAGTCTCTGTGTCAAAATTCAAAGCTAGGGCAGTCATAGAAAAATGACACACCCACATTTCCCACATCAACCAAACCTTTTTGCATGTCTGAAACATCTTCTTTATCTTATCTGCTGGTTTTGTGCCTACCCATCTTTTCAGTTATCCTCACCAGCTGGGTCACTCAGGAGGTAGAGGCAGAAGGATCATAAGTTCAAGGCCATCACTGGCTATATAGTGAGTTCGAGGCCAGCCTGGGCCACCTGAGACCCAGTCTCCAAAACCTAAAAAGGAGACAGGTTTTGTGGCCAGACATCCACTTGTTGTCTCCTACAGTTCCTGAGCTGCACACTGAGGACAAATCTTCCTGGCAGTAAATCCCTGCAGCTCCTGCATCTCACCCTGAGCTGCACACTGAGGACAAACCTTCCTGGCACTAAATCCCTGCAGCTCCTGCATCTCACACTGAGCTGCACACTGAGGACAAATCTTCCTGGCAGTAAATCCCTGCAGCTCCTGCATCTCACACTGAGCTGCACACTGAGGACAAACCTTCCTGGCAGTAAATCCCTGCAGCTCCTGCATCTCACACTGAGCTGCACACTGAGGACAAACCTTCCTGGCAGTAAATCCCTGCAGCTCCTGCGTCTCACCCTGAGCTGCACACTGAGGACAAACCTTCCTGGTACTAAATCCCTGCAGCTCCTGCATCTCACACTGAGCTGCACACTGAGGACAAACCTTCCTGGCAGTAAATCCCTGCAGCTCCTGCGTCTCACACTGCTCTGGATTTTCCCCCCACTGTCTTGTTTACTGACATAACTATCTGGCAACTAAGTGTTCGTGCCTTCAAGGCAGATACTGACTCACAGTTAAAACCCAAGAGCAAGACACACAAAGAGAACTTAGGGAGAGTAGAGAAGAGATTAAACACCAAAAATGTCATGCATAGACGCTGCGGTGTTTGACTCTGAAGATGCCTGTGGAAAGAGATGACTGTGAGCAGCCTCTTGAGATTTGAAATTGCATAAATGCTTAAGTGCTTTGATTTCTTTTTCTTTTTTCTTTCTTGTTTTGTTTTTCAAGACAGGGTTTCTCTGTGTAACCTTGGCTGTCCTGGACTCCCTTTGTAGACCAGGCTGGCCTTGAACTCATAACAATCCACCTGCCTCTGCCTCCTGGGTGCTGGGATTAAAGGTGTACACCACTACGCCTGGCTAAGTGCTTTGATTTCTTGCTAATAACTCAATATATGGAAATTCAGAAAATGGTAAAATGTAAAGCTAGCCTATCTCTCCAGAAAGAATGAATTACTTGGAAGAGAGAAAAATGTTATAAACAATAGCATCTCGCCTTTTCCTGAATTATTATCATTTTGTACTTTGAGAGATGGAACTCTTTTTATTCCTGCCTCTATTTTTTTGAGTGGGCAGTGTTTCAAAACAGGGTTTTTTTGTGTCACCCTGGCTGTCAGAGACCTGCTTTGTAGAAAAGGCTGGTCTCCAACTCAAAGAGATCCACCTGCCTCTGCTTCCCTGAGTACTGGGATTACAGGCCTGCACCACCGCACCCTGCTCTAAGTGTAAAACTTTATAAAAGCAGTATTTTGTAAATTATAATTATTATTTTTATACAGGAGAACAACAGTAAATATGCTCTGTAATGTCTGAAATAATTTTATACTTGATCTTAGCCAAAAAGAAGAGAAGTGATACTGGAAATATTTATTTTTAAAGTAAGGTCATTATTAAACTGACTGTGCTGCAAGTAGGCAAGTCTAGAAATACAATCTTATAATAATAGCATTTTGTAGCAGTATATGTAAATGTCAGTAAAACTGATGTTCCAAGCAAGACGGACAAGGAACAGAAGGCGCTGTGAAGACAGATGACAGAAAAGAAAAAGAAAGAAAGAAAAGAAAACCCAAAATTAACTAACTCCTACTTGGCTTCTATCTTCCATCACACATAATCTTCCTCAGACTGGAGGGGTGAGGCGTGCATGGAAGTGGGGAAGCAAGGCCAGGTACGTGAGCATCCACACCTCTGCCAAAACTTTACCTGTCTGGTGTGCTTAAAGATCTTAAAATGTAGCCAGGTGTGGTGGCACAGGCCTTTAATCCCAGCACTCAGGAGGCAAAGGCAGGTGGATCGCTGTGAGTTCAAGGCAAGCCTGGACTATAAAGCAAGTCCAGGACAGCCAAGGCTATGCAGAGAAACCCTGTTTAAAAAAAAACAAAACAAAACAGACCTTAAAATGTGGTAGTATCTTTGTTAAGACTAGGAGGAGTCCCAAATGACTGAAAAGGGACAAATGTCCTCATTTTTTAAGAAGAAAAAACAACCAACCCATGACCACATTTTTCCTTGGCAAAATTCTGGACCAGGTAATGAGATACATGGCTTGCGGGCCTTTAGGATGAAAACACGATATAAGGCATGGATTCAATAAGTGGATCTCAGTGACGCGTTCTTGACTGTGGATGGAACCTAGGGGTAGAGGCCATGCAGGAGACCCTTGGTGTGATCCTCTACACCACAAGGAAAAAAGAAAAAGGTGATGTAGGGGCCAATGAGATGGGTCAGTGGGTAAAGTCGCCTGCTGCCTAGCCTAAGACAGAGCTTGGTTCTGGTCTCAGGACCGCCTGGTGGAAGGAGAGGCCCAACTCTGGCAGTTGTCCTCTGCTAACTGTAGTAAGTACACACACACACACACACACACACACACACACACACACACACGCACACACAAAATAAGCTTGAAAAATATAATTAGAAAATAAAACAAAGCAACTAGACACACACACGCAACACACAAAAATCGGCAACCAAAGCCAGGTGTGGTGGTGCTCACCTTTAATCCCAGCACTTGGGAGGCAAAGGCAGGTGGATCTCTGTAAGTCTGAGACCAGTATGGTCTACCTGCTTTATAGCAAGTTCCAGGTCAGCCAAGGCTACGCAATGAGACTGTTTCAAACAAAGCAAACAGAATTCCAATGCGACATACATACCGGACATACAGCCCTCAGTGGACTGCTGGAGTTCTGGGGACAGGAACTAACTTACAGCCTTGGCCCCTCCTTGTGCCAGTATCACAGAGAATGAGGCTGCTGAGACAAAGGACTGCCATCCTCCTCTCTGCCATGGAGCATGAGAGCCAGAGGATGGGAGGCAGTCTGTGAAATGCTGTCTTGTAGGTATAGTGTGGCTGTTGCAATTTATAAATGCACAGCAGCTGTGGTTACCTCTGCCAAATTGGTACAAGATGAAGTGTGATAAAATTCCAGCATGGCCTGTCTGAAAAAACAAACAAACAAAACAAAACAAAACAAAATTCCAGAATGGATGCAGTGGGGGTTGGTCTGGTTGCTGCCCAAATGAGCAGACTCACATACCCCAAAATGTTTGTAATATTGCCTAAAAACTTATTCCTGTTCGACCAATAAAAAGCCAACATATCCAGGCAGGGCAAATGAGATAGGCGTGGCTAAGGCTCCCAGGCTCTTGGGACAGTGCGGTTGCTGGGAAAGGAAGCAGTCAGAGACCTGAAGACGATCCTGGGAAGGAGGAGAGAGAGAAGGAGAAAGAAGGTGGCGCCACGGTGGGTGAGGTGGAGGAGAAGCACAGGGCGAGGGTGGATGGAGGAGTTGGCCCAGATGAAGAACTTTAGCAAGTATTTGGGATTATGGATGGGAGGTAACTCTGTAGAAATTACTAGAAGCTGATGGCATGGGATTGGGGCAAGGAGATATCGGAGGTAGTTAAGGGAATTAATATCTGCCCTGCCCCAGGTGAACCAAGGCTATTTTAAGATATAACAGGTGTTGGTGTTTGTGTTGGTTGATAACGGGTTAGAAAATACCACGGTAATACTAATTAGCCTAATAATAAACATTTATGAGGCCATACTTCTAAAATAACCACAAGGTGGACGGGAAGGGGAGTGCAGGTCCCAGCAGTAGCTGCAGAGCCATCAGCAGTTTCATAGCTGCTGGCGGGTGGCTAGTCTCTTTTCTTTCAGGGTGTGACCACTTGCATTGCGGCTAACACTCTAGCAGATGAGCTCACACTCACATGAGTATGGGCAGCACACATTAGACTTCGTACTGGTTTTTTTAATTTAAAACAATTTTCTTCATAAAATATATTTTGATCATTTTTCCCTCTCCTAACTGGCCCCAGATCCTTCACACCACCCTACCAACTCAATGTGTTCTTTTTCTCTCTCTCAAAATTAGGAATAAAAAACAAGAGGACCTGCAGTTGAGGAAGGTCTAGGGTGCTAAAGGGGGAGGATGAAGGGGTAGATATGATTCAAATGCTCTGTTGTTTAAATTGTATATATATAAGTAGCAGGCATGGTAGCGCACGCCTTTAATCCCAGTACTCAGGAAGCAGATGCAGGTGGAGCTCTGAATTTGAGGCCAGCCTGGTCTACGGAGTGAATTCCAAGACAGCTGGCCTCGAACTCACAGAGGACCCAGGTTCAATTCCCAGCACCCACATGAGAGCTCACACTGTCTGTAATTTTATGATCTGACACCCTCACACAGACATACATTCAGGCAAAACACCTATGCACATAAAATAAAAAATAAATGTCTTTTTAAAAATATAAAACAAGGGCTGGAGAGATAGCTCAGAGGTTAAGAGCACTGACTGCTCCTCCAGAGGTCCTGAGTTCAATTCCCAGCAACCACATGGCGGTTCACAACCATCTATAATGTGATCTGATGCCCTCTTCTGGCCTGCAGGTGTACATGCATACAGACCATTGTATAAACAATAAATAAATAAAGCTTTTAAAAAAGTTGATGGGGGGGGGGGGAGTAGGGCTGGAGAGATGGCTCAGTGGTTAAGAGTACTGGCTGCTCTTCCAGAGGTCCTGAGTTCAATTCCCAGCACCCACATGACAGCACACAACTGTCTGTAGCTCCAATATCTGACACCCTCACACGGACACATTTGCAGGCAAAACACCAATGCATATAAAATAAAAATAAAAAATTATTTTTAAAAAAGTGGATTAAAAAAAAAGTTGATAGGGTTAAACAAAAAATGTCAAGTTTCTGTACAGCAAAAGAACACAGAGAATCCCTGTCTTTAAAAAAAAAAAAAAGCCAGGCATGGTGGCGCACGCCTTTAATCCCAGCACTTGGGAGGCATAGGCAGTCGGATCATTGTGAGTTCGAGGCCAACCTGGTCTACAAAGTGAGTCCAGGACAGCCAAGGCTACACAGAGAAACCCTGTCTCAAAAAACCAAAACCAAAACCAAAACCAACCAAACAAAAAAGAGGGCTGTAGAGATAGCTCAGAGGGTAAAAGCACTGACTATTCTTCCAGAGGTCCGGAGTTCAATTCCTACCAACCACATGATGGCTCCTGACCATCTGTGATCTGATGCCCTCTTCTGGCCTGTAGATGCATATGCAGGCAGAGCACTATATACATAATAACAAATAAATATTTTTTAAAATGAAAGAAAGAAAAAGAAGCAATCAAATGAAGAACAGCCTAAAGAATGAAAAAAAAAAAAAAAACTGCTGGGAGTTGGGAGCTGGAGAGATGGCTCACAGTTTAAGAGCACTGACTGCTCTTCCAGAGGTCCTGAGTTCAATTCCCAGCAACCACATGGTGGCTCACAAATCATCTATAATGTGATCTGATGTGCTCTTCTGGTGTGCAGGCATACATGCAGGTAGAGCAGCGTATACATAATAATAAATAAATCAATTTAAAAACAAAAAAATTGCTAGGTAAAAATCTGCAAGAACCAGGTAGTGGTGGCGCACACCTTTAATCCCAGCCCTCAGGAGGAAGAGGCAGGTGGATCACTGTGAGTTCGAGGCCAGCCTGGTCTACAAAACAAGTCCAGGATAGCCAAGGCTACACAGAGAAACCCTGTCTTGAAAAAAAAAAAAAAAAAAAAAAAACCCTCAAGAAGATTGTATCTAAAATTAAATGTAAAGATTTGAAAGCCTAACAAGAAATAAGACTATTTAATAAATAGGGAAATCCAGTGAAGAGGTTATTCTCAAAATATGAAATACAAATGGCCAATAAGCCAGGTGGTGGTGGCACACACCTTTAATCCCAGTACTCAGGCAGAGGCAGGCAGATCTCTGTGAGTTCGAGGCCAGCCTGGTGTACAAAGTGAGTCCAGTCAAGAAACCCTGTCTTGAAAAACCAAACCAAACCAAACAAAAACAAAAACAAAAACCGGTTTCTGTTAGGATTCAGAACCTGGACAAGTGGCTGAGGTGTCTATTTGACCCAGCTGGACCTGGCCTCCAGGTTCTCACAGCATCCCTCAGTCCCTATTTGACCTTTCCAGCTGCCCCAATAAGCCTGACTTTATTTTATTTTAATAAGTTTTATTTAATAAGTTTTATTTAAAATAATATACCCAATATATCATCATTTTAAGACAGTAGTTGGTGAGAGTATTTTACATGGCTTTTATGGAAATCCAGGGTGTATTTCACAGTCACAGTACATGAAAGAGGGCACAAAAGTCACTAGTAGCCCTGGGCTGCAGTGTCAGCTGTGCAGCTGCAGCCCTTGTTTTTTGTTTTGTTTTGTTTTGTTTTTTGTTGTTCTTGGCTGTCCTGGACTCACTTTGTAGGCCAGGCTGGCCTTGAACTCACAGAGATCCACCTGTGTGTGCTTCTCAAGTGCTGGGATTAAAGGCGTGCGCTGCTACCACCTCCACCAGCTTCTGTCTTTATTCTTAATTTGGCTTGAATTGGCTCATTTTGTCGGTGGAAAATACCTATCGTTCTCTATGTACAATGGCCACGTGTCCTGTAACACACAGAGGCATATCTGGGCTTGATAAAGATGACGTCACCTACGGCTTCACTTCATACAGATAATGCCTTAGGCTGAACTGCAGTGTTTGGTAGGCGGCAGAACCAGTGCAGTTAGCACACCAGAACACAGTGCCGACGAGAACAGGAGGTCGACACGTGCTGGGCAGTTCTGGGTAAAATACTCCCAACGGAAAGTGACCAGTTTCTTTCTTGGCTAATGGCTAATAGCCTTTTCCTTTCCAGACACCAGAGATGTTAGAAGTGCCGAGGTCAAAAGTGTCTCTGGTTTCCCCATGGCCACAGGCTAGAGGCCGGGGTGGGGCCTGGTCTCCCCTTTCCCTCTTCCCTGTAGGAATACTTCAGTGAAAACCAGAAGGAGCCCATGGCCGAGACAATGAGGACTGAACACTGCCTGCTCATCCTGCTCCTCAAGTGCTCTGCTGCTGGAGACCCTCCTGTCCTGCAACACTCCTGCCTCCTTTCTCACTCAGAAGGCAGAGGCAGGCGGATCTCTGTGAGTTCAGGGACAGCCTGGTCCACATACAGAGTTCCAGGCCAGTCAGGACAACATAGTAAGACCCTGTCTCAGCTAAGCATGGTGGCACTCGCTTTTAATCCCGGCACTCAGGAAGCAGAGGCAGGCAGATTGATGTGAGTTAGAGGCCAGCACAGTCAAGGCTACACAGAGAAACCCTGTCTCAAAAACAAACAAACAAGATCCTGTCTCAAATAAATAAATCTTTGATGCCCAATCTTCATTGCCAACTGGACTAGATTAGAGTTATCATGGAAACACAACACACGTGTTTCTCTGAGGGTATTTCCTGAAATGTTTTACTGAAGAGGGATGACCCTCCCTGAGGGTGAGTGGAACCATTCTGTGGCTAGGAATCCAAGACTGAATCCAAAGGAGACAGCAAACTGCACTAGCCTTCATCTCCCTCAGCTCCCTGACTGCTGATGTCATGTGACCAGTTGCCTCACACCCTCACTGCCCTGTGTTTCCTGAGATGAGGGACTGTACCCTGAGCCAAAATAAACAATTTCTAAGATATTTTATCACAGTCTTGTTATGTAAAGTGTAATGCCAGGCCTGAAAGTTAGTATTAGTAATTAAGGTTCAAATAAAAGAAGCCTGCTTGCAGCTGGGTATGGTGGCACATGCCTTTAATCCCAGCACTCGGGAGGCAGAGGCAGGTGGACCGCTGTGAGTTCAAGGCCAGCCTGGTCTACAAAGCAAGTCCAGGACAGCCAAGGCTACACAGAGAAACCCTGTCTCAAACAAAACAAACACATTGCTTTTAGGTCCTTGAAGAATAATATAACATTTTGTTTATTCAGTTTTCATCACTGTTTGGGTTTTGATTTTCAAGACAAGATTTCTCTGTAACAGCTGAGGCTCTTCTGTACTGGCTCTTGGACCAGGCTAGCTTCCAGTCCACAGAGAGCCGCCTGCCTGCCTCTTCCTCTGCCTCTCAAGTGCTGGAATCAAAGGCGTGGGCCTCCAAGTCAGGTTTATGGTCTACTGTGTAAATAGACTATATTTTAGAGTAGTTTTAGGTTCACAGCAAAGTTAACTGAAAGTTGCAGAGTCCTGTCCACTCCTCATCACAGTCTACCCTAGTGTGACACATTTGTGTCAAAATTAACATGCCATTATCAGTCGAGCTCAGGCTTCTACTTTTGCCTTATTTATTTACTTTTCCTTGGCCTCATTTAAACTTACTTACCTGTTTACTCCTGAAAAATAGTGTTTACAGGTAGGCAGTGGTTGTGTACGCCTTTAATCCCAGCACTTGGGAGAAAGAGGCAGGTGGATCATTGTGAGTTTGAGGACAGCCTGGTCTACAAGAGTCCAGAACAGTCAGGGCTATACAAAGAAACCCTGACTCAAAAAAAAAAAAAAAATCTGATCTTTGGAACTGGAGGTACGGATGGTGTAAACCACCATGTGTCTTGGGAACCTAACCTGGGTTCTCTGCAACAGTAATAAGGGCTCTTAACCTTTGAGCCATTTCTCCAGTCCCTAAAAATACTGATTTTTAAACTATGTGTATATGTGCAGGTGAATACAGGTGCTTTAAGGCCAGAGGTGTCAGATTCCCCTGAAGCTAGAGGCAGTTGTAACCCAATGTGGGTGCAAAGGCAGAAAGTCCTACTTGCTAAGTCATCTTTCCAGCCCTGTACATGTTTTAAGATGGCTCTGAAAAGACCATAGGGCTCAAAAAAGTATGACTAAAGGCAAGAGCAGAGAGCTGGTACAGATGCAAAGAGAGGCACTGCAGGTGGTTAGATATTTTGTGTTTAAGCCATTTCCCCTTGTTGTGACATGACCATCACCTCAAGAAGCAGCAGCAGTTGTGGTGACCTATGGAAAACCTTGGCCTGCAGTCCTTTCACCAAAACAGCAGGGGGGAAAGCCCAAGAGCTAAATCTATGTTGATATAATGAGGGGAGTTAAGCTTCTCTTGGAGGAAGAGGGGGAGGCTCATGATGCTCTCAGTCGAGATTTCTGTCACCATGCCCTCCTGCCCATCCAGACCTAGCTGCCTGGGGGCTCGGGTGTGTGACAGAGAGTAATAGGAGGGATGAGACCGTCAGTGATGCAGCTGCCGCAGAGTCACTCATGTCCCTCTAGTAACCCCAAGGACACATGTGCTCACCAAGATAGACTTGCATGAAATCCTTTCTTTGGTCTGTCAGCATCTTTGTTTGTTTGTTTGTTTGTTTTTTCGAGACAAGGTTTCTCTGTGTAGTCTTGGCTGTCCTGGACTCACTTTGTAGACCAGGCTGGCCTTGAACTCACAGCAATCTGCCTGCCTCTGCCTCCCGAGTGCTGGGATTAAAGGATTAAAGGTTTGCACTACCATGCCAGACCTTGTTCTTTTTATTTATTTATTTATTTATTTATTTATTTATTTATTTATTTATAAGATCTATTTATTTATTATGTACATAGTGTTCTGCCTGCATGTACACCTGCAGGCCAGAAGAGGGCACCAGATCACATTATAGATGGGAATTGAACTCAGGACCTTAGGAAGAGTAGTAAGTGCTCTTAACCTCTGAGTCATCTTTGTAGCCAGTCTGTCAGCATTTTATCTGGGGTAAATAGACATATCTTTCCCTCCTCCATAAATGTTACACAATAAATCTTAACATAAAAATTCAGTTACAGAGGCCGGACAGTGGTGGTTGTGTATACCTTTAATGCCATCCCAGCACTCTGGAGGCAGAGGCAGGTGGATTTCTGTGAGTCCAGGACAGGCAAGGCTACCACAGAGAAACAGTGCCTTGAAAAACCAAAAAAAAAAAAAAAAAAAAAAAAAAAAAAAAAAAAAAAAAGGGGGGGGGCTGGAGAGATGGCTCAGAGGTTAAGAGTACTGACTGCTCTTCCAAAGGTCATGAGTTCAATTCCCGACAACCACATGTTGGCTCATAACCATCTATAACAAGATCTGTATACATAATAAATAAATAAATAAATATTTTTTAAAAAGCCAGTTGTGGTGGTGGGAGGCAGAGGCAGGGGGATCTCTGAGTTCCAGGCCAGCCTGGTCTACAAAGCGAGTCTAGGACAGCCAGGGTTGTTACACACACACACACACATCAGTTAGAGCTGAAGTTAGACACACAGTTGGTCTGCCGGAATTCTACTTTGAATTCCGGTCAGAAGCATGCAGAAGAAGCATGCTGAAGGCTCAGGACAGATGCTTGTCATTTGACACATAAGCCACATGACATGACGTGGTCTGCTGTTGGGATACCAAGTGCCACTGTTGTTATGTGTGAGGAACTACACGCCATGAAACAGGTCTGGTATCAGGTTTATCTGGGGGGAAGGGAAGGGGGGAGGAGTTAGAGCCTGAGTGAGCCGTGAGGGCAGAGAGAGACATAGACTGAGAGACAGACCAAGAGAAACATACAGAGACAGAATGAGACCAAGAGAGCTGGGGTGGTGGGCAGGGCCTTTTAATCCCAAATGCCTGGCCATGGCCACAGGTGATGATGCTAACCCTTGCCAGGCCCCCGAAGGCCCCTGAAGGCAGGCCAGCTCAATTGTCTGTTACCCCAACAACTGTACCCTGATGTCAGATATTCCTCCTTTATATGAACCATGGGAGGGTTTTTTTGGTGTGTGCGGATCATGATATCAAAATAATATCAGGAAACCCTACATGCTTAAGTGTTCCTAACTTGATAAGTTTGCTAAGTAGTAACACTCTACGAAAATAAGTTATCAGTCTGTGCCTCATGGTTTATATTGGATAGATGGTGGTTGTTTACTTCCACAAACAAATTGTGGAGTCGTTAGGTCTCATCATTTGAACTTAAAATGGAGAATATTTCTGTTTTATAAAGTGGAATCACTCAGAGCAAAGCACAGCCTGAAAGGTACGTAAGAATAGGATATGACTCATTTCGAGGTGCCTAAGGAGAATTTGATGGAGGTCATCTATGTCTACAGGCATTAAAGATGACAAAGGCTAACAGCTGCCAGATTCCTTGGTACTCACATGCTTGACTGACGAACACCAGTGGGATGATGAAAGAGCTACTGGGAGAGTCACTGGACAGGAAATGTGGGCTTTGACATCAACCCTCAGCTGCATCTTCTGTCAGAGCTTCCCATCGGCCACACTTGAAATGGTACCCTGCTTTTAAGGGAGCCCACTGATGCAGAGACTATACCGTAGAACACATGTCCAGCATCTCAGAGCACAGAGCAGACTAGATGAGGGTAGGAGGTGATCTGTGAAAGCAAACGATACAACCAGCTTAGTAAAGTGTATAGTATTCAGGAAGTATCTGTGTTCTAAATGAATGGTAAATAACTGGCATAATTACAATCCTGAGTAAGTGCAAACTCGTTGTGACCGTCATTTAACGGTAAGCTCTCATACTGGCCTTTGAGGTGAACCTAGTGGCTTCTCTGTGATTCCAGGCTCTGAAACAAAGCACTCTGCTGTAGAGAAGGGAAAGGAATTAACAAACTCAGCATCTGCAGTGGGATGCCCTGCAGGGGCCTAACTAGAAAGGTGGTTCCAGGGAGATCTGTGAAGGCCTCATTAGTTATGTAAACAGAAAAATTCAGAGATCTCATTACTATTATTTTGAGACATGTAGACCAGGGTGGCCTCAAATTCACAGTGATCCATCTGTCTCTGCTTCCTGAGTGCTGGGATTAACAATGGTCACCATCATGCTATTTATTTGTTTGCTTATGGTTTTTCGCTTTTGTTTTGTTTTGTTTTGTGGAGACATGGTTTCTCAGTTACACAGAGCTCTGACTGTCCTGGACTCTTTGTAGATCAAGCTGGCCTCCAACTCACAGTGATCCACCTGCCTCTACCTCCTGAGTGCTGGGATTAATGGTATGAGCCACCATGCCTGGCCTTGTTTATGGTTTTTCAAGACAGGATTTCTCTGTTGCTCTGGCTGTCCTGGAATTCATTTTGCCTACGAGGCTGGCCTGGTCTGCCCGTGCCTCCTAAGGGCTAGGACTAAAAGTGTGTGCCCTATGCGCTGTTCTGCCTGCCTTGATTCTTACATGGGTGGTCTCCTAAAGCACTGGCTGTTAACGTCAGTTCACTGACTTACAAACATCTTCCAAGTGCTATTATGTTTCTTTGCAACATACCATCTCCAATTTTAATTAAATTTCATCAGAAACACTTGGTAGGTAGATACATTTTCTTCCCCCACCCCCCCCCCCCCCCCCCCCCGACAAGGTTTCTCTGTGTAGCCTTGGCTGTCCCGGACTTGTTTTGTAGACCAGGCTGGCCTCCAACTCACAGGGATCTGCCTGCCTCTGCCTCAAGTGCTGGGATTAAAGGCATGTGCCACCATGCCTGACTTTGTGTGTGTGTGTGTGTGTGTGTGTGTGAGATGTTGGTAATCAAACCCAGGGAACTGTAAAAGTAACTTTTATTCTCCTGGTTCAATTATTGTCTTGGAGGATTACTGCCTGCTTCTACTAACCTAGGCCTAGTCCTGAAAGCTTCTGACATAGGCCTAGAATGTTTTCAGTCTCTGAGACTTACTGCTTAATGAGCTCACCCTTTCTTTTCTTTTTTTTCCCCTTGGTTTTTGGAGACAGGGTTTCTCTGTGTAGCCTTGGCTGTCCTGGACTCACTTTGTAGACCAGGCTGGCCTCAGATCTGTGCCTCCATCTGCCTCTCCCTCCCCAGTGCTGGGATCAAAGATGGGCACCACCATGCCTGGCTTTGTGAGCTCACCCTTTCTTGTTCTGAGATCTGGGCGGGCTGGTTCAACTCAGCTGTTCTGGCTCAAACTCCTCTCCCAGCTGGTTTATTCACTCTGGCTTTTCTTTGGGCTGCTGAATTGCTCTGTTTGGGCTCAAACTAACTCACCAATCTTTTCTGTTTGTTTGTTTTGAGACAAGGTTTCTCTGTGTAGCCTTGGCAATCCTGGACTTGCTTTCTACACCAGACTGGCTTAGACAGAGATCTCCCTGCGTTTACCTCCCTATATCCTGGGATTATAGGTTCATGTCACCACATCCGGCTCAGCAGTCTTTTCTAATCTTCTGGCTCCTTCTCACCCCCTGACTTGTTCTTTTTTCACCTGTGTCTAGGTTGCTCTCTCATTCAACCTCTTTGTAAAACTCTCCTGGTAAAACTTCCTCCTCTCTCTCTCTGCATTGACCCCTTAAGTAGCTTCCCTCGCTCTCTCCTCATGAGAGCTGGGCATATCCTATTCTGTCAAATCTTTCTGATTCATCACTTTTCCTGCCATGCAATTAAACATCACTTTCAAACATGGGTGCTAACTTTACCTTCCTCGTTTGGGATTGAAGTCCTGTACAATCACGCCTGGACCTAAACTTTTCTTTACCTGATACTTGTTCTATACCGGGCTGGCCTGGAACTCAGATCTGCTTGCTGCTGTCTCCTGGATTAAAGGTGTGCTTGTATTCCAGCTGGATCACACAGACCTAGAAGGTCTTTGGATGTGATCTCTTGCCAGAGCAGCCATGTTCTGAATTAAAATTCCCTATGGGGAGCTATGCATACCGGGAAAGTACTGTACCACGGAGCTATATCTCAATCTCCCTGTTCCTTTTAGACTAAGCAGCTACTAAATAACCCAGTCTACATAATATATAGCATGCTCAGTCATTATTTCAGGAAAAACTGCGTTCCGTGAATAAAGTGGCTTTTAATTCACAACTCAATCATGAAAATACTTTTCCATAGATTTTACTAAAGTACCACTTTCCCATTTAATCACAGAGAAGATTAAGAAAACAATTTGCAGGCAGCTGTGGGGTTACATGCCTAAAGTTCCTGTATGCAGGAGGTCACAAGTTGGAGGGCAGCTTGTATTACACGTTGAGACCCTGCCTCAAATAAGCCAGACTCTACGCTAATGCATTAGGATATAGGGTGAACATCCACGTTTCTATTTGTGTGTGTATGTATGTGTGTATGTGTGTGTGTGTGTTTGTGTATGTGTTCTGTGTGTGTATGTGTGTATAAATGTCAAGGGCATGTGTGGGAGTCAGACAAATAGCAGGAGTCAGCTCTTCTGTACCATGTGAGTTCTGGGATAGAACTCAATTGTCAGGCTCAGCACTCACTGGTAATACGTATTTTTCTTTCCCCAAATACTTACTTTGTTTCTCGAAGATGGCTACCATTGTTCAGTTGCTTACATATTTTTCCAGCACTATTTAAAGATTCACAAATATTACATATACAAATGTATTACATACTTTTTATTATAGCTTGGACATAATGTATCTCCCTGGAAATATTCATGCTTTGAAGACTTGGCCCCCAATTAGTGGATCAAATCACTGACAGGCAGTCGGATCATGAGGGCTCTAACATAATCAATATATTGACTTAACTCGGGGCTCACAACGTCATAACATTACGGATGAGTTGATAGACATTTTTGAAGACGATGCTAAAGGAAGCCGTTTACTAGGGCCGGATCTAGGGGCTGGGGAGATGGTTCAGTGGGTAAAATTACTTGTTGCTGTAGAAATATCATATATAATGTCTTTTTAAATCGAATACTATAAAACTTGTGTTTACCACAAAGAATTCAAGTGCTTTTTATCCCCTCCTGCACCTTCTAAGATTTTTTATGCAAATAAAATAATCCCCCCTTTGCCAGGCGTGGTGGCACACGCCTTTAATCCCAGCACTCGGGAGGCAGAGGTAGGCGGATCGCTGTGAGTTCGAGGCCAGCCTGGTCTACAAAGCGAGTCCAGGATGGCCAAGGCTACACAGAGAAACCCTGTCTTGAAAAACCAAAAAAAAAAAAAAATCCCCCCTTTGTTTACACGAAAGTTGAAGGCTTGAGGTGGTTCCAGGGATTTGGTGGCCTGTAGCAGTGTGGCCCCTCCCCTCTGCTTCATTCCGTCTGCACCAATTCCTTCATATTAGTTAAACTAAGAACGGGGAGTGGGGCCTCAGCCGACTAATGAGGAAAAGACACAGACACCTCCTGAGAGTAAGAGCCGAGTGCACCTCTGTCTCAGTGTGTTCAAGCTTCTGAGTGCACCTTATTGGTCAGGAGTGAAGTCTGTCTATTCGGACCCTTCAGTTGATTCTGTTTTCAACCTGAACTCTACACTGCCAGGCTGATGACCTGAGTTCAGTCCTTTGACCCATATGGTAGAAGTGGAGAACTGACTCCCCAAATTGTCCTTGACCTCCACAGGTATGCTGTGGCTGACACACACACACACACACACACACACACACACACACACACACACACCCTAAGTTCTTTCTTGTGGAATAATTTCAAAAAATTTTTTTGAGTGAAGGTCTTGATATTATTGAGGCCACTTTCTGTTTTTCTTTTTCTTTTTTTTTCTTGGGAGGCAGAGGCAGAAGGATTTCTGAGTTTGACACCAGCCTGGTCTACAGAGTGAGTTCCAGAACAGCCAGGGCTACACAGAGAAACCTTGTTTCGAAAAACCAAAACCCAGGGGGCTAGAAAGATGGTGCAGCAGTTAAGAGCACTGGCTGCTCTTCCAGAAGACCCAGGTTCAATTCTCAGCACCCACATGGCACACACAACTATCTGTAACTCCATTCCAGAGAAACACACACACACACACACACACACACACACACACACACACACGGGCAAAACAGGAATGCCCATAAAATAAAAATAAATTTAAACAAACAAGAAGAGCACTGTCTTTAATCCTACCATTCAGGAGGCAGAGGTAGGTGGCTCTTTTCTGAGGCCAATCTGGTCTACCATTGACTTCTGGGCCTGCCAAAGCTACAGTGAGACCCTGTCTCAAAAGCCAAAAACAAACAAACAAACAAAAAACCCAAGGCAGGCAAGAGAAGGGAAAAAATAAAGGGCATTTACGGTGATATGGAGGTCAGACACACAGAGAATAAATAGCCATACCATGGGAAACCTTAGAGTAAGGAAGCCCAAAATGTTGAAAGGGTATTAAGGAAAACCATGCTTAGCAAACAGAGAGAAATAAAATCACCCCCCCCCACCCTTTTTTTTGGTTGGTTTTTCAAGACAAGGTTTCAATGTGTAATAGTCCTGGCTGTCCTGGACTCACTACATATACCAGGCTGGCCTTGAACTCACAAAGGTTCACCAGCCTATGCCTCCCAAGTGGCGGGATTAAAGGCGTGTGCTAACAAAGCTGGCTAAAATTACACTTTTCTGAGTGATTTGGAAAAGTGGGCAGACTTACAACCCTGCATAGCTGCCACTCAGCTCCTAAGCTACTGCACTAGGGGTGGAGATTCTGGGAAGGAAAAGCACAGTGTCTCATTAGAGAACTAATCAGTCCCACCTATCTCTTTAATAAGGCTTAAGGTGGTCCCTTAGCCAAAGTTGCTGAACCAGCCCAGCTGGAATGTCAAGCCTCAACCACAAGTTGTTTTTTTTTTTTTTTTCCCCTCCTCTAGGCTAATCTCAAACTCCCCTGCCCTAGCTTCCTGAGAAGCTGAGGTTAAGGGAGAGAGCCATCATGCCCAGTTTAGAATTATTTACAGACAAGTTGCAAAGATAGCAGAGATTTATACATACTCTGTGCTCACCTTCTGTTAATGTGAGATTGTAAATTACAGGGTGCCTTGCCAAGACTAAGCAATTAACACTGACATAACAGCACCCAGGAAATTATTCAGACTCCACTAGTTATTTTCTTTTGGTTTTCTAGAATGTTAATAGAATGAATTCCAAAAGTGGGATTGCAGCTAATGATTACCTGCATTGAAAAACTCACAAACAAGCCAAGGTGGTGGTGGCACACGCCTTTAATCCCAGCACTTGGGAGGCAGAGGCAGGTGGATCTCTGAGTTCGAGCCCAGCTTGATCTTCAAAGTGAGTTCAGGACAGCCAAGGCTACACAGATAAACCTTGTTTAGAAACAGAGAGATGGTTCAGTGTTTAAGAGCATTGGCTGCCTTTCCAGAAGGCCGCGTTCAATTCTCAGCACCCACATGGCACCTTTCATCTGCCTGTAGCTCCAGTTCCAAGGGGACCCAACACCTTCACACAGGCATACATGCAGGCAAAACACCAATGCCCATAAAAATAAATTAATTTTATAAAAAAAAAACAAACCCCAAAACCCAAAAAACCCTCACAAACCCGAGCCTGGGGTAGTGGTGTCTATCTTTAGTCTTGGCATTGGGGAAGCTGAGACATGGGAGGATTCTGTTTGTGGTCAGTCTGGGTTGTATAATGAAAACCTGCCTACACACAAACACACACACACAACACACACACACAGCCTGCCTGGACTGTAGACCATTCATAGTGCACATACTTGGCATGCACAGGCCCTGGGCTCAAGCTTCTGCACAGAAAATCCCATTACCAGGTCCCTTTATTTTAAAGAAACTATCAGACCTTTCTAACTTGTTCCCTCTGTTTGAGTATTGTTAAGCGCCTTGAGGTTAGGCAGCGTGTGAGCAAAAGTGCTTTTAGTTGTACTGGCACAAACACCTACAGCATTTCGATTTGTATCACCGCGAACATTCTTTGTAGTGTTTAGCTATACAGGAAATAGTTGACCCCCTTATAACCACTAGGGGGCTCTGCTACAAGATCTTTTCTAGTTTTTGTCAGAAATGTTTTGGGATATTTTGAACTCTTAGAAGTCTAAACAAGCTCCTTATTTCGCAGATGGGGGAACCATAGCTGGCATCAGACGTGGCACTGGAGAGAACTGGGAGTAAAATCTTCTCAGTTCTGGCAGTTCCTTGGACTGGTCTCGAACTCATGACCCTCCTGCTTCTGAGATTACAGGTGTGTACCACCACACTCAGCTCGTAGTCTTTGAACATTTAACTGATTGATTAGGCGAAGTAATACAGGAAACCTACTCTCCTTAAAAATAACACCTTATTTCAAAATGTTATTTTCAAAGTACCTCTCAGCAACCAAACTATATTATTTGCTTTAAACTCCACTAACCACTTTTCACATCGCCTTTCAACATTGTTGCTCATTTAAAACATTTTACAAGTTTAACTTTTCTTCAATTATATTCACTCACGACTTACTCAAATCTCCCAGTGACTTTGTAGGTCTAAAGCTCCTTCGTCCTCCGAAGGAGTGCCTGTCTATTTTTTTTTTTTTCCAACTTTCACTATAATATATACAGATTTTTCACATGCTTAATTCAGCCGTTCTCACAGCGTGGTGATGAAAAAACAGGCAGCAGGGCGCTTGCTAGGAATGCAAATTCTTAGGCCTATCCACACTCTAGGGATACAGGCTAGCCATCTAACAAGCTCTCCAGGGATTCGGAGGCACGTTCAAGTTTAAAAACATTCGTTCTACAGCTCCGAATTCATCCTCTAAAGAGGTCAAAGATTAACTTCTGGGGGTTTAAACCCACCCTGGCAATCTCTCTATCAATCACAACCAGTGGGACGCAACCATTACCCAACCTTAATACAGCTGTAATACCTCCGATGACCAAATAATAGTTTGCGTTATCATGGTTCCAGAACAAAAGCTACGGCAGCGGATTTCCCGGGGGTTTTTACCAACGGACGCCGGGCAGGGCCAAGTTCCTGCGAGGCCTTTTCCTCGGCTAGACCCAGGGCGGAACCTCAAGCCCGTGGGTTCGGGGTCCGGCCGAGTTAGAGCCCGGCTCGGCCCGGGTGGGGCCGGGGAAGCCCTCCAGGTGGGGCTCCCACCTCAAGTCGGAGGTTCGGGACCCGAGGCCCCACCGTAAACCGGGCGGCCCGGCAAGGGCCGACCTGCCAGGCCCAGACCCCCGCTGACCGGCGCGGAGGCCGCACCCTCCTGGCCCCAGACGCCGGCAGGGCGGAGCCACGCGGCCGGAGCCCCGTCCGAGACGCGCGGCGCGGGCTCGCAGCTGAGACGTATGGGGGCTGCTGCCACAGGAGCGGCTGCGCCGCCCGCCCGGGTCAGCGTGGTGCGCATGCGCGGACCCGGCGCCATTTTGGTGGCCGGGCGCGGAGGTGATTCTACGCCGAGGGGGAACGCGGCGGCAAGGGTGGCAGTGGCCCCAGCGTTCGTGTGCTCGGGTCTGAACCACTGAGGGAGGAGGCGGTGGAGGAAGAGGTGGCGGCGGTGGCGGTGGTCGTAGCGGTGGCGGAGGAGGCGGGTACGAATCAGCTGCGGGCAGAGACATGGCCAACATCGCGGTGCAGCGAATCAAGCGGGAGTTCAAGGAGGTGCTGAAGAGCGAGGAGGTCAGACACGATCTACCGGACACCCCCCCATTTCAGCCCAGGGCGGGGGGCCCCTTCCGTCCGCGACCCCGACGGCCCCAGCTGGCCCCTCGGCGGCCGCCTTCCTGCCTATGGGGAAGCGGCCGTCTCCCCTCCTCCTCGCCCTCCTCCCGCCGCCTTTCCCTCCCCTCCCCGGGCCCTGGGATGGACGGTCTCGCGGGCGGGCGGGCGGCCGGCCTGGGGAGGACCAAGGCTTTTGGGGGGGCAGAAGCAGAAGCACTCGTCGGGGGCACGTGAGCTCTACCGAGAGCCCCGAGGCGGCGGCAACATCTGGAAGTGTGGCTATGGGGTGGGGAAGGAGTAGGCCGAGAAAACCCGGGAAGTGGGTTGGGGGAAGGGGAAAAGGTAGTAACTAGATCCCCGGCAGCAGCGCATCTCACAGGCCCACGGTTTTAGGGGTACTCTGGACATTGTCTGCCAGGCCTCTGATGATGGCTTCTCCTCGGGCAAGGAGCCTACAGAGTCCTTAGGTGTGGACGAAAGGAAGATATTTAGTTACTCCTCAACAGTAGTAGTACAGTGTTGAGGTACCCATGGAGACATAATGGGCTATAGTATCCTATTGGGAAGGGGCGTTGAAGCAGTTTTCACTACAGATAGAAAATTAATTCCAAATTAGATAGTTCTCTCTTTTCCACGTACCCAGCCAGTAACTAGGCCTCATTATTGACATTTGAAGCCTTTTTTTTTTTTTTTTTGTCTCATCAAAGGGAAGTTGTTTGTTATAGTAAATGATTTTGAAGTAGGAAAAAAAAGAGGAGGGCATGAGTAGCTTATTTTAAAGATAGTGTTTACCAGTATCAGAGAGGCCCTCCTAGGGGCCCCCCTGTGACTACTGTGGTACTGTGAAACTTCATTATGATGTCCCTCATAGTTAACTGGAGTCATACTTTTGAAAAGAGGCCGATTAAAAACAAGGGATTTCGTCAGATACACATTGTTGAGTTAGGTTTGTTATGACGCAAAATATTATAGCACAAAATAGCATATATAAAAAAAAGCAACTCGAGCCGGGCGTGGTGGCGCACACCTTTAATCCCAGCACTAGGGAGGCAGAGGCAGGCGGGTCGCTGTGAGTTTGAGGCCAGCCTGGTCTACAAAGTGAGTCCAGGATGGCCAAGGCTACACAGAGAAACCCTGTCTCGAAAAACCAAAAAAAAAAAAAAAAAAAGAAGCAACTCTGCTACTACCTGTGAGTCCTGCAGAATTTAGATACATTAATGCTGGCCACATTTATGTGAAATACTGAAAATGACTTAGTAATTTTATTTAGTTGTGCAAGTAGTAGTACAGCTTGGTAGACCTAAATAAAAAAGAATGCCAGGTTTTCTGTGATTTGAATTTAAAATCAAAATTCTGAAAATTTCTTCCAAGGTTCACATTGCATTGCCTAATAGTAGTACTGTTTATGTTTTCCTTGTATGCTTGGCACCTCAATAATGTCAGTAACAATTTTTAAAATTAGGCATTTTAAGCACATGAGTAATTGTTACAAGTGTCTTAGCACTCCAGCTTTATTTGTGCTACTGAGTCTGCAGATAAGTACCCATCATTCCAAGTAGACATGTAGAAAGTCACTTAAAACTGAAGTAACATTATCAGTGGGCTTAGTGAACATTCTAGGAAGTAGTGATCTATCTTATGGAGCATGAACTCCGACCTCTGTATGCATTTGCCAGCACTCTGAATGGAAGGATGACTTTGTATTTTTGTGGAACAGTGCAGAAAAAGTGTGAATGCTTGTATTCACATACATTTTTAAACAGTGATTTTTAACATTTTCTTCAATAAGCAAAAGTACTTTGGGCTTGCTGATATATATTCCTAATGAAAGATAACGGCTGATTTTGTCAGCAGCCTAAATTCCACAATAACGCTGTACAAGTCTTTAGACTTATAATGCTTTTTTAAATTTAAAAGTGCCAAGTTACTGTTCAGAAAATGGATATATTTATTCTCTTTTCTTTGTGTGATGATATTCAGTGTTTAAATGAGGATTATCAGCATTATATGGCTCTAGTAATGCGTCTTAATTACTATTCTATTCAAGTGAGGGACTGAGGAGATGGCTCCAGGGGTAAAGATGGCTTGACTGATGACCTAAGTTTAGACCTGAGGACCCACATGGTAGAAGGTTGTTCTTTGACCTCTACACCCGTACGTAAACTAAAATCTCATTCTCACGTATAAGATTAAAAAAAGTTGTCACTGGTTCTCAGGAAGAAAGTAGATTCGAACAAAAGTTTTTCAAGAATGGTGCCTATAAAACTAGCGGGGATCTTCCAGAAAGTATGTTGCAAAGAATATTTAGGAAAAGGTCAGATAAAATTTAATATTGTAAAAACCCACAACCAACAGATAGCTTTATCCTCACCAGTATTTTATTTTGTTGACATTTTAGTCAATTCAGTTCTACAAGTAGGCTGTGTTGATTAATTTTTACCTCAATGATGGACCCATAATGCAGTCTATATATTTCTTGTTTTAGTGCATAAATGTAAGCTTTTGAGTAGCTTTTTAAAATTTTTATTTATTTATTTTGCTTTTTCGAGACAAGGTTTCTCTGTGTAGCCCTGGCTGTCCTGGACTCGCTTTGTAGACCAGGCTGGCCTCAAACTCACAGTGATCCGCCTGTCTCTGCCTCCTGAGTGCTGGGATTAAAGGCATGTGCCACCACTGCCTGGCTCTTGAATAGCTTATTAAGTAGTTATTTTACCATGTCATCTCATGTAACTCTCCAGTGTACCAAGGTTTAATTCATATGGTAGTGTTTTAAGGCATGGTGGACTTAATGACTTATTTTAAGTGCCTGGTTTTTAAATGCCCTTGTAAGGATACCTGACTTACCAGAACATACCTTTGATCCCAGCACTGGGGAAGCAGAGGCAGGCACATCTCTCTGAGTTCTATCCTGTATGGTCAGGGATACATAGAGAGATCATGCCTCAGAAAATACAAATATATGCTGGGTGATGGTCCCAGTACGCAAGAGGTAGAGGCAGGTGTACCTCTGAGTTTGAGGCCAGCCTGGTCAACAGAGTACATTCCAGGACAGCCAGAGCTATACAGGGAAACCTCATCTCAAAAAAGAAGCAAACCAAACAAACAAAATACAAATAGCCTTGCGGTGGGGCTGTATGCCTTTACGTTTACCAGCACTCAGGAGGCATAGGCAGAGTTAGTCTGCTCTATAGAGAGAGTTCCTGGATGGCCAGATGCTGTTAACACAGAGAAACCTTGTCTCAAAAACCAGAACCAACCATCCAAACAAAGATAGCTGACGTTCATTGAATTCTGACCCTAAGAGGTTGGCTTTAAGTAGTTATTTGCTAAGTATGTTAGTTAAAACACATAACCTTAACATAAACTGAAAGATGAATACCCAGATATTGTGGAGAGGCAGTCTAGTTGTGTCAGAAGGGGCGACATATGCCAGCACAGGTGAAAGGAGTCATGGAAAATTGCTAAACCTGGACATTTCTGTGTGTTGCAAGTTGCATGAGTGGATATGGAGTACAGGTTCCTATGGGTGTTGAGACATGTGGATGGTACAAAGGCAGCAGCTTTTCTTTTTCATAAAGTACTATTTGGAGACTGGCCTTTTATCTGTTAGATACTCTAAAATATGACTGAATTTTATGTAGAGGTTGAGAGTTGCCCAGAATAGAAAATTTACCTAAAGTACATTATAGATTTTGAGTGGTTATCCGGGTGAATTGTTGATTGTGAGGGTCAACAGATTAAGCCATAATTTATCATGTTTGTGGGTTGTGTTTTTGCCACCACCATTTACAGAGTGCTGCTTCTATTGCTAGCTCTGTTCTGTTTTTCAGACAGGGTCTCTCTGTGTAGCCTCGGCTGTCCTGGACTCACTGTGTAGACCAGGCTGGCTCGAACTCACAGAGATCCGCCTGCCTCTGCCTCCCGAGTGTTGGGATTAAAGGCACCCACCACCACTGCCTCAGCTGCCTAGATTTTTTTTTTTTATGCAAATAGCTGATTTCTGTAGGTATAGTTTCTTTTACCTTTTTCTTTCTTGAGACAGACTATCTCTGTAACAGCCTTAGCTGTCCTGGACTTGCTTTGTAGACCAGGCTGACCTAGAACTCAGAAAGATTACCTTTGCCTCCCAGAGTGCTGGGATTGCAGGAGTGCACTTTTTGCCTGTCCTCTGTGCAGTGCTGGCTATTCTGGAATTCAACTGCTTAAACCAGGCTGCCTCTGCCTCCTGAATCCTGCCTGGGATGAAAGGCATGAGTCACCGTACCTTCCTTAGGCCTCAGTTCTGAACTCTGAAACTATTGACGTATTGGGCAAACAGTTATTTCTTGTGACTAGCTCTCTGGGGCTGAAGGTGTAGATGAACATCTCCAGTGTCTTAACATTGGATGCCCTTACTGCTGCCAAACCTGCTCTCCTTGTCAGCAGTATCAAGTAAATACCTCGTGATTGCCAATTGGTGAAAACTACTGTTGTAGACAGAACCCCTAAGACTGTTACTCTATGTAGTATTTATCTAAAGGGTTGTTGAATCTGTTGTCTTTAGAACTTTTACATTTGTTTCCCTTTAATTCTCTACCATGTCCCTTCCTCCCCCCTGTGTGTGTGTTTAAAAACAAAAACAAAAACAAAAACCTGAGGTGTTCTTTGTAGTCAAATGCTCCACCACTGAGCTATATCCCACCCCATCTCAATTTTGATTTAAAAAAAAAAGGTAGTTAAACATAATGTAACTAGAATTTGAAAAAAAATTTTTTTTGTTTTGTTTTTTAAGACAGGGTTTCTCTGTGTAGCCTTGGCTGTTCTGGACTCACTTTGTACACCATGCTGGGCTCAAATTCACAGCGATCCGCCTGCCTCTGCTTCCCAAGTGCTGGGATTAAAGGCGTGCGCCACTATGCCCGGCTGAATTTGAAAACTTTAAAAATAGGTTTTCAGTGTTTATGATCAAGCACGGGGCTTTATGTATAGTAAGTACTTATGTCTGAGGTCCAAGTTTTTTTTTTCAAGACAGGGTTTGTTTGTTTTGTTTTGTTTTTGTTTTTTCTCAAGAATTTTGTGTGTGTGTGTGTGTGTGTGTGTGTGTGTCTGTCTGTCTGTCTGTCTGTCTGTCTGTCTAGCTCTGGCTATCCTGGATTCACTTTGTAAACCAGGCTGGCCTTGAACTCACGTCAAACTGCCTGCCTGTGCCTCCCTCTTGAATGTTGGGATTAAAGGTGTGCACCACCATGCCCAGCTTTGTTTTATTTTTTGAGACAGGGTTTTTCTATGTAGCCTTGGCCGTCCTGGAATTGAATTCAGAGATCCACTTGCCTCTTGCCGCCCAGAATGCTGGGTGTAAAGGCCTGTGCCATCACAGTCTGTCTTGGCCTAGCAATTTTTTTTCCCTTCCGAAACAAAGTTTCTCTGTGTAGCCTTGGCTGTCCTAGACTCACTTTGTAGACCAGGCTGGCCTGGAACTCACACAGATCTGCCTGCCTCTGCCTCCCCAGTGCTGAATTAAAGGCATGCATCACTACTTTTGGCTTTGGCCTAACAGTTTTTAAAAGAAAAATTTCCAGTTTTATAAGCTACAGTATTTAGTGTGCCTTATGAGGTTCTGGAATTGATTGAACATAGCAGCCTTAGATACTGGTTTAAAAAACAAAAGATTGTATAAGTGATTATTGGGTTGTATTTTTATTTTACTTTATTCTTTTTTTTTTTTTTTTTTTTTTTTTTAAGATGGCATCTCTATGTAGCCCTGCGTGTTCTGGAACTCAGTATGTAGAGCAGGCTGGACTCTTAACTCAAAAGAAATCCACCTGCCTCTCTCTCCCAAGTCCCAACTAAACACGTGCACCACTACCCCTGGCTTTCACTTTGCTCTTAAACAGACTTTGTGAGGCTGGTCATGTATTCAGTGATTGAAGACTTGTCTAGCTTGTAGGGAGCTCTGGAATCTGTCCTCAGTACTGCAAAAGAGAGACTTTGATCTCTGGCAGATGTTTACATGTTTCTTTGCTTCCTTGGCATGTCACTCCTTTATAAAGTGTATTCTTTTCCTCCTCCTCTTCCTCCTTCTCCTCCTCTTCTTCTTCTTTTCAGACAGGGTATCTCTGTGTAGCCTTGGCTGTCCTAGACTCACTTTGTAGACCAGGCTGGTCTCGAACTCACAGAGATCTACCTGCCTCTGCCTCCCAAGAGCTGGGATTAAAGGCGTGCGCCACCACGCCCAGCTTATTCTTATTTTCTGTGAACATTGTGCATATTGATCTCAACACCTCTAAGATTTTATTAGAATGGTAGAGTTATAAATAAAGGGTATGTAACAGTGCTAGGTCAGGACTGAGTACAGCTCAGTCAGTGCTGGGGAGCTTGGCTAACACCTCTAAGACTGCCTTCTATTGTTAGCACTAGGGTAGGGGAGCTCGGTACAAAACACTGAGTGTCACAGGTGTTCTGAGGGTCTGCAAATTGAAGAGGTTCTTGGGACGGATTCAGAAGTAAAGTTGAGAGGTACTTCAACTCTTGATGGCACAGAGAGGTGCGACAGGGGTTTGGGGAAGAGATATGTATGTATGTATGTATGTATGGATGGATGGTATGTGCGCTGTTCTGCCTACATGTATGCCTACACACAGAAGAAGGTGCCAGATCTCATTGTAAGTGGTTATGAGCCACCATGTGGTTGCTGGGAATTGAACTCAGGACCTCTGGAAGAGCAGCCAGTGCTCTTAACCTCTGAGCCATCTCTCCAGCTCCGAGATTGGTTTATATGTTTAGGACAGAAAGGTCTATAGTTCTTCTGTACTCAGTGTAGTTGTGAAGTTATATTGTTTGTTATCTTTGTTACCTTGTTTGCATCAAAGTAAAATATACATACACTATGACTGGCACTGAAATCAAGAAGCAGAATTAGCAGTGTCATAGGCATCCTACCTCCAGTTATTTTTCTCATTTTGTTTTTAAAAATCTCAGAAATGGTCTCACTGTGTAGCCCTGGTTGACTTGAAACACACTCTGTAGACCTGTTGGTGTTTGTTGTTTTGAGACAGGGTCTCTCTAGTCCTGCCTGTCCTGGAACTTGCTATGTAGACCAGGCCGTCCTCAAACTCACAGATTCTCCTGCCTCTACCTCCCAAGTGATAGGATTAAAGGCCTGTACCACCATGTCTTGCCTTACTTTGCTGGCTTTGAACTTACTGCTTACTCAGAGATGGGATGAAAGGCATGTATCACTGTGCCCAGCCTTTTCTGATTTCTTTCTTCTTTCCTTTTTTTCCTTTTTCTTTCTTTTTTTTGGGTAGTGGTGGTGGTTCGAGACAGGGTCTCTCTGTGTAGCCCTGGCTGTCCTGGACTCACTATGTAGACGAGGCTGTCCTCTAACTCAGAGATCTGCCTGCCTGTGCCTCCCAAGTGCTGGAATTAAAGGTGTACACAATCACTGCCTGTCTTTTTCCTGATTTCCTAACAGCAGATTAGTATGTTTGAATAAAGAATGAGTATATACTGTGTGATTCAAGTTTGGAGGTGTTTGGAAAAAAAAAAAACCTTTAAAATTTAAAAAATTTCTGTCTGTGTGCATTGGCTAGAGTGTTGGGTTCCAGGTGGAAGCCGAGAAAACTTACTTCAGAGACAAAAGTTTCAAGAGGACAACTTTGGAGACATGGTTCTCTCCACTGTAGGCTCCAAGAATCAGACTCAGGTCATGAGGCTTGCAGATAAACTTTACTTGCTAAGCTTTTTCAGAGTGCTCTCGAAATTTTTGTTTTAGAAAAAGACAAAAACCTCCAGTGGGGCATGGTGTCCACACCTTTAATCCTAACACTCACTATAGTGGCACAGGCAGGGTGATTCTGAGTTAGAGGCTAGCCTTATCGACATAGCAAATACCAGGACAGACAGGGCAGCAGAGGAGGGGCCGGGAAGGGAGAGGGGAGAGAGACAGAGAGACAGACACCCTGTCTCAAACAAAAGCCTGCTGGGTTGTGGTGGTGGCTCACCCCTTTAATCCCAGCCTTGAGGTGGCAGAGGCAGGCATTTGGGGAATTGGAGACAGGGGGGTTAGAGGTTTAGGGCCAGCTTGAATTACATCAGACCCTGTATCAAAAAGCAAAACAGCAATAAAACCCCAAATAAGCCCCAAACCCAATATAGAATAATGTCTTAGAAGTGGTTAAAATACATTGACTTTTTTTTTTTTTTTTTTTAAGAGTTTAGACCTGGAGAGATGGCTCAGCCTTTAAAGGCTAGGCTCCCAAGCAAAAATAAAAAAAGAGCTTAAAGATACCATAATTAACTACTTCCCTGTAAGACTGAAACTTTGAGGCCCAAAGAGACTGAGGCCCAAAGAGGCTCATGCATGACACAGACCTGTTAATGGTGAACTTACACATTTTGTCTACTCAAACATACTATGTAAATGTTCCAAGAGATTTGTTTGTTTGTTTGTTTTTCGAGACAGGGTTTCTCTGTGTAGCCTTGGCTGTCCTGGACTCACTTTGTAGACCAGGCTAGCCTTGAACTCACAGAGATCCACCTGCCTCTGCCTCTCAAGTGCTGGGTTTAAAGGCGTGTGCCACTACACCCCGCTGAGAATATTCTTTTTATAATACTACAAAGGCTCAATACTAATGAAAGTGTGAGGAAAGTGACATTTTAATATTAGGTATTTATTTTTTCCCTCTTAATGTAAGAATTTAGTCTTGCCAGAAGACAGATAATTAATTCTTGAATTGTAATGTAGTAAATTTAGTAATTAGGAGTGTGGGCTTTATAATTAGATTTCAAGTCCTGGCCTTTTCTACTGAATTTGTGAACACTGATTCTAGGTTTTTTCTTATTTTGAGATAGGGTCTTGCATAGAGGGAAACAAACCACAGTCAAGAGGACAGACAGCCTGAGGTTTTGGTCTCTACCATTCCATCTAGTTTGAAACAGAATTATTTATTTATTTATTTATTTATTTATTTATTTTTGTTTATTTGAGACAGGGTTTCTCTGTGTCCTGGACTCACTCTGTAGACCAGGCTGGCCTTGAACTCACAGTGATCTGCCTGCCTCTCCCTCCCAAGTGTGTGCCACCATGCCTGGCTTCTCAGAATGTCTTTTTGTGTCATTGTTCTTTATTGTATGGGAGACTAGTTGGCTTGGAAGTTTGTGGGGGATTCTCATGTCTCCCTCCCATCTCACCATAGGAACACTGAGGTTACTGCACTTTACATGGGCTTTGGAGATTTGAACTTAGGTGCTATGACTTGTGTTTTCCTCACTGAGCTTATTTCTTTACTCACTGTTAAACTCACTGCTTATGTGAGTTTACCTCCTTTCATGTGTGAGTGTGTGTGTGTGTGTGTGTACATGTACACACACGCATTTGAGCAGGCCAGAAGAATGAATGCATCAGGTCGCATGGAGCTGGAGTTAGGGATGGTGTAAACCACCATGTGCATGCTTAAACTAGAGCCCGGTCCTTTGCAGCAATAGTCTGTGTTGTACCACTGACCCGTCTCCTTAGTCTGTAGGATAAAAAGCAAGTATAAAAGCCGGATGTGGTGGCACAGGCCTTTAATCCCAGTACTTGGGAAGCAGAGGCAGGCAGATCTCTGGGTTTGAGGCCAGCCTGGTCTACAAAGTGCATCCAGGACAGCTGAGGTTATATAGAGAATCCGTGTCTCAAAAAACCCAAACAAAAAGTGTAGAACAGTTTCTACATGTGTTAGACATTTAGTTATTTCTAGTTGTTTTTTATTATTATTATTATTATTATTATTATTATTATTATTATTATTATTATTATTATTATTATTATTTTGTTGTTTTTGGAAAACAGAGTCTCTCTGCGTAGCCCTGGCTGTCCTGGACTGGCTTTGTAGAACAAGGCTGGCCTTGAACTCAGAGAGATCCACCTGCCTCTGCCTCCCAAGTGCTAGGATTAACGGTGTGCGCTACCACAGCCCGGTTTATTTCCAGTTTATTGCTGATATACATGGGCAAGAATTTTGAGTGTATATGTGAGTGGTATATACTGATTTCTCATTAAGTGTTTGGATGTAGTTTAGATGTTTTTATAATGTTTTACAAATTTTTATAAGTTTAGGTGTTTAGTAAATTTTATAAATTTTCAAGCCGGGCGTGGTGGCACGCGCCTTTAATCCCAGTACTCGGGAGGCAGAGGCAGGCGGATTGCTGTGAGTTCGAGGCCAGCCTGGTCTACAAAGTGAGTCCAGATGGCCAAGGCTACACAGAGAAACCCTGTCTCGAAAAACCAAAAAAAAAAAAAATTATAAATTTTCATTTATTCATTCTATCAAATGAGAAAGGCTTACAAATTAGCTTCAGCCTCTTGAATGTTGGGATTACAGGTTTATTCCATGTCTGGTTTCTAAATTAACCCATGTGCTCCCCTAAGACATCTTTCCTTCCGTGCAAACCAAGTGCCTTACGTATGTCTGGCCTGTTATGTAGTGTTCACTTCTCTCCCCAGCCCTAGGTGATTATGCATGTCAGGCCTCCTCCTCATGCAAAGTTACACTGGTTGGCCTGCAACTCACTGTGTAGAACAGATCTTAAACTCTGCCTGTGATATCATGGTCAGCTGTCAGGCCTTTTTTTTTTTTTTTTTTTTTTTTAATATCTCTGGATTTGATCATACTTTTTTTTTTTGGTCATAAGAGGTTTGTGAGTTGCTGTATTGTCCTCCATGTGTCCCATAAGAACTGGGGCTATGCGGGTGTGAGGGTGAAGGGCTGGAGTCCCAGTTCTTAGAAGGCAGAGGCAGGCTTTCCTGGTCTATGGAGAGAGTTCCAGGACAGCCAGGGCTACACAGAGAAACCCTGCCTTGAACTGCCCCCCTAAAAAAAGCCAGCAACAACAACAACAAAAACTTGAAAAAACTGGAAATTTATGATCGAGTGTGGAGACCCAATTTATTGATACCACATTTTTCATGGATACACATATTGTGGCTAAGTAGGAAACACTTATTTCCCTGATCAATTTAAGGATTTTTTTGGGGAGCTTATCCAAAGCTATCATGAAAGTAATATATTTTGCTCGGCTTCTGAGACTAGGAAAAGTATAAATTGTTAAAGATGGTCTCCAGGTCAAGAAACACATCTATTGACTACTAATTTAGTTGTGTCATCTATTTAGAAAATTGAATGTTGAGCCGGGCGTGGTGACCTACACCTGTAATCCCAGCACTGGGGAGGCAGAGGCTGGTGGATTGCTGTGAGTTCGAGGCCAGCCTGGTCTACAAAGTGAGTCCAGGACAGTCAAGGCTACACAAAGAAACCCTGTCTTTAACAAACAAAGAAAATTGGATGTCCAGGTCAAGAACTAGGAAGCAAGGTGGTCAAAAGGGAATCATTTTTGGCTTGTTTTCTCTTTTGAAGGTCTCAAGGGGCACCAAACAGCATGTATGACATCATCTGTGTCCCTGGGGGGTTCTTTTGTTTGTTTAACATTTTTTTCATTTATTCAGCAGATATTTATTGACTACTGCTTAGGTGGTTAATAAAGTAGACAGACTCATTGCTTTACTGAGTAAATTTTGGTCTCCCAAGGCAGTGAGAAACTGAACAGCTAATTTTAAGTGTGTGCGTGCATAGCTTAAGGGAAGCTGTAATGTTGAATAATTTAATTTAACCTCAGGGAGATAGTCCTTTGGGAATAAACGTTATAGCCATACTTCCAGGGTGAATATAAATAAAACTAGTTACGTTAGGACCAGCTATATCCATATAGAAAGCTGATAATCATAATAACTAAAGATGGAAAAAGTCATTTAATTACTCTTCTCTTTTCCTGACCCTTCTCTGCCTACCCCTCTCTTTAGTTTGAAAGAGTGTCGTATGTATCCCTGGCTGGTCTTGACTCACTTTGTAGACCAGGCTGGCCTTTAACTCACAGAGGTACGCTGCCATGCCCAGCCTAATACAGTTTCTTATGTTGTGGTGACCCTCTCTCCATAATTTTGTTGCTACCTCATAACTATAATTTTGCTGTTGTTATGGATTGTAATGTAAATATCTAATATGCAGTCCCCTTTCCAGTCCCAACCCAAGATAGTATTTCGTAGCTTCGACAAGTAGGGGAAGTTTGAAGGAGGTGTTCCCAGTAGCTTTAGAGCAGTGGGACAGGGTCCATCTGTGTATGTGGGTTACTCCAGACTGGCCTTAGCCTTGACCCTGCTATCTCAGCATCCTGAGTGCTGGAATTATAGAACGACATCAGTGCCCAGCTAATTAACTACTTCTCACCTGTTAGAGTCCTTAAGGATGTGCCTTTTGTTTGTAAATTCTCAAAAAGGTTGTCCAGACACCATGTCTGAACTACAGCAGGGAAGGACATACGGCAGCTGAGCTTGCCTCCTTCAAACAGCTTTCTCAGAGGTCCTTTTCAATAACTTTTAATTCTACTTTTTAAAATCTTATTACTGAATTAAGGTAGATGAAGAAATGTAATTTTGGACGGGTGGTATGTTTCATCAAGTAAAGAAAGATGCTTGCTGCCAAGCCAGATGACCTGAGTTAGATCTTTGGGACTCACAGGGTGGAAGGGACTACCTACTACAAATTATCTCATCTCCACATGCCCCCCACCCCACCCCACCCCATGCACAGATAAGAATGTTCAAAATGTATTTTGGTGAAACACATTGCTCCCCAGTTAAAACCAGAGTTTCACTAGTAAAGAAAAGGGGAAAACTTCCTTGAATCAGGTCTTTTTGTATAGGCCAAGCTGGACTTGAATTCCAGATCTTTCTACTTGTATCAAGTGTTGGCACCACAGGTTTATGCTACCCCATCCAGTTGAGAGAGAATATTGGTTAGCTTGTTATGGGGGAAGGGTAGGAAAAAACTCAGACTGATCATTTGGGAAACTGTTTAGGTTACTTGGACAAGAGGTGGGAGTAAATTGTTAGGGTTGAGTAGGTGCTGAAGAGCAGTGGTAAAGTAGTAGTAGGATACGCTTGAAACAGTAACATTTAATGGGTTAGAAAAACACCTAAGGCAGCCAGGTCTACAAAGTGAGTCCAGGACAGCCAAGGCTACACACACAGAGAGACCCTGTCTCAAAAACCAAAACCAACCAAACAAAAAACCCCACCTAAGTCTTTGTTTTTACTAACTAGTGGGGATGCTTGTTTCTGAGATGGGAGAGATGGAGAAGAGCAAGAATTATGCTCTACCCCTTTTAGGTTTATGTTGATGGCAATAGAAAGCAAGCAGTTGAATCTGTAAGTCTGAAGGTGAGATCTGGAGAGAGAGTTGACATAGGTAAGGTAAGTAGGTGATATATTTAAAGCCTCAACTGGGCAATCTTAGGGAGAATTGTCTAAAGTAAAGGTTTTAGGATAAAGTCCTGTTTTTTGTTGTTGTTGTTTTTGTTTTGTTTTGTTTTTTTGCTTGTTTGTTTGTTTGAGAGGGTTTCTCTATAGCCTTGGCTGTCCTAGACTGACTTTGTAGACCAGGCTGGCCTCTAACTCAGCGATCCTCCTGCCTGCCGAGTGCTAGGATTAAAGGTGTGCCCTGATTTTTGTTTTTAGCCCCTTGCACATACTGAAATTGAAACTGAAGAAAACTAATGATGATACAATGAACTAATCCTTGTGGTAAGAAAAGCAGAAGTGCATGGTGTCACTAAAGTCAAGAAAAAGTGTTAGGAAATTGGCCTGTTATGCTGCTGAAAGAAAAGTGACCATTGACTGTTGAACATAATGACCACTGGTGACCTTGCCAGAGTTTTTATTGGGATGGTGAAAATAGAAGTCTGATTGGAGTGTTACTTTTGGGGTGAGAAAGTGGCATTAGGAATTTTGCTTAACAGAAGACTAGAGAAGAGCTGAGGAAGTCAGGCTTGAGGGGTCTTTGAAAAGACCTCTGGCAGATGATACATTGAATTGTGTGTTGGTGGGTAGGAGAATCCAATTAATGCTAGAAATAATCAGAATTTGCTTTTCAAAATAAGATTGCTTAGGGAAGTTGCAAAGTTCTTGAGAAAGAACAGGAATGGGGTGGTATTCATTATAGTGGGAGAACTGATCTGTAATAGAAGCAGTGACACATATGACAATGGTAAGTTTCCCTGGGATTTGTGGTCTGCACTTTACAGACCAATTAACAATGGTTGTGTTGTTTTCTCTAGCAGTGTGGGCATGGTGGCTTGGGGCAGGAGGAAAAGGTTGTTTTTTGTTTTTTTTTTTTTTTAAATAGTTAATTGGAAAATGATTTTAACTAGCTTGAGGGCTTTCAGTAAGTACCATGAAAAAGAAAACATCAGGGTTGCCAAGAGTATTTTATTTTGTAAGAGAGTGTTAATAACAAATGTCTATGGAGTCTGAACTAAGGAGAATAGTGAGGGCATTAGAAATTATCAGTGTCATGTGTGATGGAGCCAGCTGTTGCGTTTGCTAAAGAAAGTGAGCTTAATTCACAGCAAATGGGAAGCTGGGAACATTGAAATAATTTGGGGGAAGGTATCATTTTTGTTGACAAAAATCAAGGAGATTACCCCAACAACAGTTTTGTCTACTTCTTGTGAGAATTTAAAAAATGTACAAAGATGTTGCTGAAGAGGTATATCAACGGTTAGGAGCATTTGTTATTCTTGCAGAGGACCTGGGTTTGGTTCCCAGCACCCATGTGGTGGCTCACAACTATCTATAACTCTAGCTCCAAAGGATTTGATACCCTCTTCTGATCTGCAGGCCCAAGGCATATACATGGTGCACATGTGTCCATGTAAACAAAACACTCATACACATGAAATAAAATTTAAAAACTTATGTACAAGAAGATGAAAATAAGCAGCTGGGTGGTGATGGCTCATGCCTTTAATCCCAGCATTCAGGAGGCAAAGGCAGGCAGATCTCTGTGAGTTTGAGGCCAGCCTAGTCTACAAAGAGAGTTCCAAGATAGCAAGGGCTATTACACAGAGAAACTCCATCTCAAAAAACTGGAAAGGAAGAAAGGAAGAAAGAAAGAAAGAAAGAAAGAAAAGAAGCTCTATACAGTTGTTTATCTATTAAAGCAGTGGTTCTCAACCTTCCTAATGTTACAGAAAAAAATTTTTTTTGTTTTTGTTTTATGGTTTTTTGAGACAGGCCTGGATTTTCTTTGTAGACAGACCAGGCAGGCCTCGAATTCACAGCTGTTCGCCTGCCTCTGCCTCCTGAGTGCTGGCGTTAAAGGCACCACCATGCCCAGTCTGCCCTGCCCTTTTTTATTACCCTTGGTCAGTTACACTGTCATCATCAAACTACAGTAGACTGGGGACTCATTTATTTCTTAAAGTTGAGAACAAGATGCCAGAATGGTCAGGCTCTCGTAAGGCCCTTTTGGCTTGTAGATGGCTGCCTTGAGGTTTGCCCTCATGTAGGGAGGGAGGAAGCACAAGCTCTTGCTGTCCTCTTATAAAGGTAATCCCCAGCAGTGCCAAAGGCCAAAATAGAATCATGTATTGATTATTCCATACTTGCCCCTTTTATTTTTAACCTGATCAGTTTACCTTTTGGGATTGTCTTACTGTTCTGTTGCTGTAAAGAGACACGGTGACCAACCACAGCAGCTCTTACAAAGGAAAGTGTTTGCCTGCATGTATGTGTGTGCACCTGATCCTCTGGAACTGTATCTATAGATGGTTGCTGTGAAGACCACTCTGTGGGTCCTGGGATTCAGACCTGGGCTTACCTGCAAGCACAGTGTCTTAAGTAGCCATCTTGCTAGTCCTTTTGTTTTGTTTTGAAACTGGGTTTCACTGTGTAGCCCTGGCTTTCCTTGAAATCAGAATTCTGCCTGCCTTTGCCTCCAAGTGCTGGGTGGGATTTAAGGCCTATGCCACCTCATCCAGTCCATGGTAGTATAATTTTTTGTTTTTTGGTTTTTTTTTTCTGAGACAAGATTTCTCTGTGCAACAGCCCTGGCTATCTTGAAACTTGCTCTGTAGACCAGGCTGGCCTCAAATTCACAGAGATCTGGCTGCCTCTGCCTTCCAGGTGCTGGGATTAAAGATGTGTGCCATCACCGCCTGGATTACTTTAATTTTTTGTAACTTTTAAATTTATTTTTAAAATATTATGTATAGCTGGGCATAGTCACCCACACCTTTTCTTGAAAAACCAAAAGAAACTTGACCTGTCGGCTAGAAAGTGCATCCTGAGGAAAATAGAAAAGAAGGGGTTTAGTATATTAGAAACTGAAAAGTCCCCAATATAAAGAGAATGTACAGTGTAAAAGAAGGGGCCAGTAAGAAGTAGACAGGAGGTAGATGAAAAGGATGAGGGAAGAAAACTGAAGTCACTGACATCCAGTTTGAATTATTTTTCAAGACAGGGTTTCTTTGTGTATCCTTGGCTGTCCTAGACTCGCTTTGTAGACCAGGCTGGCCTCGAACTCACAGAGATCCACCTGCCTCTGCCTCCTGAGTGCTGGGATTAAAGGTGTGCGCCACCACTTAACTAATTTCCTTCCTTCCTTCCTTCCTTCCTTCCTTCCTTCCTACCTACCTACCTACCTACCTACTTTGCCTGTCTATTTTTGGTTTTTGGAGACAGGGTTTCTCTGTTATAGTCCTGGCTGTCCACCTGTCTGAGCTTCTTGAATGTTAGGGTTAAAGGCTTGATCCACCACCACCCGCCTATTCTCATGGTTTCTGATACACTCGAAAGTTACATATCTTTATATTAACAGCACTTGTAATGCCTTGAAATTAGTTGTTAGTAAATATTCTTAAAAATTATTCAATTCAGGGCTTGATACAGGGCTTGCCTAGTATGCAGGAAGATGTGGGCTCAGTCTGCAACACTACATACATTGGATGTGGCAAATGTCTGTAACCCCAGCACTCTGCTGGGAACTTGGTTAGAGGCTGGAGAGGAGGATTAAAAATGCAGAGTCATTTTTGACTGCATATCCACGTAGAAGCAAGCCCTGGGACACATTAAGACTGGCCTTGTTTCAAAAAGAAAATTTAAGCCGGCGCTGGTGGCGCATACCATTAATCCCAGCACTCTGACCTCAAACTCACAGAGATCCACCTGTCTCTGCCTCCCAGAGTTCTGAGATTACAGGTGTGCACCACTGGACTTGGCTCACTTTCTCTTCTTCTAAAACAGGTTCTCATGTAACGGAGGGTGACATAGAATTCACTGTCTAGATCAGTGTGGTCTTTAGTAATCCTCTTGTGTCAGCTTTCCAACTGCTGGGATTATAAATTTGAGCAACCATGCCCATCTTAAATTAATACTTTATACCAGGGCTGGATTCAGTGGTAGAGTTACCGCTCTGGTTGATGGCACAAACCCGGGAGACTGTAGTCTAAAATGAGGCAGAGTGAAGTCTCATGCAGTTGCCGGCTTCATTCAGGGCATCAGCATTTATACTCTGAGGGCCCTGTGAATGGAGGTCAGGCGAGCTGAAGCTGTGTGTAGTCATGAGGACAACCCCACTTGGAAACGTCATCTGAACAGTAATCACAACTTGATGGGTAATCTGAAGTAAACCACTCCTGTTTGCCACAGCTGGGAGCAGCACAACAGCACATTCCAGGAGCCACCATGTGTTGGAGGAACAGAGAGGCCACAAGACTCTTGATTTCTTAGAATTCTTTGAGAATTCTCACACAGCTCCATTCATGGACTTCATTCATCCTTGTCTTCCATGCCCACATGGTTGTCTTTCCCTCTCTTTCTCCTCTACTTCCTCCTTTCCTTGCTTTTATGTATTTGTGTGTATGTTTAAACTTCTGTGTTCATTGGTATTTTGGCTCCATGAACGTCTTTGTTAGGGCATTAGATCTCTTGGAACTGGAGTTAGAGCAGTTGTGAGCTGCCTTGTGGGTGCTGGGGATCGAACCTGGGTCCTCTGGAAGAACAACTTGTGCTCTTAACTGCTGGGCCATCTCTCCAGCCCTCCTTTTATTTCTTTGTTTGTTTTTTGAGACAGGGTTTCTCTATGTAGCCCTTCCTTTGTGCTCTGGAACTCCGTTTGTAGACTCAGAAATTCCAAGGACTGTGATTAAAGGCATGTGTCACCACTCTGGACGTCTTTTTTGTTTTAATTTTGTGTGTGGGGGTACTTTGCCAGTAGATGTGTGTTTACCACCTACGTATCTGGTGCTCACAGAGGCCAGAGGAGGCTATGAGAATTACTGGGACTGGAGTGAGACAGCCCAGTGGGTGCTAGGGACTGACCTCCTGTTCTTTGGAACAGCAGCAAGTGCTCTTTACCGCTGAGCTGTCCTTCTAGTCACACTGTCCACCCTCTGTGAAGACAGGGTCTGGTCATGCAGCCCATTGAATTGGAACTTGATGTGCAGGTAGACCAGACTAGCCCTGACTGGAGGGGATCCTCAGGCTAGCCCTGACTGGAGGGGACCCTCATACTCTACATCTCTAGTGCTTAGGAGTATAGATACACACCACCATGATCAGCTTGCTATTTGGCTTAAAATTTCATTTTAGAATAAATGCAAGTAAGGTGTATGTGAAAACGTTTACTTTTTAAAAATACAGTATTTGGGCTAGAGAAGTAGTTAAGGGCACTTGCTGATTTTCCAGAGGACCTGGCTTTGGTTTCCAGCACCTACCTGATGTTTCACACTGTAACCCCAGCTTCAGTGACTCCAATGGCCATTTGCGACCTCTACACACACCAGAGAAGCATTCATGCACGCATGACACCCATACTCATAACAACAAAGTGCTTATGACCTAGTAATGTGTCTCAGCTGGGTAGAGTGCTTACTCTATTATTTGATCCTCAGTACCAAATATGTGAGTGGTGGCACATACCCACGTTTAGCAGGCTGAGTCAGTAAGATCTCCACAAGTGTTTGAGGTTGGTCTGGGCTGCATAGGGAGACTGAAAGACGAATAGTAACACCAATTGCTACTTTACACTCAGCATTACTATGTCAAGGGTTGCATTCTATACTTGTTGTTACTGTTATTTGGTATTTTTCCATCACTGAAAATATACTAGAACTATGTCAGTCTTTTTGCGGGATGGGGGGAGGGTAGTGTTAGTATTTAGCTTGGGCCTAGCACAAGCTTTGTATACCTACTCCCAACCTAGAACTGCATTACTGTTTTCCCCCCTTTACTGTTACATTTGTATGTATCTATATACGTGTGTGCACGTGTGTGTATGCACATGTGGTGCAGGGCGATCAGAGGACAGCTTGTGCTGGTGTAGGGCTGTTCTCTCTTCCTACCATGTCGGTTCTAGATATTGATGCATTTGGTGGCAGCTCCCTTTACCTGTTGAACCATGTGCCTGGCCTCCATTTCCTTTTCCCTTCCCCGTGTCCGTCTCTTCTAGTTCCTTCTTTTGAGACGAGACCTTATGCATTATGCAGTCCAGGTTGACCTCAGATTTGCTATGAAGCTTTAGGATGATCTTCAGTTTCTGGTCCTGCTCCTACCTCTGTAGTTTTGGGATCATACCCAGCCATTCATGTGTTCAAGGCACTCTTACTGAGCCATGTTCTCAGCCCAGAATTCTGCACTTTCTCATTAGCAATATGTTCATTTATTTTGTTTCACCCAGATTACCTTCAATATTCTATGCTATTTTTCTCTATTTTAATAGTAACTGCATTGCTTACTAGGAGCTGTATCTTTTATTCATCACCGCCTGCCCCTCCCCACCCCCCTTTTGCTTTTTGAGACATGGTTTCTCAGGCTGTCCTGGGACTTGCTGTGTAGGTTCAAACTCAGAGAAGTGCCTGCATCTGCCTCCTCAGTGCCCCACCATGCCTGGCCATGTTTATGTGTTCAGGTATTAGTAATGCTTTGTGGATCCAAAGGAGCATCAGAAAGACCAAGACCATTAGAGCTCCTGCCTTGTGCTGTACTGTGTTAGAAGAAAGTTATAGAAATCACTAAGATGTAGTGCCAAAGTAACACACTTAAGGTTTCTTGTGGAAGCTGCCACTCCGCTTGTTGCACTCTTCATGAGTGACACATTGTTTTTTATTTTTAGAAACTAGTGTTTTCATTCTTAGAACTGTGAAGTAAACTATAAAATAAGGCTTTCTAGTCAAAGATTTGTAGATATTTGTTAAGCAAAGGGTGACTATGCAGTGTGTGCTTAGGAAACTGACATACTTGATGTCTTACTTAGTGTGCCCAAGGGTCCTGGGATTGATCCCAGCAGCACTACCACCTGCCTTTTAAAAACAAGAACAAAAAAAGTGAATAGTAAAATTTATGTCATCAAAACTATTATAAGACAGCCACTCTGATTTTATAGTAATAAAATTGCAGTTTACGTTCCGTGGCATACCCTCGACTGACAGCACCAGGTAGGGATCGCAGGACTCAGCACACATATGACTCCACAGGCTTTTCTGCCATTGTCTGCGTTTCCTGGCGTTCTTGAAACACACACTGGCACCTTAAGTCATATAAGTAGACTTAAATAGACAGCCACACACTGGCACCTTAAGTCATATAAGTAGACTTAAATAGACAACCACACACTGGCACCTTAAGTCATATAAGTAGACTTAAATAGACAACCACACACTGGCACCTTAAGTCATATAAGTAGACTTAAATAGACAACCACACACTGGCACCTTAAGTCATATAAGTAGACTTAAATAGACAACCACACACTGGCACCTTAAGTCATATAAGTAGACTTAAATAGACAACCACACACTGGCTGGCACCTTAAGTCATATAAATAGACTGAAATAGACAACCACACACTGGCACCTTAAGTCATATAAGTAGACTTAAATAGACAGTCAGTAAATAGAAGGTGGGTAGTGGGAGGCTAGGATTGTAGAGTAATCGAATGTTTAAATCAAACTGAAGATATGAAGAATATTTACTTGATTAAAAAAGTTTGAGTGTGAAAAATCCTTTTTAACTTTTCATTTTCTTTTTATCTTTAGTTATCTGCAGATAAAGACCCTACTCTAGACCATGTAGAATGGTTCTTTAGAATGGGATTCATCATGGTGATGGTATTTTCTTGAGCTGATTTAGTAAATCCTTCATATACTAATAGTGTTCTTTCTCTGGAGTGAAAAAAAGATTCATTTTTTTCACCTCTGAATTATAAATTGGGGGTGATATGGACAGATACATGGGCAGGTATAAAAATTAATAATTATTTACTTAGCATTTTACTAATCAGAGAATTGGAACAGTGGACAGGAGAGCAGTTTTCTAATTTATTGCCTTCTTTTTCCTCTTCAAAAACAACTCTAATTAGATCCTTTAGTACCACAACATTTTAGCATTATTTACTTCATTTTAGACCGGAGAAGATTGATTGTGGGATGCTATGTAGTGATCTTTGGAAGTGCTGATGATTTACAAGAGACTGTTTTGCTTATAAGTCTTAGTGGGAGAAATGAGGGATGAGGTTGATACTTGTGGCTGCTTAAATTGGTTGGTAAAACTTAGGGCCTCCAGTTTTCTTACATTCACTCTTATACATAATGGACAAAGTATTTTTACTTTTACTAAAATACTCATTTCCTCCTCCACCACAAGTGCAGAGTGTCAGTTTTCTAGGATGCAGGAAGACCCTTCTTGTGTTTATTTATCTATAATAATCATTCTTGGAACAAAAATACTTTGAAAAAAATGAGATACTGTCGTTGGATAGAAAAGTTATGAAAGAAGCCAGTATCAGTTGGAATGCTTTTAGAATTCACGGAAGTCATTTTTATCTTGTGTTTTTATTAAAATATTATGAATGATGAAAACTTAAAAATTGAAGTTTGAGTTATATACTGTTTGTATACTAAAAATATTTATTATACAAAAAGATAAAACTGGTGGTGGTTTATATAAGAAGTGAAGACGCTAAAGGCCTGAGACAACAGTTGTTGTTGCTGTCCTGTCCATTAGAAGGTGCTTCTAAACACCAACAAATTCATTATTGAAATTTTGTAAACTTTTTTTTATAAATGTCGGCATATTACATAAAAATACAGAATTCAAATTAAAATAAAACCTTGTACATTAGGGGTTAGTTTTAAATTGAGAAAGCTGGTAAATTGGCGATGTTGTGAGTGTTCAGTGTATAGACCAATAAGGTAACAAGGAAAGCACGAGCTGGTAAATGGAGAGAGCTTATTTTCAGGCAGCCACATCCGGTAGACGTGAGTGCTAATGTGAATCACATTGCCTCGTTTTCTGAACTATTTAAGGTGGCCATGACTCTTGAGGATGGTCTGTCACAAGGTTATAAAAAATACTTTGAGAAGCATTCAGTGTAAGATAAGTAGATGTACATAAATTTAAAGTGGGTTTGTTTTAGATAGTTGTCACTGAAGTAAGTGAAGCAGAAAAATAAGTAGAAGACACTAGAAGATTCTAGTAAGGCATTTAGGATTTTACCATGGAAAGGAATGCTATGCCTATAATGTGTATCTTTGTGGTGGATGGTATAGTAATTTAGTCAGCTAATCAAATACCTAGAGTTGTTACGGTTAATTCAAATGGGAGCTTATGACTTAAATGGCTTTTACTAATCGTAAATTTTCTTGTGATTGGGCAGAGAAGTGTAGAATCAGCATCTTAGCAGTCAACTACAGAAGAAGAGTATGCATTGAATTGGCCAACAAAGTAATTTGTCCATAATAACATTTCTGTAAGGTCAATAAATAATTGTACTCCTGTTTAAATTGGTACTATTTTATTATAAATATTGAAGTTAAAATGTTTATTTAATAAAATTAAGTCTTAGAAAAGCATAGACTTATTTTACTAAATTGAATTAGATAATCACACATGAGAAATGGGTTTTTAATTTTTTAATAGGTAATATTTTAAAATAGGCTTCTTGTTATTATAACTAACATTTATTTTCTGTTTATTTTTAAGACGAGCAAAAATCAAATTAAAGTAGATCTTGTAGATGAGAATTTTACAGAATTAAGAGGAGAAATAGCAGGACCTCCAGACACACCATATGAAGGCAAGTACTTTTTTCTGTATCAAAATATTGTGTGTATTAGAACTTGTCTGAAACCCTGAGTCAGAGTAATCTTGAACATCTATCTATTAAATTCATGGAAGGTAATTTTATGTGGCTTAGGGTATATTGCAGTTTTTAAAATGATAAATTTTGACATGACTGGTTTTTGTTAATGAGTTTTATCTGATTTTAAAAAAAGTTCTCAAATACAGTTAGCAAAGCCAAGTTACAGGTTACAGGCTAGAATTTAACATTCCAAATGTCTTGTTCTGTTATGCCATAAAGCTTCTTTCTTTATCTTGTTCCCAATTCTGTTGTTTAAAGTAGCCACACATTTTATAGCATAATAGAATTATATAGAACATTAAGCCTTGAACATAGATAGACTCAGATACCCTTGATATAATTAATAGCAAACCTTGTCTTAACATTTTGACTAATAAGATGGTGGTTTTGCTTTTAAAGCTCCCCCTCCAGGGGCTGGAGAGATGCCTCAGTGGCTGCTCTTCCCAGGACCCAGGTTCAATTCCCAGCTCACAACTGTAACTCCAATTTCAGGGGATCCAACACCCTCACAGACATACCTGCAGTCGAAAACAGCAATGCACATATAAACAAATAAATAAGCCAAGGTCCCCTCCTATTCGTATCTCATTTGGTCATATATTTATATAGGTTATTGCCCAAATACTTAATTTTCTTTATTTAAAACAACTTTGAGTAATTATTTTAAAATATACAAAAAAGGAAATGCTTTCTCGTTTTCCATGTTCATTAATTATGAATGATCTTAGCTCTTTAATTTTGAACCTGGCATTAAGTATATGATAAAGGAAGAAACTGTACTCTCTATTAACAAGGATTGCAGAAGTGGGTCATGCAGGACAACCATTCTTTTGCAATTTATGTAAAGATTACTCAAATATTTGTATAAGAGAAAACATATGTCCAAAGCATTTCCTTATGAGAGTACTACATGTTTTTTCTCATTCAGTTTTCAGTTTTCACCTAATCTTACAAGGTAAGTACAATACAATTATAATAATGGACAAATTTGAACTTTCGAAATTTAAGTCATTTGTGTAAGGTCAAACATCTTTAAGTGAAACAGCTGGGATTTGGCTTGGCTTTGACTTCAAAGCCTGCGCTTTTAATAACTTTCTGCTTTTGATTAAATAAGAATTCAGCAAGTATTAGGAGTGGTGCTTATTTATAGTGTTCTCTATAATCTGTAATGAAGTTCAGAAAACTCAATATTCTTGTCAGCTTTTATTTTCATTCAAAACCTTAAAAGATCCTAGAGTATCATTAGACTATCATCATCTTTTTTTGTTTATTTTGTTTTGTTTTTTAAGCAGGGTTTCTGTATGTAATAGCTGGCTATCCTGGACTTGCTTTGTAGACCAGGGTGGTCTTGAGCTCATAGAGATCTGCCTGTATCTGTCTCCCAAGTGCTGGGACTAAAGGCGTGTGCCAGCACCTGGCTTTTTGTTGGTTTATGGAACGGTGTTTTCTTGGTAGCTTGCACTGGCCTCAGCTCTTGGCAGGCCTCAGGCTTCAGCGTGCTGTTGGGTCCTGAGTGTGCACCACCCTTACCTGGCTCACCTCGCTGCCCCTGCCCGGCTGCTCCTCCTGCTTCCGTCTCCCAGTCGCAGGGCTCACAGGCACAGCACATATCCCAGGACGCTTAAGTCCAAAAAACTTATATTGCTGTTCATTCCATATCTACTATTATGTTTGGCTTGTTACATGTTTCTATGTGGTATTTCGTTTTGTTTTTAAATCAGAACCTTGCTATGTAGCCCTGGCTGGCCCTTAGAACTCATTATGTAGACAGCCTAGCATTGAACTCACAGAGATCTCCTGCCTGTTCCTGGTGCTGGGATTAAAAGTATGCACCACCACAGCTGGGATTAAAAGTATGCACCACCACAGCTGGGATTAAAAGTATGCACCACCACAGCTGGGATTAAAAGTATGCACCACCACAGCTGGGATTAAAAGTATGCACCACCGCAGCTGGGATTAAAAGTATGCACCACCACAGCTGGGATTAAAAGTATGCACCACCACAGCTGGGTCATTCAGTTCCTTTGACATCCATTAGTGGAGAAGATCTTAATTATCTTATAAAAATCAAATTCTTAGTAGCAAATACTGTCTTTCTCCTAGCGTCTTTAATGGCAGGCACTGCAGTTGTGTTGTTTTTTCCTCTTTTATTATTTTTTTGTGGTACTGCGGATCTGATTCAAAGCCTTGGGCCTGTTCCAAGCAGTTATAAACTGTGCTACATCCCCAACCTATAATTGTTCCTGAAGTGCTTTTTGAGATTGTTCGGACATTTTTTCAAAATGTAAGAAATAAGCTGAGTGTGGTGGTGTACACCCTTAATCCCAGCACTTGGGAGATAGAGGCAGGAGGATGGCTGTGAGTTTGAGGCCAGCCTCGTCTACAGAGCCAGTCCAGGACAGTGAAGGAAACATAGAGAAACCTTGTCTCAAAAAACAAAAAACAAAAACAAAAAACTTACCAAAAAAAAAAACAAGAAATAGTAGTATTATTCTAGGGCTCTTGGGGTAAAGTTAAAGTACACAGGAGGCCCCCTAAGCTGAGTAGCTAGAATGTTTGTTACCTTCTTAGCAGTGTTTCATCAGTAAATGAACTTGTAAAAATTGCATAATAATTTTTCTTAAAATAATTAAGATAAAACATTCCATATTTGCTACAAACAAGTTATTTAAATGTTTATTTCATCAGCTGCTTCACAATAAGAATATTTTTATTAGTTTTTATATGAGTTGGTAGCATGTGTTTGAAAAGTAGATTATTTTAAAATCTGTTTTTATCATAAAACTGTTAAAGCAATATTTGAAGAAAAGTGCCATTTATGTCAAAAACCTTGCCTTCTGAACATAAACACAGGTAAAAGAAGTCTTGCTGGTGCTCCTCCCCAACCCCCTTGCTGTTTGTTTGGACATGAGATTGGCATGCTGGCACACAACTCCAAGCTGTGTGCTCGCTGGGCAAGCTCTAACACTGAGCTGTATCTTCACAGCCTGCTTTTGGTTTTGGTCTAAATTTAAAGCTTAAGAAAAGTTTGCTTGTAAAATATTTATCTACATTATCATTAAAAACATTTTTTTGTTGTTGTTGTTCTTGTTTTTCAAGATAGGGTTTCTCTGTTTAGCTTTGGCTATCCTGGAACTCTCTCTCTCTCTCTGCAGACCAGGCTGGGCTAGAACTCACAGAGATCCACCTGCCTCTGCCTCCCTGAGTGCTGGGAGTAAAGGCGTGCACCGCTGCTACCACCACCTGGCTAAAAAGCAATTTCATGTTTTAAAAATGACCAGATTTTCAAGGAGAATAAACATGGAAAGTTGCATATTACGTTTCACTTACTCAGTTTTCTTAACTTCTTTTTTCTTTTCTTTTTTAAAGATTTATTTATTATTTACACACTGGTCTACATGTACATCTTCAGGCCCAGCAGAGGGCATCAGGTTACATTATAGATGGTCATAAGCCACCATGTGGTTGCTGGGAATTGAACTAAGGGCCTCTGGAATAACAGTCGGTGCTCTTAACCTCTGAGCCATCTCTCCAGCCCCCTTAACTTCCTTTTTCTAAGTAACTCAGTGGTAAAGAACTAATTTAGTTCTTTTTGCCTAAAAGAACCTTGAAATTTGTCAAATTTAAATTGGCATTTCAGTAATTTTCATCTGCTTTCTCTCTTCTCTTTGGAGGAAGTTAAAATTCACAATCGTTTCCTTGTATATAGTGTCTCCTGCTGGTAACCGTAGCGTTTGGGAGGCTGAGGATAGGATCTCTATGAATTTAGGGCTACCCAACGTTACTTGAGTCTAAGGTATAACTTTGTATAGAGGATGTGTTTCAAATATCCCACTACTACCCTCTAAGAAGATAAGAGAAAAAAGTGAGTAAATGTTTGATAATTGGAGGCTATTTTTTTAAAGATTTTATTTATTTACTTATTAACTATACAGTATTCTGTCTGCACACCAGAAGAGGGCACTAGATCTCATTACAGTCAGTTGTGAGCCACCATGTGGTTGCTGGGAATTGAACTCAGGACCTTTGGAAGAGCAGTCAGTGCTCTTAACCGCTGAGCCATCTCTCCAGCCTGGAGGCTATTCTTAAAGTTGTGTCTACTGGGGGCTGGAGAGATGGCTCAGCAGATGAGAGCACCCAGAGGACCCAGGTTCAATTCCAAGTACCTACATAGCAGCTCACACCTGTTTATAATTCTAGTTCTAGCACTTCTGACACCCTCACACAGACATACATGCAGGCCAAACACTTACAAACGTAAAATATGAATAAATAAATAAATAAATAAATGAAAGAATGAATGTTGTATGTAACTGTCATGTCTGTAGTTAGCTACTTGGGAGGAGTTAATGGAAGAATTACATGGCCCTAAGAGTTCAGGTAACATAGAATGACCTGCTCTCTATAACCAAGCAACAGAGAACACAAGTAGAATAAAATACAAATACATGCTCCAAGAGGTAAATGTTGTATAGTAAAGGTTGTTGTGTATAGTGCTTGCAGAAGTCCCTTAGGGGCCGGAGAGGTGGCCCAGTGGTTAAGAGCACTGCCTGCTCTTCCAGAGGTTCCAGAGGTTCAATTCCCAGCAGCCACATGGTGAATCACAACCATCTATAATGTGACTTGATGCTCTATTCTGGCCTGCAGGTGTACATGCAGATAAAGCACTCATACAGACTAAATGAACAAGTCTATCTTTAAGAAAGAGAATGTACTTTTTAAAAAGTCCCTTAGCTATTCAGCGAGGGGGCCATTTGTATGACTGTGGGCCCTTGAGCTTATATTATCAAGTGGCAGAGCTGCTTTAATGTTCTATAATGTTTGCAAGGTGAGATCACTTAACGATGCACTTCTCATATCTGTTGCCAAGCCAGAAATTATTGTGTGTCATGACTGACTCTACATTGATTTTGTAGGAAAGTTGTCGTATAATGCTTGACAGATCAGTTTGACGTGGAGTGGAATATTTTGAGGACTCCACAATTTAACAGTGTTTATACAATGTCCCTGGTCTTCAGTCTGCTCCTAAATTAGGCATGTAAGAAGGAAGACCTTTGTGACATATAATAAAGATGCCACTCTGAAATTTAGTCAGAAACAGAGTCCTAGAGGAAAAGAAGCGCCCATGTGGACTACACCATGTGTGTGCTTGAGCCACTGCGTGTTGTGGATATAGTCTGCTTTTATTCTCACGTTTAGTAAACCTATATTTTTACAGCTGAAGAAGAAAAAGAGTCTGTATATTTTTTTTTCTTTTTTCTGAGACAGGTTTTTTCTGTTTAGCTTTGGCTGTCCTGGACTTGCCATATAGACCAGGCTGGCCGCGAACTCACAGCAATCCACCTACCTCTGCCTCCCAAATGCTGGGATTATAGGCGTGTGCCACCACCACCCGGCAAGTCTGCATATTATTTAAGCAAAATACCTGTATTTATAACTTTTTTGAGGGTGAGGGTTGAGACAAGGTTTCATTCACTGTGTAGCCTTGGCTGTCCTGGACTTGCTCTGTAGACCAGGCTGGCCGTAACTCAGAGATCTGCCTGCCTTTGCCTCCTGAGTGCTGGGATTAAAGGCGTGCACCGCCACACCCAGCTCTATAACTCGATATAAATGGTCATCTTTATATTTACAGAATTCTCCTAAGTACCCTGCTCTTACCTGTCTTCTTTCTTCTGCTCTGACTGCCTTTTTTTCTTTTTTTAAACATACCACTCTTACCATATGTCCTTGATTCAGACATCTTAAGGAGTTCATATATCACTTTAATAGAGGGAACTCTACCAAAAAGAATGGTAAACCCAGCTCTTGGAAAGCTGAGGCAGGAGAAGTGCAGGTCTAAGGGCACCCCGGCCTAGATAGTGAGACCTTGGGGTATGTGAAGGAGGGGAGGTGGGTGTTGGCTTTAAGAGCCTGGGCATCAGTGAAATGCTCTTTTATTTTCTCTGAAATCCAAATGCAAGGAGGCATAGTAATGAGAAAGGTAGATTTGAAAGGACCCCAGATGTATTGACAACAGTTGACTAAACTTCTCAAGAGCTGAATGTTTGATGATGATAGTGCCACTAGCACACTTACTGTGTCATTTTCACATGCATGTGAAGGAGTGACACTGTAATAAAACCTAACAATTGAAATGAACACTAGATTAAGTAACTCATTCAGGACTATGACAATTTGTTTTTGTAAAGATTTATTATTGTGTATCGGTGCCCTGCCTGCATGTACATGTGCAGGCCAGAAGAGGCACCAGATCTCATTACAGATGGTTGTGAGCCACCATGTGGTTGCTGGGGATTGAACTCAGGACCTCTGTCTGGAAGAGGAGCCAGTACTCTTAACCTCTGAGCCATCTCTTCAGCCTCAATATGACATTTTTTTTTTAAATCTAGTTTATTCCTTGATTATTAGAAAAGCCTTTAGTTTCATATGTAAATATTTCAATAGCACAGTTTTATTTCCTGTTTTTCATTAGTGAATCTTTCATGCTAATGGGTCATGAAGTCTAGAACTGGGAAGTTTATTAGAGGTAGAATTTTGGGAGTAAGGGGAGAGGTGTGTTTGAGGCAGGCTGGCCTAGGCAGCTCTAGCTTAGCAGGCTTTTGAATCAGGAGAGCCTCCAGCCTCACCATAGAATGGGCTAGCCTTTTAGGAGTTGCTTCCACACCCAGGATACAGAGTGTTCTTACCCAGCCTCACCTACTGCAAGACTTTCTCCTTGAGAGATTAGGGACATGGAGTTATGGTTTACTTTGAATACTTCCATTGTAAGAACCTAGTTAAAGCCTCCCCCCCCCCCCCCCCCCCCCCGCAGTGCCTGTTTAACTTCAGTCGTTCAAGACGGTTTCAGAACCAGAGTATTGCTTTCTGTTAATACACTTATTGCTAGGTAGAAGAGGATAATGTTGTATCTTACCCTGTTTCTTATTTTGTTCTTCTACTTTATTTTTAAATTTTTTTAAAGATTTATTTATTATTATGTATACAGTGGTCTGCCTGCATGTACACCTGCATGCCAGAAGAAGGTGTCAGATCACATTATAGATGGTTGTGAGCCACCATCTTGTTGCTGGGAATTGAACTCAGGATCTCTAGAAGAATAGACAGTGCTCTTAACCTCTGAGCCATCTCTCTAGCCCTAAAATATACTCTTGTTGTTTTCTGAGATAGGGTCTCTCTGTGTAGCCCTGGCTGTCCTGAACTCGCTTTGTAGACCAGGCTGACCTCGAGTTCACAGCGATCCTCCTGACTCGGCCTTTCGGAGTACTGGGATTAAAGGTGTGCGCCACCATGCCCGGCTTTTATTTTGAAATTTTAAATGAACTATTAACATCCAATTTAGGGACACAGGTTGATTCTTTTCATTTTGAGACAGGTCTCATGTAGCTCAAGCTAGTCTTGAATTTTCTTTCTTTCTTTCTTTCTATCTTTTTTTTTTTTTTGAGACAGGGTTTCTCTGTGTAGCCTTGGCTGTCCTAGACTCACTTTGTAGACCAGGCTGGCCTCAAACTCACAGCGATCCACCTGCCTCTGCCTCCCGAGTGCTGGGATTAAAGGCGAGCGCCACCACGCCCGGCATTAGTCTTGAATTTTCTATGAAGCCGAGGGGGCCTTGAATTCCTGGTTCTATCCTGTCTGTACTGTCCAGGTTTCGGGTGTGTGACCCCAGGCCTTGCTTAGGAGATAGATGGAAAGATGGAGACTTTTTGTTGGGGAGAATTGGCTAAGAGGGTTCCTTTTGTTAGTGACAGATCTGTGCCCTTGTCTCTGTAATTTTTTGCCTTTTCTTTTTTTAATCCTCTATTTCCTGTCAGCATCTCTTACCATGTAGATTAGAGAAAGCAAGCCCACTGAGCCTTGTGCTACTAATTAATAATGATATATTTGACAGTTGAGTTGTCTGTAGGCTAAAAATACATAGAGTTAAAATACACAGAGATGATGTATTTGTGTGTTTCTAGTTCTGTTGCTGTTAAACAAATATGTACAGTAGAACTTTTGTGTGCTTTAAATTTTCTTATAAAGTCATGACTTTCATTATTTTATTTAGGGATTTCAATTTTCTCAGCACTCAATACAAGATAATACATATTTTGAAACAATTTTTCAGTGCGTTTGGGTCCACATACTTGAGTTGAGCAGCATTCTTAAATTTGTCTTCCCTCTCACCCCCCCCACCCCTTTTTTTTTTAGGTGGAAGATATCAACTAGAGATAAAAATACCAGAAACATATCCATTTAATCCCCCTAAGGTATTGTAAGCCCATTTTTATGCATGGAGTTTTAAAATATGTTGTATTTCTTAATCTACCTAGTTAATTGAATTTTAATGTGTTTTAGCATTTATTAAAGTTACAATTTTCTGAGTTAAATTTGAGTAAGTTTAATGGACAAGATGTCAGTGGCTTGCTACTGAAGTTAGAATGAACTGCGGGCATGGTGGCCTACTCCTTTAGTCCTAGCACTTGGGAGGCAGAGGTGGGGTATCTATGAGTTCGAGGCCAGCTTGGTTTACAAAGTGAGTCTAGAACAGCCGAGAAACCCTGTCTCGGAAAAACAACAACAACAAAACAAAAAAGAAAGAAAGACGTTGAGAAAGAAAAAAGAAAAGCAAATTTACTAAAGCTAGCCATTGATGGCTGTATATTGGAGTACGATTTGTAGCTCATAATGGCTCAAATACTAGAGTCAGATAATTAACTGTATAGTCAGATTTAGAGAGAGGTTCTTACTCGCTTCAAATAAATGCTGTTTTAAAAAGTATATATTTGAGCTGGTTGTGGTGGTCCACACCTTTAATCCCAGCACTCAGGAAGGCAGAGACAGGTGGATCTCTGTGAGTTGCAGGCCAGCCTGGTCTACAAGGTAGTCCAGGAAAGCCAGGACTACACAGAGAAACCCAGTCTTGAAAAAACAAGAAGTACATATTCTGTTTCATTTAGAAATTATTTAAGGCCTAGGGATTAGCTGGTTCAATGATAGAATACTTTCCTTGCAGGTGCTAGGCCTCGAGTTTTATTTGCATTACTGCCAAAATGGGGGAAAAAATACAAAAAAATTTTTTACAAGAAACTTGAGTACAGTGTACCAAGGAATAGGTCAGTCTTAGATCCTCTGCTTTTTTTTTTTTTTTTTTTTAATTAAAGATTTACTAATTTATGTGTTTTATATGTATGAGTGCTCTGTCTTCTTGAACACCAGAAGAGGGAGTAATATCTCATTGCTGACGGCTGTGAGCCGCCCATGGGTGCTGGGAATTGAACTCAGGACCAGTGCCCTTAACTAAACCATCTCTCCAGCCCTTCACTCTCTGCCATTGTAGAAGGGGAAAAGCGCTGATTGCAGCTGTGATAACTATTGAGAAAGAATGGCGTTGTTCTAGGACTATATGTAACAAGGAAACCTAGAGTAAACCTAGATTGTTTTGCTAATACAGTTTCTTTATACCTTTATGTTTATAACCATTGTTTAGTCTTTCAATTTTATTACTTCCCTTTTTTGCCTATCATGTGATCAGTTGCCTGTCACACATTGTCCTGTTCCATAAATGTTCCTTAAAAAATTACTTTCTGCTAGGTATAGTGGCACACGCCTGTAATCCCAGCAGTCAGGAGGCAGAGGCAGGCGGATTGCTGTACGTTTGAGGCCAGCCTGGTCTACAGAGTGAGTCTAGGACAGCCAAGGCTACACAGAGAAATCTGTCTCGAAAAACAACCAAACCAAACCAACCAACCAAACAGAAAGCACTTTCTTTGCTAATGGTATGGAAATTCCTTATGCTGTCAGTTACAGCTTCCTACAGCTGGAGCTCAGTTTTCTTGTCTGTCAGTCTTATCCTTGCATTCATATTTGGGTCTCATTTCTCAGCCTGGTTATTTGTAGTTTGTAGATAGATGCTTATTGTTGTATGTCTTCTGCTGCCCTCACTTGAATCGTTATCCATATTATTTGAAATTCTAGTTTTCTTTTGAGCTATGGGTAAAGTAATAAGTCTTTGTAAACTGTGCCCAACAAATACTTCATTTTCAGCTCTCATATTAAAAACTAATAGATTTTTTTATTTGATCTGTCTATCTAGGATCTCACTATGTTAACCAGGCTGTCCTCGAATTCACAGAGGTCTGCCTGCCTCTGCCTCCTGAGTAATAGGTGGAAAGGCATCAGTCACCATGCCCAGCTAAAAGCCTAATACATTTTTTTCTTCTTCTTTCTATTTATTTATAATTGTGTACCTCTGTGTAAATATGTACACATGAAGTGTAGATTCTTGAAGATTCCAGAGAACTTAAGTCCCCTGGAGCTAGTTTGTAAGTGGTTATGAGCCTCCTCACATGGATACTGGATGGGGCCTTTGCCAGAGCACCAAGCTTCCCCTCTTCGAGTCAGAGTTCCTCTGTGTAGCCCTGGCTGTCCTGGAGTCGCTTTGTAGACCAGACTGGCCTTGAACTCACAGTGATCCGCCTGCCTCTGCCTCCTGAGTGCTGGGATTAAAGGTGTACACCACCACTGCCTGGGGCCAAGCATTCTTTTTAAGTGTGTGTGTGTGTGTGTGTGTGTGTGTGTGTGTGTGTGTGTGTGCATTTTTATTTTAAAAGAACATGTGAGAGTGTTTCGCTTGCATATATGTCTGTGCATCATGTGCATGTGTGCCTGCAGAATCCCCAATAGGGCATCCCCTGGAACTGGAGTTACAGATAATTCTAAGGTGCCATGTTGTTGCTGGAAATCGGACTGGCTGGGAAAAGATCAGTGTGCGCCTAATCTCCACGCCCTCTCTATAGCCCTCCATTATTCACTGTTAGCCTCTGAGCTGATGCTGCGTCCTCCCCTGGCCCCCCCTCCATTTTTTTTTTTTTAAACTTTGAGACAAGGTCTTACTGTATACCTTGACGTGCTTGGAACTCCCTGTGTCTATCAGGTGGCTTCAACTCCCAGAGATCTTTTTGCCTCTGCCTCCCAAGTACTGGGTTTAAAGGCATGTATCAGCGTGTTTGGCTTGTATTTTTTGTGTGTGTCTGTATGAATGTGTACATGTGTGTACATATTTGTATGCATATACCACCACATTTGGCTTATGCTGGGGATCAAAGCCAGGGCTCTCTGCATTCTAGGCAAGAACTCTAGAGCTACATCCTCAGGTCCCATTTTTAGATGGATTATTCAGCAGTATGAAATATATTCACATTGTATGTAACTAGAAGCATCTACTCCAGACTTTCATTTTTCTAAAACAAAATATATGTTCATTAATCAGCATTTTGTAGTTACTTACTCTCAGCTTTTGAAAAACCGCTGTTTAGCTGGGTGTGGTGGCACATGCCTTTAACCCCAGCTCAAGGAAGACAGAGGCAAGTGAATCTGAGTTCTAGGCCAACCTGGTCCAGGACCTGTAGAGTTTCATAATAGAGGAGGTCCTGCCTAAATAACACAATCCCTCTCCCCACCCTATCCTCTCCAAAGCAAAGTAAAGCTTTCATTTTTTCCCCCCAGTGTCTGTGAATTTGACTGTTCTGGGTACGTTGTATAAGCCAAATCACATACTATTTTCCCCTTGGCATCTGCCCTTAGCCTTTTCTTGCCTTTGTTCATCCATGTTGTAACATGTCAGAATTTCCTTCCTTTTTAATGTTCAGTGTTTCCTTCACTGCATGTACGTACTCCACCTTGTATATTTATTCATCTAAGTGGAGCTTAAAATTTATTTTACTATTTATTGTGTATGCAAAACACTCTGTAAATGCAAGTGGGCCAAGGTCCACACACTGATGTTTGTTAAAGGACAAACTGGGAGTTGTTTTTCTTTTTCTTTTTTTTTTTTTTTTCTTGATTTTTCCTGACAGGGTTGCTTTGTGTGTAGCCTTGGATGTCCTGGATTCGCTTTGTAGACCAGACTGGCTTCCATCTCAGAGATCTCCCTGCATCTGCCTCCCAAGTGCTGGCATTACAAGCATGCACCACCACACCTGGCTTGGTTTTCTAACACTTGGGGCCCAGGGATCAAACAAGTTATAGGACTTCATTTAGTAAGAAGTTTGGTTTGTCCTCTGAGCCATCTGGTTAGTACCTGGTTTTTTTGCTTGTTTGAGACAGTGTCCCACTATCTAGCCTGGACTGACCTGGAACTCAGAGACTGCCTGTCTTTGTCTTCTGAGTGCTTAGAATAAAGATGTGTGCTAATGTGCCCAGTGGGTTTTTGTTTTTGCAAAGGGCTTTCCCTATGTTGCTTGTACTAGTCTTGAAATTCTAGACTCAAGCAATATTCCTACTTCAGTCTCTGGATTGTTTCTTATGGCTTATTGTATTTTTTTTTTTTTCCCCAAATAGAAAAGGAAGGAAGAAGCAAGCTTTATATAGCCACTGCATTTTCTGTGTTAGGAGGTGACAGTGACAAATGACATTTGTCTGTGCTAAGATTTTTAAAAGATTTATTTCCACTCTAATGGTGCGGAAAATTGGGCTGAGAGGTTAGCTACTCCAGACTCTGAGATTTTGGTAGTCTGTATGTTAGGTTATTGAGCTGACTGTCCTTCTGTGATCTTGTTTTGGGAGGAATAAGAGCAAAGTATCACATCCCCTGCTCTTGTGTGTGCGCCTGCATGTTTGAGTCAGAGTCAGGTCTTCATGCTTTTGCAGTAGATGCCTTTCACCACTGTCCCATGTCCTCAGCCCTTTGCTTTCCTTTCTTTTTTCTTTTCTTCTCTTCCTCCTCCTGCTCCTCCTCTTCTTCCTTTTCCTCCTCCTCCTTTTTTTTCTCTTTTTGGTTTTTCCAGACAGGGTTTCTCTGTGTAGCCTTAGCTGTCCTGGACTCACTCTGTAGACCAGGCTGGCTTCGAACTCACAGAGATCTGTCTGCCTCCACCTCTCAAGTGCTGGGATTACAGGTGTGCGCCACCACACCCGGCTTGCTTTCATTTTCTTTTTTCTTTTTGTTACATTCTGGTTTAATAGGAGACCTTGTACCTATTAGGCAAATGCTCTTCCCCACGGTGGTGGTGGTGGTTGTTGTTTCTTCTTCTTCTTCTTCTTCGTCTTCTTCTTCTTCCCCTTCCTTCCTTCCTTTCTTCCTTCCTTCCTTCCTTTCTTTCTTTCTTTTTTTTCTGGTCTTTGGTTTTTGGACTGTGTAGCCTTAGCTGTCCTAGACTCACTTGGTAGACCAGACTGTCCTCAAACTCACAGTGATCTGCCTGCCTCTGCCTCCCCCAGTACTGGGATTGCAGGCATGTGTAACTGCGCCTAGCTTAGGGTTTCTTCTTGAGGTAATAAAAAAAATAATTTTGAAATTAGATACTGGTGGGCAGTATGAGCAACTCAATACTGGACTAGCCAGTCTAGCAGTTTGAGCATTTGCAAAGCATGTGTCAGGTTGTTTGACTACTAATGTCTACTAAGCAAGTGGTTATATAACCATACAAGTTGAAGTGTGTCCCCACCCCCATTTTTGGGTAATCTTTAACATGTAATTTAGGGTCTTAGAAATGGCAAGCAAACAATCTTATCATTGAACCCAGCTGTCCATATTAATGGAATGATATTTTGCCTCTGGTTTGTAAAGGTTACAAAGGAATTGCATAGCCATGTCTTTTCTTAATCACAGAAGAGCCCTCCTACCTATAGTTTCTCCTGTGGCCAATCGCAATTTATGTGTGTCAAATGGAAACATCTAGAAGTATTTCCTAATTTAGAAGTAACTTTTATATAATACATTGTTATAAGTGTTCTATTATGTTAACAATTGCTTACTGTGCTTTATGTATTGGACTTTATTATAAGTGTGTAATCGATAGAAAATAAAGTATACAGTAGCTAGAGAGATGGCTCAGTGGTTTAAGAGCATTTGTTCTTGCAGAGGACCACTTGTTTGTTTGCTTGTTTGTTGAGACAGGGTTTCTCTGTGTAGCCTTGGCTGTCCTGTGCTCTCTTTGTAGACCAGGCTGGTCTCTAACTCATAGTGATCCTCCTGCCTCTGCTTCCCCGAGTGCTAGGATAAAAGGCACCACCTGGCCAGAGGACCAATTTCTGATTCCAGCATTCACATAGTGGCACACAGCTATATGTAATTCCAGTCCCAGGGTTTGCAACACCCTCTTTTGTCCTTCATGGGCACATACATACATATAGGCAGAATACTCATACATACAAAATAATTTCTTTTTGTCTTGTTTTTTTGAGCCTGATGTCACTATGTATCCCTGGCTATCCTGGAAATAACTCTGTAGATCAAGCTTGCCTTGAACTTATCTGTCTCTGCCTCCTGTGTCACCTCTTTTTTTTTTTTTTAAAGACCAAAGTAGTACAGTGTTCAGTGCTGTGACATTTTGCACATCCATATGGGCTTGCAGGGCAAGCAGAGCCCTGTACTATGTACCAGAAATTTGAGAAAACATTGACTAATTTATCCTAAAATGGAGATTTTTTTTTTTCCTCTTTGGTTCCATCTCAAATCATTGACAAATTCTATTTCAAGTCACTGACTAAAAGAGCAGAAAACCATCTGTGGATCAAAAAAGAATAGAAGGAATTGAGATCCCCAGTGCTCTTCCTAGAGTCAGCTGTACTAAATATATTCTTTTTGTTTTGTTTTGTTTCGAGACAGGGTTTCTCTGTGTAGCCTTGGCTGTCCTGGTCTCACTCTGTAGACCAGGATGGCCTGGAACTCACAGCGATCTGCCTGCCTCTGACTCCCAGAGTGCTGGGATTACAGGCATGCATGCCACCACTGCCAAGCCATAACATATTTTTAATATATGAAATAAATAGTATTTGCTTCAAATTTTTTCCTTTTATGTGTATGGGTGTTTTATCTGCATGTATGTATGTACATACCCAGTACCCACATGTTGGCTTACAACTATCTGTAGCTCTGGTTCCCGGGGATCCCAAGCCACCTTTGGGTTCACATACATACATACATGTACACAAAGCATCCTTATACATTGAAATAAGCAATAAAGATCTGAGCCTTTGATGACTTTCTTTAAATACAATTCATTAAAAAAGAAACATGGGAGTTCAAGGCCAGCCTGGTCTACACCAGTGAGTCCAGGACAGCCAAGGCTACACAGAGAAACCTTGTCTTGAAAACAACAAACCCCAGACCCCCTCTTCCCCCAAAATAAACAATCATCTGGGTGTTCAGAATTGAACCCAGGTCCTCTAGGAGAATGACCAGTTCTATCAACCACTGAGCCATTTCTCCATCTGTGAAATTGTATATTAAATACCAACCTTTATGAGCAGGCCTGCTTGTTTTAAATAATAGAGCATTTTCTTTTATATAAATGAAGTCTTTTTCATTACGAAGTAAATATAATATCCTTACGTTTTTCTCCACCAATCTTAATGGTGGAATTGTAAACTTGCATCTAACATGAAATAGGACTGTAGTGTTTGTTGACTGAGAGTGAGGGGAATGAGACTGTACACTAGAGAAAGCTGATGTGAGTTGCTCATATAGTGCCTCTTTCATTTCTGTCTCCTGACAAGCTTTCTCTGCATGTGTAGTATTCAGATTTTTGTGTAGCAGTTGAATATCACTTATAGCTGGTGAGTTTAGAATTTCTCACATGGTACTGTTACTATTTTTAAAGTAAAAATAATGAGACTTGAATTGCTTTTATTAGTGTGCCGTTGTACTAGAGTATTATAAATCAACTTTTTTTGTTTTTGTTTTTTGAGACAGAGTTTCTCTGTAAAACATCCTTGGATGTCTTGGAGGTCACTCTGTGGACTAGCCTGTCCTCAAAATCATAGAGATCCACCTGCCTGCCTTTATCTCTCGAGTGCTGGGATTAAATGTGTGCACTACTACAGCTGTCCTCACTTAAATTGTTTTCATTAGAATGCAACTCAAAAAAGAACATTCTGTCATTGTACTGTTCTCTGAAATTAAAATTATTGTGTGTTTATGCTGTGGTGTACCTGTGGAGATCAGGGGACAACTTCTACCTTTCCATGGGTCATGGGAATTTGGACAGGTTTTCAGGCCTCACAACACAAGTGCGCCCCCACCTCCCAAGAGTCCCACACACAGGCTGTGCATGGCATATTTTAGCACTTTGGGATCCAAGGCAGATGTGAGTTCTAGGGCAATCACTGTTAGTGTGACCAAAACAACAAAAACCAATAAATAAAAATCGGGATGGTATGAAAAGGGTAAGAGAGCAAGAGAGAAGCTGGGTATGGTGGCGCACGCCTTTAATCGTAGTACTCGGGAGGCAGAGGCAGATCCAGTCCCTGTGAGTTCAAGGCCAGCCTGGTCTACAATGACCCTGTCTTGAAAAACTTAAAAAAACAAAGAAAAGAAAAGAGAAAGAGATGAGATGGGTTTGTCCTTTTATATACTCCTGGGTAGGGCAATTCTAGTGGCAGGTAGGTAATGACATCATAGGTTGCTAGGCAGACTGGGGCAGGATGCTAATTGTGAATATGCTGTTCATGTTGGCTTTATAGAGATACAGCTTTCTCTGCCTCCCAAGTGGGCAATGTATGGATGTTTATATGTCTTTCCATATAAATCATGCTTGCCTGGAACTCTCAGCGATCTACCTGCTTCTTCCTCCCAAGTGCTAGGATAAAAGCATGTGTCATAACATCTGGCATGTGTTTTTGTTTTTTCAGAGTGTCAGGTAACCTCTGTAGGCCTAGAACTGTACACAGTTCATGTTGACCTTCAGCAAACGATCCTCCTGGTACAGCCTCTGAAATGTCGATGTTCTGAGCTGTGCCACCTACCTGGCTCAAGTTTTTACTTCATCTCGGCCAACTTTTTTTTTTTTTTTTAAGTTTAACATTTTTGTTCTCTTAGTTTAGGAATTATAAAAATGGTAGAAAGTGTTGCTAGATAATGGATATTAGGTGGGTCTGGAGCAGTGGCAAGCCTGTGGCTGCTTACAGGTGACCTACGGCCTGGGAAGGCAGAGCAAGAAAGGAGGAGGCTGAGGATAAAGGCAGTAGGACAAAAAGAAAAAGGCCATGGAATGCTGGTGTGCGCAGCAAGGTCTTATCAGTCGGTCACTGCTGTACCAGTAGATGATAATTGAGTCTCCTCTTGAAACAATTGTTTTTATTTGACCATCCAAATCCAAAACTATTTGTAGCAGGACATTACAATGTCAATATAAGGATTAATAATTTCATTGGTCCAGTTAATTTATAATGTACAGATGACTGTCCCTTTAAAAACAAGATACAGTGCTTTGCAGTATAGCTCACTGGGAGACACCTTGCCTCTAGTACTCCCTGGGTCCTACATTGGGACGCAGCACTATGGCTTCACACTCCCTTCAAGGACAAGATGAGTTAACATGTCCTGAGATCACTTACGTAAACTACTCTTTCTGGTACCTCTAGGAGTAACTTAAAACCCTGTGTCACAGAACCTTGTCAGGGTAGTGCTGCTTTAAAATCTCTCCACCCAGGAGGCTGAGACAGGAGGATCTTGTGTTTGAGGTCATTATCTTAAAACACAACAAAACACTCAAAAATACTTGATATTATTTCATTCTTGTTGCAAAGGCTGACGCACTTTAATATTACAGAAGAGCTGGGTGTGGTGGGACCAGAGTCCACAGGCAGGCGGGGCTCTTGAGTTTAAGATGAGGTCAGCGTGACCTGTGTAGTGCGCTCCAGATCTATCAGGGAGACATAACGAGGCTTTCTCCCAGAATAAGTCAACAAAAATTGCAGAACATTATGCTTTCCTTGAGTTACTGCTGTGAATGCCAGTGATTATTTGATGTCTTTACAAGTTTAACTTATTGAATGGAAAATTGTGCATATTTGTGTTCATATATCTTAAAAATGATTGTTGTAGGGCTAGAGAGGTGGTTCAGGAGTTAAAAGCCCTTGTTCCTACAGATGACTTGAGCTCAGTTCTAGTGCCCATGTCAGGCCCTTTAAACGTTAGAACCTTTAGTACATCCATTTCTTCAAGAAAATCTGTTTTGCACCTTACCTCACACTTGGGTAGGTATCATTTAATGATTCTATTTGGTTTTACTTACTATTTTAATGGGTTTTAATCTGTTTCATTTCTCATTTCTAGTGTAATATTAGGTATAGTGTAAACATCTGATAATTGTTAGTGTTTGATTGTAGAATATACAGTAAAAACTTAAAACGTGTCATTAACATTTCTTCTACTGAATACTTTGCTTTCTATGTGCTTCCTTGGAAAAAATAATGACAAAAGTATCATTTATCTTGGGATACCATTTTCTTCTAGCTGTATTTTACCTTTACTTGTTGGTGGGTTTTGTTTTGTTTTGTTTTGTTTTTTCTTCCTTGTTACTTGAAATCTCAAGTGTGCTTTATATTCTAGGTCCGGTTTATCACTAAAATATGGCACCCTAATATTAGTTCCGTCACAGGGGCTATTTGTTTGGATATCCTGAAAGATCAATGGTAAGAGATTTCTAAATTCGCTCTCTCTTCTCTGTCTCATAGAACCAAGGCGATGAATGTTAAGTGTGTTAGTTACCCCAAAACATGAGCTATACTTTAGGAAGTAGTTTATAAAGTAAATAGTTGGAAGTGTATTTTTATTGAGATCATGATAGCTCTTTAAATGGACATTTTAAAATATATGTAACATCGCTGGGCGGTGGTGGCACACACCTTTAATCCTAGCACTCGGGAGGCAGAGGTAGGTGGATTGCTGTGAGTTCAAGGCCAGCCTGGTCTGCAAAGGGACTCCAGTACAGCTAAAGCTAACACAGAGAAACCCTGTATCGAAAAACAAAACAAAACAAAAACCAAAAAAGAAACCCTGTCTCGAAAAACAAAACAAAACAAAAACCAAAAAAAGGAAAAAAAAAAAAAAAAAAAAAAAAAGAAAAGAAAAGAAAGAAAGGTAATATCAAATGCTGATTTAAAATTTTAAAAATCCTAGATTTAAATTTTTATTTTGGTAAATTTCTCTTTTTGTTATCTCAGGAAGGTGTTTGTAATAGACTAAGAATTTAAGTTGAAGCAGTTATCTTTCAGATGAATTATGGGCAAAAGTTGTTCAAAGTTGTATTGATGGAACATTGCTTAGGTTCTCAGGTGTAACAGGTAGTTTTTGTAAGTGATATTCTTCTACTTATGATATCTTTCACTTTATTTGCCTCATTTATTTTATTTACATATTTTTGGTTTTGATTTTTTTGAGTGTGCGCGCATGCCACAGTGCACTAATGGAGGTCAGAAAACAACCTGCAGGAGTCTATACACACTGCCCTTTGTGGATCTCAGCATTGAGCTCATGGTAGCAAGCTGTCATGGTGGAAAGCAGCAAGCACTTTCACCTGCTGAACCGATTCATACACACGTACACACACACACACACACACACACACACACACACTTTTTTCCTTTTAAGGGAGGTTTTGTTGTGCAGCCCAAGCTAAACTTTGAACTCAGCTTTTCCTGCCTTACCCTTCAGAGCACTGGGACTGTACAGCAGATTTGTCACTCCTAGTGGCATTTGAGTATTTTAAGAGTTCTTGTTCTTAAGTGGGGTGAGGGTGTGGGATGTGTGGGGGTCAGAGGTGTGGTGCATGCTTTTAATCTCAGCACTTAGGAGGCAGAGGCAGGCAGATCCGATGTGAGTTTAAGACCAGCCTGGTCTACAAATCGAGTCCAGGACAACAGAGGCTACACAGAGAAAAACCCTGTCTTGAAAAACAAAAAACAAAAAAAGCAAGCAAGCAGCCCTTTTTTATAGCCTTCAAATTTAAATCCCTCTTCTTCCAATTGGTCAGCTGTGTGGCTATGAACAGATTGTGCCTTTTAGCTTTCTCATTTTTTGAGATGAAGTTAATGAAGCAAACATTGGCCTGAGAGAACCAGTAAGTTGGTCCATGTAGTATTTTTAGGATGAAGCTGGTATGTTTAGCGTTAGTTCATCTGGTGTTACATGTAGAGCTAGCCATAAAATGTTCTCACTCATACTTAGCACATAACCTTTAATAATGGGAAAACTGCGTCCAGAATTATACGATGGGTTCGAGTAAGGCAGGTCACACTTCTAAGTTCAGTGCTTAGGAGGCTGAGTTTTGATGATTTGAAGTTTGCACTACATTGTGAAGCCTGCCTTGAAAGGGGAAGAAGTATGTGATATCACCAAATAAATGGAGACAGTGCCATTGGGAAGAATACAGGGAACCCTGATCCTACAGAAATCATGTATCCGTGCTCGTGTATTCAAACTGTGTGTCTTAATTCCTTAAGGAAAAGAAAGTGATCCTTGTGAACACCCATACTGGAGTGACGACATTTCATATATGAATGAACTCGTGGGTAGCTACTATGAGTAGGGCTACTGCTTTGATTTCCTTTGTCTCAAGTTTCTTGATTTATTTTAGAATATACTTCTATTTTCTATGATAGTCACTCTTTGATTTTTGACCTTTATGCCAGCTTATGAAAAGTCAAGGCTTCAGGTTTTTTTCTAAAACAGTATATTCACAGCTCCTATAACTTCATGACGCATTGATGTCAGTGTATATTTGCACAGTTGGATTAGTTCAGTGTCATTTGCTTTCAAGACATCCACTCTGCTTTCCTTTCCTGTTTCCATAGCCTGCTTGTCTCCTTGGCCTTTGCACATGAGAGTGCTGCAGGGGTCAGTTCCTGAAACCCTGGTGCATGTGTGCGCATAAGAGCATAGAGCATGGAGATAACTCTGCAGTCCGACCCTGTCACCACCGTCAGACTTGTCAAGCTTTGGTACCCATTGTTTCTGCCCACTGGGCCACCTTGTCAGCACATAAGTGTTTTCCTCACACTTCACATTTTTGTTGATGTCTGCTTATCAGTATTTGAATTACAGAATGAACATTTTTAGAAAAGATTTATTTATTTAATAAATATACAGTATTATGTTTTCATGTGTGCCTGCATGTCAGAAGAGGGCACCAGATCTCATTATAGATGGTTGTGAGCTACTATGTGGTTGCTGGGAATTGCACTGAGGACCCTTGGAAGAGCAGACAATGCCCTTAACCTCTGAGTCATCTCTCCAGCCCCAGAATGAACATTTTAAGTGTGTTAGAAGTGTCCATCTGCTTTTCCTGGGTGGTACACACTTTAAAAAAAAAAAAAAAATCTCAGCATTCAGGATGCAGGGCAGGGATGCTCAGCAGTGAAAACACTGGCTGCTCTTCCATAGAACTCAGGCTGGAATGGTGTAGTGCCATGGCTTTTGATGCCCTCTTCTGGCTTGGGGAGCATTTGGCTCACTCATGGCACAGATAAACTTAGCTGTTTTCTGTAGTCTTCCTCTTTTAAGCTCTTAGCAGTTACACATCTGTTCAGTTGCTTAGGTGGAAGCCTCATCGTGGTCCTTGATTTTCTTTTCTATTTTTAAATTGAAACATGGTCTCACTATTGAGGCTTTAACTAGCCTGGAGCTCATTTTGTAGACCAAGCTGTCCTCCAACTCACTGAGATCTGTCTGTCTTTGCCTCCCAAGTGCTGGGGTTAAAGGTATGGCACCACCACGTGATTTTTCTTTCTTTACCCTGTCTACAAATATGATGATAGAACTTGCATCTCACAACCAGCTTCCCTATTAGCACTTTGATCCAGAGTCTGCATTACCTTTTGTCTGAATGATTAAAGTAGCCTGTCCCCTCCCAGACTCTCACTTGGCCAAACTTGCACCGTGGTGCACAGGAGTTAGGGGCCCTGGGTATTAAACTCAGGAGGTTCAGCTCTGTGGCAGGCTCCATTTGTACTTCCCTCCTTCCCTCCCTCTTCTCTCCCTTTGTTTTTGTTTCTGGTGTGTGTGTTTGTGTGTGTGTGTGTGTTTTGAGACAGGGTTTCTCTATGTTATCTTGGCTGTCCTGGACTCACTTTGTAGACCAGGCTGGCCTCAAACTCACAGAGATCCACCTGCCTCTGCCTCCCGAGTGCTGGGATTAAAGGCGTGCGCCACCACACCCGGCTTGTTCTCGCCCTTTGTATGCCTTGCTGGTGACTGAGCTTTGGATCTCTTGTCAATCCAGTGCCATACTATTTGATCTTTAACCCCAGCCCTCAGAAAACCTTTGGGAGCGATGACTTCCTCATAACCATCTAATTAATAAAGACCAGCGTATTTTGGCATGTTTGAGATTTACTCCTGGGTGTGCAGGTGGTAAGCAAGTGTATCAGCCCACCATGGAAGTGAGAGGACAACTTGGTGGAGTTGGGTCTTTGATTCTAGGCTTAGAATTTAGTTCCCAGGCTTGTAACACAAGGCCCTTTTTCTGCTCAGCTGTCTTGCTGTCCGCAAACCAGTAAGTTTTGATAATTCATATTCCTGTTTGAACTTTATAATTTATAAAGCAGAATTTATTATATGTATGAAATCATGGAAAGCTCAGTAAAGTATGGATTTAGTCAGCACTTGTGACAATGAATAGAATATAAGAGTTTTTCAGATACTTAATTTTTCACATTAAAATTTATGTTTTAAAGATCAACATAAAACAATAAAAATGGGGGGCTGGAGATGGCTCAGAGGTTAAGAGCACTGACTGCTCTTCCAGAGGTCATGAGTTCAATTCCCAGCAACCACATGGTGGCTCACAACCATCTATAATGTGATCTAATGCCCTCTTCCGTCATGCAGGCAGAGCACTGTATATATAATAAATAAATACATAAATAAATCTAAAAAAAAAAAAAAAACAATAAAAATGTGTATTAATGCCACTAAAAATAAAGTTTCTGTACTCTTTAGGGTTGGCCAAATAGGCTTTGTTTGATATTTGCAACAGTTATGTCAAAGTGTCATTGAGTATCATTGGTTAGTATTGTACTTCTTATTTATATATTTGTTAGCTATTTACTTACTTTATTTCTCTATGTATTTATTTATTTTTCTAGGCAAAGTCTCACTGTATAGACCAGGCTATCCTGAAACTCAGGATCTGCCTGCCTCTATGTTCTTAGTGTTGGAACTTAAGAGTGCACCACCACACTTGGCTAGTATTACTTTAAAAAAGTTGAAACTTCATATTTTGAGGATTTCGTGTATGTATACATTGAAATATGATTATATTTTCCTTTTCAGTTTTCCCCTTCCAACTCCCTGACCACCCCTGCCATGTTTTCCCAACTTTTATTCTTCCTCATTAACTTATCAATCCATTCATTTGGGGTTTTTTTGTTTTTGTTTTTGTGTTTTTCTCTTTGAGACAGAAAGCCAGAAATAGTTGTTGGATATCATACTGTCACTGTCAACTGCTTTTGAAACAGGGTCTCTCTCTCTGAACATGGTTGCTTTTATAACGTTGATAATTAACAGCTCCACTTGACTATTCTAGGTTTTAAAAGGTGGTAGGAGAATAGAATGTTCCTTTTCTGTGCCATGTGCAACTTAGAGATGAAAGTGTTAATTTTCTCTTATGGTTCTGGAAGGCAACAGTCCATAATGGTGGAGCCAAATGGCAACAAGTAGCCAGAGCAGCGGCTTGTCACTCTTTAGAGTGCCAGACAGTAGAGTGGACTGCGCATCAGGAGGCTGTCCCTGTGCCTGCACCCTCCACAAGGTGCCACATTCTAAACGACACAGAGACTTCCCAAGCAGTGCTCAACTGGGGACCAGGTGTTCAGATACAGGAGACTATGCAGGACAGTGTTCATTCAAACCAGCAGAACAAATGGTCGAGCGCTTAGCCATGCTAGGCATAGTGTGCATTCAGCCCAGACTCTTCTCCCTGGAATCCTTGTCTCCTTTTTTGGCAGTTTCTCACATTTCCATGTGTACAGGGTCATTAACCTTTGAGGCTCACTTTGGTAGTGTGTGCTGGAGCTACTGCTTCCTTAGTGGCAGATGGCCCTTGTCATCAGTCTGGTGGAAAGGAGTTTCCTGAGTGATTGTGAGAAAGGGACACATTGCTTCATCCCGTCCATTTTTTAGTGTGTGGTTGAATTATTTATGTTAAGTTACATATACCTTATGCAAACAATTTCCAGAAGTTTTTATTTTGTATACTAAAGGATAAAACTGTAAATTTGAATACTCTGATTGCCTTACATTACAATCATAAATAACTTGATATTATGTGTTCGACTTATTTTAATTCACATAATTTTAAGGTTTTCCCGTGTGGTAGCATTGTACATGTCACAAATTACATTTTAAAGCAAAATAATTAAAACTAAAATATTTTGCTTTCTCCATTCATCCATCAATGCTAACTGCTTCCACATTTGGGCACTTGTTTATGTATAAGACTTTTGAGTGTGAGTATGTGGATGACTGTTGATATCTCTGTTTTTACTTCTTTGGCTTTCTTTCCAGAAGGACTTATGGCTTATAGTAGCTGGTTCATACATATCTTGATTTAATTTTTTGAGGCACTCCCATACAGTCTCTACTAAAAGTGAATGAGAGTTAGAGTTCCTGTACATCTTCACTAGCAACTCTCGTTTTCTGTTTTGATATTATCTATGTATGTATGTATCTGTCTGTCTGTCTGTCTATCTATCTATCTAATTGTTGTTGTTGCTTTTTTTTTTCCCTTTCCCATTTCTGTAGAGAGGTCAGGGTCGGTTTGTGTAACTCTAGCTGTCCTAAAACTTGCTATGTATATAAACCAGGGTGGAAAGTGTTACCATTCCCAGCCTGCAGTAGCCATCTTAGTATGGTTTTGTTTTGCCTTTCCTTAGTGACTGTATTTTTCATGTGCCTAACAGGTGGTATTCTATTTCTCTTTGGAGAAATACCACCAAAAGACAAATATGCGATCTGTGCAGTTACGTATGATGGTCCACACTTGTTGTGAGCCTGAGGCAGGAGGATGAGGAGTTCAAAGTCATCCTAAGATATATAGATGGTAGGTAGGTTTTAAGGCCATCTTGGATTATATGAGACTATTTCAAAACAAAGAAAAATGATTTGGAGGTACTTTCCTCCCCCTTTTGGGGTTGCATTTTAACTGTTTTAACTTTGATGTGTTAATAGTCCATTTTCTCATTCTCTTTCTCTCTCTTTGGCTCTTGTACTTTTGTTATGTTCAATAAAGCATTGTCAAATATAGTGTCATGAACACTGCTTGGGTTTTCATCTAAGTTTTTGTTTAGGTCTTAAGTGTTTTTCTATTAATGTATAAGATTTTTTTCATGTTTGTATATTTGTATTGCAAATTAAAATAGTTACTATGAGCGTTAATTGTTTTTTGGTTTTTCTATTATTATTATTATTATTATTATTATTATTATTATTATTATTATTATTATTATTATTATTATTATTATTTAGTTTGGTTTTGAATTGATTTTTCAAGACAGAGTTTCTTTGTGTAGCCTTGCCTGTCCTGGACTCAAGTTTGTAGATCAGGCAGGCCTTGACATCAAAGAGATGCACCTGCCTCTGCCTCCCAAGTGCTGGGATTAAAGGCGTGCATAACCACACCCAGCTGATATGAGATCCTTTCGGTCTCTGTCTCTCTCTCTTTGTCTGTCTCTCCTTTCGAGACAGGGTTTCTCTGTAGCCCTGGCTGTCCTAGAACTCATAGAAATCCACCTCCTTCTGCCTCTTAAATGCTAAGATTAACTGCATGTTCCACTGCTGCCTGGCTGAGAGGACATTCTTATATTTAGATTTTTCTTTGCTATTCAAACTTAGTTTTTTTGGGGGGGGGGTGTTATTTGTTTTCTGTATTTTTGTTTTGTTTTGTTTTGTTTTGTTTTGTTTTTTATTTTTATTTTTTCGAGACAGGGTTTCTCTGTGTAGCCTTGGCTGTCCTGGACTCACTTTGTAGACCAGGCTGACCTCGAACTCATATCAGTCTGCCTGCCTCTGCCTCCCAAGTGCTGGGATTAAAGGCATGCACCACCATGTCTAGCTCAAAACTTAGTTTCTTAAACGACGTTATTTAGGGGCTGGAGAGATGTCTGAGTAGCTAAGAGCACTGCTTGCTCCTCCAGAGGACCCAGGTTCCGTTCCCAGTACCCACATGGTAGCTCATGTGGGTATAAATCCAATCCAAGGGGACCCATACCCTCTTTAGCAGGCACCAGGGCTGCTGCTGATACATAGATAGACATGTAGTCAGAATACTCATGCACATAAATAAAAATTAAGTATTTAGTCAGGTGCATGTATGCATGCATATGTAAATACACACAAATACATAATCATATAGATTACACATACTTGTATGTGTATATGTAAACTATTTTCTGTCCAATGTTTTTCCTCCCACTTTGAGGCTTGTTCATGGTCCAGAGGCCTATTCCCTAATAAAGCTGCTTCTTAAAGATGATCTTGTTTCTGCTTTGTTTCTTGGACCTAGTGACAATTTATGCTTTTTTTGTTTTTGTTGTTGAGACAAGGTGTCTCTGTGTAACAGTCCTGACTGTCCTGGAATTTACTATGTAGATCAGGCTGGCCTGGAACTCATAGATTCCTCTGCCTCTGTCTCCTGAATGCTGGGATTAAAACTTGTCTCCAAAAATTAAGAACAAAAACACTTTTTTCAAAGTATACAAATTATTATGTTTTTTTTAAGTATATGAAATAAGCATGGTGACCCACATCTGTTATTCTGGCATGACTTCAAGGCCTTGCTAGGACACAAAGTGATATTCTTTCTCAGTGCTGAACAAAAAAAAAAAAAGGTGGTTTGGGTTTTGGCTCAGTTTGCTCTGAGTTAGGTTTGGTTCAGTCTGTAACAGAGTCCATCTGAGCACTGGGTTTCCAGCTCTTGTTACTATTTCAATTGTGTCATGTTGTCCTGTCCTATTTTTGTATTTGTTTTGCTCGTATAAGCTACTTTTTGGCTGATAAATCTAGGCTACTTTTTATATGTGAATGTGTGTTTAAACATAACCTTCAAATTTTCTTCCTTTAAAGAAAATTCTTTTTATTTTATGTATTTCGCCTTTTGGCTGCATGTACATGTACCAGTACACGTCTGGTGTCTAGAGCCATACAGTATTGAGGCTGTTACAGATGAATGTAAGCGCTCATGGAGTGCTGCAACTGTACCAGTGTCCTCTACAAGAGCAGCAGGTACTCTTAATCACCGAACCATATGTCCATCCTCTGAAATTTCTAAATAATTACAATTAGAGTAATATATTCTTCCTAAGGAAATAATTTCCATCTTTTTGTGTTAATGGAAAGATGGGTATGGATATTTAAGGGTGAAATTCGGTTTTTCGAGACCGGGTCTCTCTGGTTAGTTTTGGCTGTCCTGGACTTGCTTTGTAGACCAGGTTGGTTGCTACTTGTGTGGATGTCCTAGGATCTCAGTGCGGAATCTTTTCTCTCTTTGATCCTTTATTTGTTCTCGGAATGAACTTAAGTCTTCAGGCTGATCTCACAAGTTTTTTGTTTTGTTTTCCTCTCCTTGAGACAGGGTCTTTCTGTGTAGCCTTGGCTGTCCTAGAATTGCTTTGTAGAACTAGGCTGGCCTCAAACTCACAGCAATCCACCTGCCTCTGCCTCCCAAGTGTGTGTGCCACCACCACCTGGCTTCCCACAAGTGGTTTTATCTGCTTAGCTATCCATCATCCTCAGTATGTGCAAAAAACATATTATAACTCTTGCTTGAAAATTAACTTTGAAGCTCTTAATTGAACAGTTAGGTCTAGAAAAAAAAGTATCTGCTTCGTCAACAAGGATATAAAGCTGTTTGAAAAGGTTTGTTTTAAGACATGGTCTGTCTTTGTGGCCGAGGTGTTTGTGAGACTGCACGCCATGCTGGCCCCTGCCTCGTGGCCGAGGTGTTTGTGAGACTGCACGCCATGCTGGCCCCTGCCTCGTGGCCGAGGTGTTTGTGAGACTGCACGCCATGCTGGCCCCTGCCTCGTGGCCAAGGTGTTTCTGAGACTGCCATGCCATGCTGGCCCCTGCCTCCTGTTCGTGGACATTGAAGTCTTGGACCAGCAAACTGTGCTTAAAAGCTGTCAACAGTACTGTTGTATTTTAAGTGCTGCTTCAGCATGCCAGCTTATGGTTTTATTCACCCCACTCTGTTTTTGTTATTTGAGAGAGGTCTCAGGTCATCCCAAATATAGCCTACAACTCTTTATGTAGAGAGCCTTACCTTGAAGTCATGGTCTTCTGTGTCTACCAAGTGCTAGGATGAAGGTCTTAGAGCACTGTGCCTAGCAGTGTCAGCTACTTTGTAAGCATCATGCCAAGTTTCCTCGCTTGCTCTAGCTCTAGAATTATAAATTGACCAATTAGCAATTCTATTCTAATTGCTTCTGGTCCTCCTTCTATGAGACCGTCTTGCTTTACATTAGGGTGAGTTTGGCTTCCTGCCTTTGTCTCCCAGGTGTTAGGATTGTAGATCTACGCTGCTGTGTTTGCCTTTTCCAAGATCATTTTAGAAAACTATGCATAGCAGCATACTGATAGGAGATTTAGACTTTATTGGTGTAGCCATTGCCAGCTAAAGTTGTAAAGAACAATATTTTAAGATACTATCTTGTTATTTTTATTGGAACATTTGTTCAAACATTTCTTCTAATTGAGCAGGCCTGAGATGAGACTTCCTAAGTCATACCTGAGCATGAGGAATACAGTCCTAAAATCCTTACACTTGGGAGGACGAGACAGGAGGATCCCGTTCTTTACCTGTCTAAAGTGATACAGTAGACTCTGACCCAAAAACCAAGTTCTGCAGTCTTGCCAATGCCACTAATCAGGGGAAAAATATTTATTAAAATTCACTGCCTTAACACATGCTGATTCTAGTAAATTACCTATTTTGCCTAAACATTTAGGATTGTCTTTTTTTTAAAAATTTATTTATTTTGGTATTATCTATGAGTCACTGGGTTTTTGCATGTTTGTTTTTAGGAATTAGGCACTCAGACAGAAAATTCTGGTTTGGAATAATCACTTGTGTGGTTAAAAACTGAGCATACTGGGCCTAGAGATACAGCTCAATAGTAAAGTGCCTTCCCAAGACCCTGATTGACAGACAGGCCAGGGCCTCAAAAAGAGTATACTATTAGAGTCTTCAGTGTGTATTAGTGTTGTATTTATTTTTATTTTATTTAGCCATTTATTTTTTTCAAGACAGGGTTTCTTTTGCTGTTTTGGAACTAGCTTTGTAGACCAGGCTGGCCTTGAATTCACAGATAGCTACCTGCCTCTTCCTACCAAGTATTGTGTTCCACCACTGCCCAGCTTGCCTTGTAAATATTTCAGTATTAGTGAAGCAAATTTTAAACAAATAGTTCTTATGAACAACAAAAACCTTTGTTGTAAATATATTTCAGAGTATGACTTAAGTGATACCATTTATTTTATTTTTAATTATGTATATGCATTGGTGTGGGTATATGTAGTCCATGTGGGTGCCTACGGAGGCAAGAAAGCATCACATTCTCTGGAGCTGGAGTGACTGACAATTGTAGCTGCACGCATGGGTGCTGTAATGTAAAGTCGGGTCGATTATAAAAGCATACACATACACAATGGGGAGCCATCTCCAATCTCAAGTGTAATATTTCAAATAAAAATTTGTCTCTTTTGTAGTACTATGGCCTGATAATATAACTTTTAAAAGTCAATTTGTTTGCTTGCTTTATTGATTGTGCCATTAAAAGAGTTCTAGGGGCTGGGTTCTGGTTACAGTCATGTCCTGCTGTTGAAGTTGAATTCCTGGTACCCATGTTGGGTCATTTACGGCTGTAACTCCTGCTGGAGAGATTAACTGCTTCTGGCTTCTGTAGATATCTGTACTCACGTGCACATATGCCTAAAAATACAGGCCATTAGTATTAATAACTTTAATTATCCCTTTATGGTGAAATATGGGTAAAGGGCTGGAGAGGAGCTTACTGGTTAAGAGCATGTGTCCTTGCAGAGCACATAATCATCTCTAACAAAATAAAATGAAAAAGAAACAAAAGAAGAGAGCCGGGCAGGGTGGTGCACGCCTTTAATCCCAGCACTCAGGAAGCAGAGGCAGGTGGATATTTATGAGTTTGAGGCCAGCCTGCTCTACCCAGTGAGTCCAGGACAGTTAAGGCTACACAGAGAAACCCTGTCTCGAAAAACCAAAAAACAAAAGAAAATTAATTAGGAATGAAGTCACAGATAAAGCTTATAGGATTGGTAAACATAGCAAGAGGAGAAAAAGCAAGGTCAGGTCAGGGTGAGGTGATATGAATTGTCTTATAAATTGACTCACCGGAGCCAGATGTGGTGGCGTATCCCTTTAACCCCAGCACTTGGGAGGCATAGGCAGGCAGATCTCTGAATTCAATGCCAGCCTGGTCTACAGAGCAAGTTCTAGGACAGGCAGAGATACCCTGTCTTGTAAAAAAAAACAGACAAACAAACAAAAAGATACAAATTAAAAACTGGCAATTATACACACATATTTGTTAGGTCTATAATTTTAGTTCCAGTACATTTTTGTTTCATCTCAGAAAACACACAATTGTTTATGTTATTGAGAGTCCTTTTTAATTGGGATATTTTCCTATTTTGAAATTTAGGGCAGCAGCAATGACTCTGCGCACGGTATTATTGTCATTGCAAGCACTGTTGGCAGCTGCAGAACCAGATGACCCCCAAGACGCAGTAGTAGCAAATCAGGTAAGAAGGCAGCTTTTGAAAGACGTTCTTAGGCCTGTGTCTGCGGTGTTTAATGTTTGATGCCAGCACATGAACATTGTGTATTGGGACTAAATTTAGAAATGGTTTCTTTCAATAAAATAATTTAGTCACAGGCTGGAAACATTGCTCAGCTATTAAGAGCACTGTCTTCTGAAGTTCCTGAGTTTAATTCCCAGCAACCACATGGTGGCTCACAAACATCTATAGGGAGATGCAGGCATCTTCTGGCATGCAGGCATACATGCAGGTGACACACTGTATACATAGTAAATAAATCTTTTTAAAAAACTAATTTAGTCACACATGATAAAGTAAATATGTAACATAAAACGAAGGAACTAATAAATAAGCAATGGTAAGGAACTCCACGACCGCTTACGTCCGAATGTTTACATCTCACGTGCTTCATGATTTAAGCTCTCCTTCAGCACTTTTAAACTTTTAAATGTTGTTCGTTGAGTTCATGAATTTTTGAGATTATGTCTTATTTTTTTCTCCCCAAGACATGGTTTCTCTGCGTTGCCCTGGCTGTCCTGACTCACTTTGTAGACCAGGCTCGAACTCACAGCGATCTGCGTGCCTCTGCCTCTCAAGTGCTGAGATTAAAGGTGTACACCACCACACCCAGCCTTATAAGTCATCTTTATGTTATTTCATTTTGTTTTCCTTGCTTCCTCTTTGAGGAAACATTTATAAGCTATCCTTAAAATTTTCTTGAATGCGCTTATAAGATGTGCTTCCTTGTGGGCACTAGATCCTCACAGCACACATGTGTGGGTCAGAGGACAGCTGCTGTTTGCTTCCTTCTTCCCTGGTGTCAGGCACCAAACTAGTGTCTTTAGCTGTTGAGTCATCTTTTTGACCTAAAACTCTTTATCCATATGTTCTTTAAAAAAGAATTATTTTTAAAATTATGTTTCAGTGTCTCTGGGTGCTTACTTGACTGCCATCTGTGTAGAGGTATGAAGAAGGTTTGGATACCCTGAGTTGAAACTACAGTTCACCAGATAAATGTGGGTGTTGGAAGAGAAGTGAATATGATGAGCCATCTCCCTAGGCCTCTCTTCTTTACACAGTTTGCACCTGCCCTGCTATTCATTAACATTTGGTAGCAGAAGTCTTTCTTGAGAAGTTTGTCTTTAATTTTCCTAAAAATTGAGATGAATGTTTAAAAGTAAAGCTGACTTTACATCTAAAATTTTATCTTTTGTCACAAAGTATTGCTTGAAATATATTATGTCATTTTGATATATGGTGAAGTGGCACTTCATCCCAGCACTCTGTATGTGGAGGCTAGTGGATCTCTGAGTCTGATACAAGCCTGATCTTTATGGAGACAGGAAACTCTAGGCCAGCTAGGACTCCATAGTGAGACCTTGTGCTAGAGAGAGAGAGCGAGGAGGGAGGAAGCAAAGAACGAATGTACGCACTGTATGCCTTTGTGCACCTCACCACTGCCCTCTGCTCGGCCTTCCTGGGCACTTCACACATGTGTGTACATACGCGCGCGCGCACACACACACACACACACACACATATGTAAATGATATCTCTAAAAACAGTATGTTGGTAATAGTTTGTACTTTATTTTACATTATTTTCACAAATAGACTTACCTCACCTTTCAAATTCATGTGGCAAATTTTACTAACAGGACTCTTTTGAGTTTCTAAATTATCTTAAAAAATGATGTTACATTTTTGATTGTTGGGCTTACTTGGATTACTATACAATTAAGCTAAGAGCATCTCGGCTATGTCTCTGCTTGATCTTGGCCTAGTAGTGTATAGTTGAATGTATTTACCAGCTGAAGTTAATTACATTTATCATATAATGTTTAAGTAACTACATGCTACTGATTTTGTTTAGTTGTGTAATTTGCTGTACAATGATTAGAACATTTTATATAGTAATAAAACAATAATATAATAATCACAATATATAATTATTAAATGTATTATATAACAATTCCAATAATAATGTTCACTTAATAGTAGATGTTTGCTTAAAGTGTATTAGCTTTGCCTTTTATTTTCACGAAGCTTCGGTTCTTGACACACCTCAATGGTTGGGCACAGTGTGCGGGGAGTTGAGCCCCCTGTGTTGGGCACAGTGTGCGCGCAGTTGAGCCTCTGTGTTGGGCACAGTGTGCGGGGAGTTGAGCCCCCTGTGTTGGGCACAGTGTGCGCGCAGTTGAGCCCCTGTGTTGGGCACAGTGTGCGCGCAGTTGAGCCTCTGTGTTGGGCACAGTGTGCGCGCAGTTGAGCCTCTGGCCCTGGGCTTACTGAGCTACCACTACCATTGGGCTGCACAGCCCAGTCCAAATGAGTTACATCTTAAATATACATTTATTTTCTTTGGATAAAGCAGAGTCTTATTTGAGCTATTATGGTAACTATCACTATATTGTGGTGTTGATTTTTTTTTTTTTTTTCTTCCCTCTCCATGTAGTACAAACAAAATCCTGAAATGTTCAAGCAGACAGCTCGGCTTTGGGCACATGTGTATGCTGGAGCACCAGTTTCTAGTCCAGAATACACCAAAAAAATAGAGAACCTCTGTGCTATGGGCTTTGATAGGGTAAGTACAGGAGGAATTGATCTGACTACTCATTTGAAACCTGTCCTTGGGATAAGTGGGCTAACAATTAAAAAAATTTTTGGTTTGGTTAATAGTGTTTTGTTATTAAATCAATGATGTTTTTCTCTTTCTGTTAATTCCAGTCATTGCTAGAGGAAAGAATCCATGATTCTCAGTGCAAAGAGAAGGATTCCTTTCCTTGGGATGTGATTACTCTTGTCCTCTTCCTTACAGAACGCAGTAATAGTGGCCTTGTCTTCAAAATCATGGGATGTAGAGACTGCAACAGAACTGCTTCTGAGTAACTGAGGCCGGGAGCTGCTGCCAGCTGTGCTCACCTCTCCTTGAGGAGCACCAACACCTGTTATTTTTAGGGTTCTGCATAAATTTCTTTTAAACTGGCATTCTTGCCTAATGATGTTATCTAGGCACCATTGGAGACTGCAAAAAAAAAAAAAAAAATAATAATAATAATATCCCTGCTCTGTAAATAAAGCTAATTAAAAGTCTGTGTAAATTTAAAAAGGGGAAATACTTTAATTTTTTTCTTAATAGTGTAAAAAATTCCTTGAGCTAAGCTAAAACCATGGAGAAAACATGCTACTTTAGCATTTAGCAGTGTAACAAGACTAGCGAGTTTGCTTCAGGGTTCTGTTGAATACCTAGGCTAACACTCAAGTGTCGGCTGTTCACATTGTGTGTTGCATCGCAGCTACCTTAAGCGTTTGAACATGGATCCTCTGTGCCTGTGAATTTACTTGCATGCTTGTACTTGACTTCTTAGAATGGTTAGCTGAAAAGACCACCCTTTTAACCATTATGAAATTCTTGAATTATGAGACTTATCCAGATTTAAAGATGGTGACCTAATCAGAGCCTTCCGGTCCCTGTGGACCGGTAGGGACACTCCTATGTTTTCCCTGTCACCATCCCAAGCTGAGATTCTCATGGTAAATTTCTCTGTGTTTGGTGGAAAACGTGTTGAGGAACAGTGTCCCTTGTTCCGTTTTTAGCTTGTAGGTTTGGAATGTTTTGTCCGAGTTCAGTTTGTAATTAGTAACATAAAAATGAGGCTGCCAATTTTATTTCTCTACAAAAGGAGTACATACTTGATGTTGCAGTATTCCCAGATTTAATAAAAGGACCCTACCTAGTTTTTCAGTGAATTTGAAATGAATTTTTAAACTGATGAAGTCTTTAGAAACTTGAAGGGTGCAGCCGCCTGTTTCCAGTAGTGTTCAGTGTGACTGGGCTTTGTAGTTTGCTGTTACCAGACACTGAGTCACTCCTCTTGCACTCCTCGTGTCGACACATGAAAGTTGTTAGTGTCTCACTGTACATACCAGATGCGCATAGGAATAGGGGTGTGTTCTAAATTCTAGCTTTCTTTATGATGTTTCTATACTGTGAGAATTCAACCTTTACCTTCTCTGTACATAGACTTCCTGTTCTTCCTGTCACATCTCATTCTGAGCTCCAAAGTTGAAGGACTCTTAGTTTTACAAACTCAAGCACTTAATTTAACCATCTTAAGGTTCAAGTGAATTTATGTAGGCAGTTGTTACATAGGAGATAGAGTTAATACATTTTGAGGACCAATGCATAAATTAGAGAAATGTAATGGAATCAGACTGAATTAAAGTAAGGTTGTATATTGAAAGTCATTCTAAGAGGTTTGTTTTCTTGAAGTGTTATTCATTTAAGAGTCATGAAGTGTTTGGAAAATACTTTTGAACCTACTAACTCAGCATAACTTCATTTGACTTTTCAATAATCCTGATGCTACAGCAATAAAAGAACAATTAAATATATTATAACATTAAAGATGTGAAGGTTCTTCTAACAACGTGTAAGGCTTTCACAGTTGACAGTGGCTCTTCATGGCGCTGTTCCTGCACACTAAACTCAAGCTGCCACGTTGGTCTGCCTGTTTGCGGATCCACACATTCTCTGTTGCAGCCACGGCCTTTTATTCCTGTAGTTTATTTTCTAGAAATGCCAAAGGAAACAAGTTTTCTTTATTTATTTTAAATAGCTAAGGCTCTGTACTTTTCTTTATATTTTGAGATACAATGGAAGTGTGTAAGATCATGGACAGTTTAGCTCCACTGTTGATTAGAAAGATTTTTAATGGAGGTAACATTAAATTGTTGGTACCATTAATATTTGAATGTTTAAAAGTATAAAACACATTCTTGGAGTTTACTCTTTGACTGTGTTGTCAGGGTATATTGTCTGGTTAGAGATAGATGAAAAATAACTCAGATGTCAAGAGTCAAGTATTACCTACTTGTCTCTCAGAGCTAGCTTTGTTTTTTGTTTTTTTGTTTGTGTGTGTGTGTATGTGTATGTATGGCATATTGCCTAAGACTGGCTCCATCCTGTATGTACTGAACACATTTTAGTGTCCCTAGCACCCAGGAAATTGGTTTCATAGATTTTATATGGTTATGCCATCATGGAAATTCTCACTGGGCATGCTGGCAAGTTCTCTTGTGCTCCCAGCACGTGAGTCAGAACGGCGAGTTCCAGGCTATTTGGGTTACATAAGCAAGACTGCTTGGGATTTTCCATTTTCATTTAATGTGATAATAGCTGTTCTGGTACATTTTCTCATTTGTCCTCTTGGTTTTTTTTCTCCCTTTTCCCCAACTGGTTGGTTTAGTTTAGCAAAAAATTAATCTTAGTCTTTTTTATTCTGGTTTTAAATACATTTAGGAAAACACCACTAAAAATTTAAGCATAGTAAAAAGTATCTTGATGGAAATTATTTTTGTCATTCTGCTTCTAAGAATTTGTCAGTTTAAAAGACACTTAAATTTTAATATTTTGGTCTGGGTATGGTGGCACATGATTTTAGTCCCTGGGGGTCTTGAGAGGTGAAGGCAGGCAGATTCTGTGAGATGCCTTATCGGAGGTGTCTCCCCTCAGTAAATTTAGTGATGTCCCAGTTAGAGCAGGCAGATTCACTGTAACTCAGTGATCCTCTAATAGGCTTTTGCATAATCCAGCCCTTTTTTCTGAACCTGTGCCTGTACTAAAACTAAGTTTTAATAGAAAACTTAGTTATAGAGCATGTTGGAAAACTTGACTAAATGCCCAGGGTGTAGAAGCTTAAGGCCCAGTTGCATCAGTCACATGCCCCACATTTGCACGCTAAAATATTTTTGTTTACTTATGCACACAACACCATGAAGAACACGCAAAGGTTTGGAATCTTGAGCATTTTGCCTTTGAGAAGTGTAACCTATGAGATTAAAACTTTAAATTTTTTTTTTAATATTCTGGTTGTTGGTGGCATTTAACACTATGCAAAAATCTTTTTAAGTATCTGCAGAAAGGAATTGGCAGCGGGCTTTGCTCATACACTACCGACTGCTGGCTAGGCTGCTGAGTGAGCCTACCAGTGTGCAAGAGCGGTGCTCAGTTGAGCGGGTCTCATACAGCTTTTAAAACTGCAGTAGAGGTAGGATGTTTTTGCAATCCAGTGTGGCAGCACCAGGAAATGAAGTTCTGGTGGGGTAAGGGTTTAAGATGGATTTGGCCAGAGGACAGTGGAGTCAGGTATATTGTACATAGATGGAATTAGTGTGTAGATAGGAAAAAGGAAGGTGATTGTTCACAGTTAACTTTATTTCATGGACTTTGACAAAATGGTTCTGTATTAATTGCTTTTTCTAGTTCCAAGGACTTGATGTTTAATAGTTACATTTCCATCTTTCAGTACCTGTTTAAGTAAATGTGCACCATCAGCCTGTTGATGTCACTGAGAAGGTGACTCGAAGCTGTCACTGTTGAATATAGCCTTTTCTCAAGCATGACTTCTTGCCTACATATGTTGTGATATACTCTGTTGGCACTGTTGCAGCAGAGTACAGAGTCACGCACGGCATAAGGTCGGGAGTGCGGGTGTCTCCCTGGCCCGGCACGTTCTGTTGCTGCTGTCTTACACTGCTAGAACCTCCTAAGCCTAAGGTCAGCACCAGAAGCTGTGGTGCTTGAGTCAGCTTTGACTTGGTTAACCGGAGCAGGCTGCTCTCTGTGGTCGGGTGTGGCACAGGTGTGTTTGCTTCTGAGGCAGTGGCTCAAGTCACTGCGCTGTGCTCTTACTGTCACCTGCTTTTTACAGGCATCATTAATAAAAGCTAGACAATTTCTTTGGGGGAAAAGAGACTTATTTAATGTAATTTAAAGACTTTTCCAATAGAAAATGAAATATTATTGAAAATATCTATTTTTTAGCTTTCAGCAATTGATGGTGCTTTGTTGTGGTGTCTGCTGGAAGTTACTGCCATTATAGGGATGTTCATTAACCTCACTGGGGAAGAACCTTGCTTGTTAGCTTCTTTAGCTCTTAAACAGTTTGTTAGTGATGGGAAATTCTGTAGGAGGGTTTATTCTGAGCCATTAACTTCCTGTAAGGGGAAAATGGGCTGGTTACCAGAAACGTCACTGAAGCAGGGTGGGCTGCGGGGGGGGGAGGGTTGGGGGTTTGTCTTGAGAATTAAAAACTACGAAACACTTTTGTATACAACTGAATTTTTAAAAAATAAACACATTTTTAAAGATGTTGAATTTTCCCCCTTATTGGGAATTTAAAAATAAATGCATGCATGTTTCTCCCCTGGCACATGTTTTATATGTTATTTCTGGGTCTGATTTCTGGACAAGTTACTGAAGACACAGGTAGATGCTCTCAACAGTCTTAGGGTGGTGCTGTGTGTGCCAGCAAGCTCTGTGAATTGGAATTCTGGTTTAGAAAGGGTTAGGTTTCTAGTCACACCTGCTTATTTGCTGGTGGTTAAGACACCACTATTCAGTTTCCATACATGCACACTGACTTCAGATGGTCTTGGCATATCCTGGGTTCTAATCTTAGTGCCAAGTTTGGTAGTGCACACATGATTTCAGCACCCAGCAGGCAGAGAATATATCTGAGGCTAGCCAAGCTACATAGACCCTATACCCAAAAGGCCAGGGTTTTTCTCTCTTCCTCATCAAGGTAAGTACCTAGTGTTTTGCCTTATTTGTAAAAATGAGGTGAAATAGTAGAGCTATCCATTTATGGTCACACATTTTTCCCTCTCAGCACCTGAGCCAGCATCAGGGACTCCAGGCAACTTGGGGCTCCTTGAGGCCATGCTTTAATAAGCTTAAAGGAGTAATCCTGGTAAAGCGCTACACACAGACCTGGATGTCACCACCGAACATTCCTTTGTGTTTTAAGGCCAAAATGACAACAGTGTGGCTTATTTGAAAGTAGTTTTGGCTTGGCAAAGAGGATGTCATTAATGGGGACTAGAATATATCTTCATAGTAGGAACACTAGTCCAATGTGTTGAGCCTCAAGGCTGGGTCCTCAAGCAATACGGTGGAACCACCCATGTAATCACTGTAACCTGGCTGCCAGTGATTGGCCTGATGACATGATAAAACATAGGATGGGGGAATTTAGCTCACTTTTCTAACTAAGTTTCAACCCACAGGAATGCAAGAACAGCTATCACCAGCAACAGCTCCAAACAGGATTTTGTAACTAGAACACAGTAGGGCTGTTCTGTTGCTGGGAGATGGACTGGAGTGAGGAATTAAGTGTTTTTTCCTAAGTCAAGGCTGCATCTTAAGTGTGACAAAGCAAACTTTTGCTCAGGGTAAGGTAGTCAAGTTCAAAGGGCAGGAAGAACCTGGCATTTGTTTTGACCCTTACGAGAATTCATTCTCCACTGAGTAATGAGAAGACAGGGTTATAGTAGGGTAGGAGTACTCAGCCCACTGGTGGAGCACTTACTGGACTTGAGCCCCTAGGACTGAGAATAGTGATGCACACCTGTAATCCTGGCACATAGAAGGCTGAGGCAGGAGGACTGCTTTGAGTTGGAGTTGGTGAGAGATCTGGAGAAAAAGTGCGAGGGGGGCAGGGGTTATTCTAAAGTGATTGTTTTTGTTTGTTTGTTTTTTAATACTATACATCTATTTGCTATCTGAATAGCAAATAACCTCCTTTGGTATATCAGTAATAAAGAGCCAGTGTTGTGTATTACTGTATTTCAGTGCTCAAGAGAGCATTTTTTAAAACAGAAGATCTGAGAAAAAAAGCATACCACCTCCTGTGAATTGAAACTGATACTGATAGTTGAAACTAGTTTTGTATTTGATGTGAGTGCACCTATGGAAGTAAGAGGGTGCTCCTGGTCTCCCCTTTCTTTTGGAGACAGGCGTCTCTCTAGTACTGGCTGTCCTGATACTCTACAGACAAGATGACCTCAGACCCCTAGATCTGCCTGTGTCTGCCTCCTGAGTACTGGGAGTAAAGACCTGTGCTGGCACCACCACAGAGGGCAGTTCTGACAAATCTTTAATCCCAGCACCTTGAGTTAGAGGCCAGCCTAGTCTACCAAGAGAAAGGGTCTTCATTACCTTGATGCTAACCGGCTTCATCCCACATGTTGGGATTACAGTTATGTGTCCACACTGCCCCCCCCCTCTTAAAGATTTTATAAAAGTCTAGAAATGGTCTTTTAAAAAAAATTTTTTTTTAATATTATGTATACAGTGTTCTGTTTGTATGTACACCTGCAGGCCGTAAGAGGACACCAGATCTCATTGTGGATGGTTGGGAGCTACCATGTGGTTGCTTGGGATTGAACTCATGACCTCTGGGAGAGCAGTCAGTGCTCTTAACCGCTGAGCCACCTCTCCAGCGCCCCCCCCCCTCTTTTTTTTTAAAAAAGATTTAATGATGTTCTGGGATTCAGGCTGAGATCCTCCTGTTCACCAAGCAAGCACTCACCACCTGAATCATTCCCAGTTCCCATATTGTTGTCTTCACTTTATAAAGGATGGTTATTTGCAAGTGGAACTGGGATGGAGAGAAAGACAGTGACTTCAATTGGAGCAAGGAGTAAGTCAGTCAGACGGTGAGGACAGGCACAGAGATGAGGGGTGACCAGGCAGCTGAGTGTGTCATCCTTGGGAGCACGAGGAACTACCAGCCTAGCATTCAGGAGGTTGAGCTAGGATAATCACCTGGAGTTCAGGCTAGGGAGGGACATGTAAAGCATAAGTCTCTTTGAAAAGTAAAACAAAGCAACCCAGAATACCACAAGATGTAACAAAAAGTCCTTTTTGGTTTTGCTGTCTTATCCTTTCTCAAAATTGAGTCTGGTCTCCATCCTCACTCACCCCAGGGTAGATGTGAAAATCCATAGCCTGAAGTTACACAAAGACCTAAACAAAATCAACAGCAACTGGTGTTCTGGTTCCAACAATGGCTCATATGCCATACCTGTCCTCACTGACATTAATAGTGCATTGGTCATGGAGTGTGGGTTTTACAGGAGGCCACACTCTGTACCTGGCCCATCTTTGATGTAGTCTGTTGGTACCCTTGTCAGGACTAGCATAATGCTGTTGAGACAAACTATCAATGAAATGTGCTCAATAAACATAACCTAGAATTTGCCTGCTCGGCTTTATCTGAACCTGTATAGTTGCTAATGTTTATTTTTACTCCCTTTTAACAAGGTTTCACTTCATAACCTAGACTGGCCTAGAACTTAACGTAATAACCAGGCTGGCTTCAGACTTGGGGAGCTTCTGTTACCATGCTTCCTCCTTACTATTCCTACTTCACCCAGAGCGTGTAGTCCTATGAGGGCGCCTTAAAGAAACAGTTGGCTAGCTACGCAGTGAGCATGGCTGCCATGCCTTATGACTGGTTAGGTATGTAGATTCTGAGTTTTCCCCTTACAAACTGCTACATGGATTAAATATCTGAACTCCCAAGTATGGTGGTCATGGTGTCACATAGATAGCTCAATTTAAAACAAAAAACAAAACAAAACAAAAAACCTGATACCTGTTCTTTGAAATGAACTGGGTGGAGATGGACGGGGTTGGGTCAGCTACTGCAGGAGCAGGGCTCGGATGAGAGCTGTCAGTAGAGGACTTAGATCTTACCCTGGAAGGAAAGTACTCTTGAGACAGACACAGACCTTGTTCAGAGATCATGTTTAACACTATGAAAATGAGGGCCCATGTGGCCTTGGTTGGTAAGCATATTTGTGGGTACGTATTTTGTTTATGGGCACCAGACATTAACCTTGAATGTTTCTCAGAAACCATCCCCTTTGTCAGAAATGGAGGCTGGGATATAGGAGGTGGCCATCAAGCCCCAGGAATCTACTTGTTTCTGCTTCCTCAGCACTGGAATTGCAGTGGTGCTGAGTATAGAACTCATGACCTCACATATGTGAAGCAGTACTTTACCATCTGTGCTATAACTTCAGCCCTAGTCACCTTCTCCACTGCTAGCAGCTATACCTCAGGGAGATCACTGCTCAAAGGGATTTGGTGAGAAACTAGAGACTAGTAATGACTCCAGAATCAACAAAGGGCCCTCAAAAGCAACCAACAAACAAGGACATGCCAAACAGGAGGTGTATGCTGGTAAGTTGGCAAGCATCTGTAAATATTTGGACTCAGTCTTCAGCTCCAAGAAAAGGAAAAACAGTTACGCAAAAGAAATGTTCACCAGACTTTTGAAAATATTGACCACAAATTGGTACAGTGAGAAGAAAACCTAAAATAATAACTTCCCTGAAATATACCTGCGTCCAAGCCAGGCATAGTGGTAGATGCTTGTAACCCTACCATTTGGGATGAGAGCCTGAGCTACATAGACAAAATAACCAAGTGCACATCTAAAAATAAAGTACTGAACACACGGCAGCCTGGGCCACATCAAGAGCCCATCTCAAGCAAATAAAGGGCCCTTTTACCAGCATAGCGTTTAAAAGCACATTTTGTTTCACAATATTGGTAATAACCAAAAAACTTGTCTGGGGAAAAATTAGAGAATAAAACACCATTTCTTGCCTACAGAAAATATCAAGCTTTGGATGCAGAGTACCTCTTTCTTGTTTTGAAAGAGCTGTCTTGGTCTCTTGACCAGAGTGCTGGGATTCCAGATCTGTGTTAGCATGACTGGCTTGATTATAAAACATTTCTAACTTATTCCCAGCTATAGTGTCAGCACAAAGTATTTCCAGATGTATCTTCTGGGGTACCCGAATGGAGAGACTATGCAAAGGAAAAAAGAGAACACGGCCACATCTGGGAGTAAAGAGAGGTCTGTGATGGCAGCTCTCCAGGAGCCCTGAGTGCTGCCCTCCAGTTTGAGGCTGGACCAGATAGATAGTACTTAATATGAGAAAGCAAGAGATTATCAGGTAGGCTTTCCAGGTACAGCACTATGCTAGCATTAACTGGAGTGGAAGGCGAGAATTGGCAGGATGAGTTAGGCATGGTGGCATACACCTTCAATTCCAGTACTCAGGGAGGCAGAGGTAAGCAGATTGTTGTGAGCCCACCCTGATCTACAAAGCAAGTCCAGGATGGCCAAGGCTGCACAGAGAATTCCTGTCTCCAAAAACCAAAACAAAAAACCCCCAAACAAGGCCATCCTGCCTCAGCCTCCTGGGATTGATGGCACGAGCCACATGTGTACTGGATCCCACCCATCCTGACCTTGGTAGTGACAACTTCTAACTAGTTCTCTTTCATGCTCCTTCAGAAACAATGAATATAGGGCTGTTTACAAAGAGAATGGACTTTGTTTGGAAAATAATACTCTTTTTGCTAGATAATGTCATGAGCAGCTGGGTGCCAAGGGGAGAAAGGCTGCTGTTTATCAACAAGTATTGTTGATAAGGAAACACGATCTGGAAATAGACCACCTCAAATCCTGATCATCATCTTGGTCCACCCACCTGAGAAATGAGACATTACATTTGAGGTAGAATTTGATGCAAGACAGAAGACAACCAAGCGTTATCCTTGTTTGGGTGCATGTGCGCATGCCTGCACTCATAAACTTGAAACTGGTTTGCAGGTATAAATGCAGGACTAGGGTGGGGGGAGGAGGATTTAGTGTCCAAGCTCACCCCAAACACATGGTGGGTTCAAAGACAACTTGGGCATAAGACACTGCATTAAAAAGAACTACATAGGGTTGGGGGTGTTGAAGGGCGTTTAGAGATTAAGAGCACTTATTCTTGCAGAGGACCTTGGTTTGATTCCCAGCACCCACATGGGGGGCTCACAATCTACTCCAGTTGCAGGGAATTCAACACTTTTATAACCTCCAGACATGCAGGGGACCAGACATGCTTGTGTTGCACATGTGTGGTGTGCATGCAACCAAAATGCTCATAAATTAAAACATTTCTGAAAAGGGGAGGGATATATGACTGAAGGTTCAGCACCCCAATAGCCACATTACACGAGCAGCCAACAAGTATAATTGTCAGAGCTGGTAGAGACGTCTGGTCAATACACTTGTCCCTCTGTATGGAGATTGGTTGAGGGCTACCCTTTGTACCGTATTTTTTGGACCGTTAACACCCACTTTTGGGGAAATTAGGGAGTGTCTTATGTTCCACAAAATACAGTAAATGTTCAAGGCCCGTATGAAAGGGAGCAGTGGTCGCATAAAACTAATATCAGTTCTTCCCTGTACTTCATTCTGAGATTGCTAATGACATACTACATACTATTTTCTTATACTGCATTATTTAGGGACTAGTGATAAAAAATTCAGTCGAAGTGCACCTTCCCCCAAATATTCTTCACCTTTAGTTTTTATGACCGAGTTATAGAAATCATGACTATCAAGGAGCCAACTATGGGGATCATCAGATATAGATTAACAAACATATTAAAAGTAAAATATAGGGCTGGAGAGGTGGCTCAGGTTAAGAGCACTGACTGCTTTTCCAGAGGTCCTGAGTTCAATTCCCAGCAACCCTATGGTGGCTCACAACCATCTATGATGTCATCTGATGCCTCTTCTGGCCTGCAGGGGTACAAGCAGGCAGAACACTGCATACATAATAAATATAAAGTCAGGGTAATGGCTGCTTGTCTTACCTCTCACTTTGCCCATCTCTTCCTCCACACAGCACGTCATCTGCTCACTCCACATAGTAAATTATGTCCACCACTTGTGGCACATTTACCACAGAACAACAGAAAACAAAGATGACTTTTAAGTTCTTAGGTTAAAGAACAGATTTAAAAATTTCACAGAGATACATCAGAATTAATTCTCCTGTATTTTCTGTTTCACTCAGCTACATCAGAGGCTTGAAGGGATAGGTGTGTACGTGGGGGTATATGAATATTCAGGTTTCCACACTTCTATATACTGCTGCATTTCTTGGTTTTATTTGAAACAGTGCATATTTTTAAGCATTTTATGGAAGGACTTTACACTTGTCATTTACACAAATTACAAGGTTCTGCTTAAAGTCTTTTAAAAAATTCTAAAAATCCAGCCCATGTGCAGCACAAGAATATGCAAAACTACTTTACATCATACCTTTATCAAAGGAGATACAAAATTCTGGCTTGTAGTTTTAGACAAATACAAGAAGCTTCAAACTAGACACAAAGGGTTAACATTGATTCTCAAATATAAGTCTGCACTTTTGTGTTGTATTTCTCTGAGAGATTTTACATTTTCAAAGAAAACCTGGACACATTTCCAGTAAACAAGTGGCTCTCCACGCACTTCATCCTTGGCACTGTACTCTCTCCTCCCTTAGTGCCAGAGACCTGCACCTGAGCACAGACCTAAGTGTCCCGATGAGCCGTAACGGCAGCAAATGGCTCTGTGTGCCCTGCTCTGTACCCTTACACCTAGGAACCTTTCATTCTTACACCTTGTGACTGGCTGCTCAACATACAGTTCACTGGATTCTAGCAATAAAGTTTTGTTGGTGACACACTGGTGACCCTAATTCCAACTTGTTCTAAATAGAATATAGCACTGATTGAGTGAGGGACCTGACTCAGCTGTGTTGCATAGATGCTGTCAGCGGATTGGAGGCAACACTTTATACTTTCCAAAGGATTCTGAAGAGGCAACAGGAAGAGTCGGGCTTCTGTGCCCGTTTTAGAAATAGTGTTTCTACCACTGGTACCCACTGTCCTCTAGCCATCTTCTGATACCTAAACACGGACATGTAAAATACTTAAAAGAAGCCCATCTTTCTTTCACTCAATTTATAGCCAACTCTCAATTATCTATGAGAACTTAAATGACATATACTGTCAGTGAATTTCATTCTGGAAAAATTGTGACATTTCAGTGATTTTACATACCCCATCAAGACCAAGTGACAATGTAAATATAGCAGCGCATCCCGCTAGGACCCAAGGGACAACCCGAGTGGAAACAGTGCAGACAGGCAACAATTCTGAAGATAATAAAATTAATTTCAAGTGTCTCCTCACTCTTGCAAGTGCCTTGATTATCTCTGTATTTACAGTCACTATAAAACGGAGCTCTTGAGGTATAATCGCTATTTTCCATAGGTAAAGGAGAGCTGGCTGCGGTCATGTCCTTCTCTGTGACTTTAGCCCTTTCATATAAAAATCCCTAAGAAAGTAAAGCATGATAAAAACATAAGACTTCCATGACATCTAGAAGCATTTATTTTATGCAAAATTAAATGGCTGCGTGCACACAAATAGTGTACACATGATCTATGATGAGCATGTATGCCAAGGAACATAATATTGATGTAACAGTTGTCTACAAAATTAAAATAATTTGAACCCCAATTATCAGACAAAAATAATGCTGATTTCAACAGCATGCTGCTAGAAGTTGACAGCAACCCTGCACATCTCAGTTTCCTCACAAAGCTGCCAGTGTCCATCTACACCCATTACTAAAAAACAAAGCAAAACAAACCCTAAAAAATGAAACCAGCCTTTTTTTTTACATTAATAATAAAAATCTGATGACCAAAGTTATAATACCAAATCCTGGATAATAGTCTTTACTCCCTTAAAATCCCAAATATTCCAACATAATTATAGGAGTAAAAACCATTTTAAGTGATATGCCTTATGAAACAATATGTACATTTATTGCAAATTATATTAAACTAAAATGGGACAAATCATAATATGAAGTGTTTACTACTTGCAAATCAATAATAATTTTAATTATTTTCTCATTCTGATAAAAATCAGAAAGCAACATTTATAAAATTGCCACATTACTTTTCATAGCAGGGAACAGAAATCTGTACATCTCATTTTTTGCAGAAAAGTAGACAGGCAGAAAGATTAATACATAAGTTTCCAAAAGGAAAACAAAGAAATATGTCATCTGCTCTCTTGTAAAAACTCAGTTCAGTAGACATCTGCTTTTGCTGTGTGGCGTGGGGTTCTTGGGTCTAGGGCGGATGAGTTCTCAGTGTCACCGTGAGGACACCCTACTCCTCTCTCTAAAGTGAAAACTGTAGCATAGAAACAATAGTTATTATGCCTTAAGCTCCAGATATGCAGGAACTGGAACCAAATGTTAAGCAATTTGCTTAATTATTGACTTTTCACAGGAAAAGTCTGGGGGAGGGGAGAGCAGAGATGCTCTAAGCCTCTCTGGAGTCTCTGCTGCACATTTCCACCAAAGGATTGTGGCTGTGTACAAAGAAAAGGCTAGCTTCTTTCAGTTTTCAAGGCAGAAAGTGTGTATTTGAAGTGAGCTTCGTTATCTGTTTAGGAACATTTGAATCCAAGTTTCCACAGAACCAGAAATCTGCTTCTGTTTGGCCTCGATTTCTCCTTTTACCTTGAGAACAGAAGAACACAAAGTTAGAAGACAGTGAAGGAGCAGCCCAGCAGAGCCACACACAAGGTGCACTCACCATCTGAAGTTGTGAAATAAAACTTTGCTTTTGTCACCTGGGACTTAACTAAGATTAGGGAATTGACACGCAAGCTATATAAACCCGAAACGCCAACATGGAAGCTTCCGCTCTCCTACAGAGCTGTGGTCAGCGCTGCTCTGTTCATAGTGCTAAGGCCACTCATCTCAAATACCTTCACGTTCTCAATCGATTATTTCAAAAAATGAAATTATACGACGAAAACTACTAGATATTAGACAGTAAATTTAGAATAACAAAGTCTTGATTTCTGGATTGTGCAAACAAACACAATTTAGAATTCAATACACCCAACAAGAACAACCAACCTCATCCCCTAAAACTTAAAACACAACAGAAGGAAAATGCATGAGTAATAGATCCCTCACCACATGGGATAGGGGCCGTGGTCTAGTTTCTCTTTTGGACAAAAAGTAACCAAGTATTTCATAAAAGAACTATGGGGCATGGAGATAAACATACCCTGATGGGGATTTGTTTTTTTTTTTTTTCCCTGAGAGGAGCAGTTATCTTCTGATTAGCTGTGGTTGTTTAATTTAGGGGTAGGTATTCATTTGTTGATGACACAGATGGATACGTAGTGCAAGGGTTGGCACACAGAGCTCTGCACTTGCTTGACCAATGCTCCCTCATATCTTTTCATATTTTTAGTCAGTATAAAGAATGCCTTATTCAGGCACAGCAATGCACACCTGTAATCCCAGCCCTTAGGAGGAAGAGGCAGGCAGATAGATCTGTGTGTGTTCAAGGCCAGTCTGGTCTACAAACCGAGCAGTGCTACACAGAGAAGAACTCTGTTGAAAAACAATCAGTCAGGCCTTTAATCCCAGCACTTTGGAGGCACAGGCTGGTAGATCTATGTGAGTTTGAGGACAGCTTGGTTTACAAAGTGAGTCCAGGACACCCAGAGCTACACAGAGAAACCCTGTCTTGGGAAAACAAAAACAAAAACAAAAACCAACCTCACCCAGAACAATCCTAAACCCATTAACTTCACAAAGATAGAACGCTAAAAGGTGAATTCACCATAAGAATTCACAGAGGCTGACAGAGTAATGAATGCTATGTGGTTCAAGAGCCCTGTGCACGCTGCCTGCTGCTCCTCAATCCACAGAGCTCCTGGCTGCTCTCACACTGGCTTAAGAGACGAATCACAGCAAAAAATGGCTAGACTCCATCCAGTCCACGGCACAAAAGGAAAATGCTAATGCTATTTTGATTTTTTTTTTAAATTTACTTGTCACTGAAAAGTATATTTATATCAAACTAATTATGTACGACTGGCATGACACCCCAGGCCTACAATCTGCATATTCAGAGACTTCTAAGCCAGACTGGGGTCCTATTTGGCAACCCTGTATCCAATAAGCAGTTGCTTAACTGTTATGCCATCTTCTCGTTGCAAAGCAAAACCAGTAAATCAATCCTGCTTAAGAAAGTCCAAAATTCCAGATCTTTCAACTTCCAAGACCCTACACTAAGCACGCCAAGGCCAGACACGGGTCTACAGAAAACTGTCATCCATTATCAAAAAGATACTCTCTTTAGGTTAAAATTCCCTATAAACCCCGAATTTGGGGGGGGGGGCAGTTGTTTCGAGACAGCGTTTCTCGGTGTAGCTTTGGCTGTCCTGGACTCACTTTGTAGACGAGGCTGGCCTCGAAATCACAGGGATCCACCTGCCTCTGCCTCCTGAGTGCTGGTATTAAAGGCGTGCGCCACCACAGCGCGGCCAACCCCTGAATTTTAAGATTGCTCGCCCACTCTCTTGCCTGTCTAACAGGTAAGGCAGCCTCAAAATCCATTCAAATGACCTTGAACTTGTGCTACTCTGCCTTCATGTGGGAGGATCACGGGCACGTGCCACCTAATTTAATGCGGGGGATACAAGTCCAGACCTGTGAACGCCAGGCAAGCATCCATAGAGACACCACACCTGATGCTTACTAATAATTTCTTCCTTAATGGAAGCATCTGGACTTCACTGTAAGCTAAACATTTTAAGAACCACTGGTACTTCATAGTATTTTTTCTTTATGATTGTCTTTCATTTATGTTTTAAAACTTATTATAGGGGTTGGAGTGATGATTCAATGAATAAGAGCATGGACTATTTTGAGGATCCACCTCGTTCAAATCCCAGAACCTAAATGAGTGTCCACAGCTGTCTGTAACTCCAGCCTCAGGAAACAACACCCTTTTCTGGCTTCTGGAAGAACCAGGCATGCCATGTAGTACACACATACATGCAGGCAAAACATTCATACACATAAAAAAAATAAAATCTACAAATGTATTACATTGCGGTGGGGGTATATCTGTGCAGGCTCCAACATTATAACTAGTCCTCTCTCCACTATCTGGGGTCAGAACTTCTTGTCAGAGTTGTCAGCAAGTGCCGATACAGGCTGAGTCATTGTCACCAGTCCCTGTTTCTGAATTTTTTAATAAAGAAGTGTGAGCACTAGCTGGCTTTCAGCTCACAGAGATCCGCCTGCCTCCACCTCTCAGGCGCTGGGATTAGAGGGGGGTGCCACCTTCACTGGCTTTTGTGTTTGCTTTTTTGAGACAGGGCTTTGCCATGTAGTTCAGGCTGACCTGAATGCACAACACTAATTTCTTTCTTTTTTTATTAAAAAGGTTTTATTTATTATATATACAGTATGCATCAGATCACATTATAGATGGTTGTGAGCCACCATGTGGTTGCTGGGAATTGAACTCAGGACCTCTGGAAGAGCAGTCAGTGCTCTTAACCGCTGAGCCACTTCTTCAGCCCACAATACTACTTTCAATGCAGAACCTAGCTTGCCTTTAGCTAATAGTTCCAGCACACAATAGAAAATTAATTCAAGTAACCTAACGAAACATCATTCAGCAACAAAACGTAGAGCCAAGACAAACTCCAGTTGTTAAGATCCTGGTGCCAAGCTGGGCAAGTGGTAGTGCACACCTTTAATCCCAGCACTCGGGAGGCAGAGGCAGGTGGATCGCTGTGAGTTCGAGGCCAGCCTGGTCTACAAAGTGAGTCCAGGACAGCCAGGGATACAGAGAAACCCTGTCTCGAACCACTGCCTCCGCCCCCCCTCCCAAAAGGTCCTGGTGCCTTATCTGACAACAGCACTAGCAGGTGATTCTTAGGAATGTTCCATGCGACTGGAGAGAGCTTTCTCAAAGAACAAGGTCTTTTAAATGTAGACTAAAATGAGAACAGGGCACATACTGGTCCACATTTACAGAGAGTGTTGTTGGAAAACCCTCTTCTGACCTATGTGCGTACACACACAAGCACTCACGTACGCACTCAAGCAGGAGCACGTGAAGTGGCTGGAGACGTGACTCATAGATTGTGGGTACTTCTGCTCTTCCAGAGGACCCATGCTCAGTTCCCCACATCCACATCAGACCGCTAGCAAATGCCTGTGTCTCCAGCTCCAGAAGACTGGATACTTTTTCTGACCTCTGCAGGTACCCCCCACATGCACACAAAATAGAAAATAACAAAAATAAGTAGTGGAAGGTCATCCTTGAGTTCAATGCTAGCCCAGGAAATAAGAGAGCTCTTGGAGTACAGAGGGTTGGAAATGGAAAAATTCAGTTATGCTAGCTTATACAACGATTTAAGGGCAGATACTTTATTGTCCTAAATAGAAAACTAGCATGGTGAATCATGTTTGAAAGTCAGAGAAAGGCAATGTGCTATGGACTAGAAGCTTGTCTACACAGTGGTTTCCAGGCTAGCCACTGTTTCAAAAAAATAAATAAATATTAAAACAAAGGGGGTGGGGAACGCCAACTAAGGGAGAACTAATAGGATACTGAATGCTTAGAGGCTAGAAACATATTTCAAAATAACTAATTTAGAAAAGGATTATCTGCATCTGTGAGTGTTAGCATGCTACTAAGGTGGACATGATGGTGTATTTGAAGCAATGGCCACATTTCCTTACGCACGCCTGATAGACTCACAACATCTTTTCCTATTACCACTATCGTTACTAATTATGTGTGCATATATATAAAATTAGTCATTATGGTATGTGCCCTTTACATCAGTGGTTCTAAGCCTTCCCAATACTATAACCCTTTAACATAGCTCCTCACATTGTGGTGACCCCCATAGTGAAATTATTTGTTGGACCTTCAGAACTGTAATTTTGCTACTGTTATGAATTGTAATGTTAATATTTTGGAGCCAAAGGGGTCGTGACCCCCACCCAAATTGAGACTCACCTCTTTACAGGTAAACCTAACCAGCCATCTCCATGATCTTTTGTTTGTGTCTTATCACTGGGTTTCTAAGTTTGCCACTTTGCGTCTTTCCTTTGTTCTTTTCCCTAAATGTTAAAGTGGGGGTGTTTTCATGTACTGAAGGAAGTTGGCAACGCATTCAGAATCTAGTTTAAAATGTGATTATGTTAAATTCTTGATGTTTACTTAATAGTTATTAAAACCAGGCAAACACATAGCACTCATGACAAGGGCCTCACAGAGATGAGCTGCAGTAACAACTAACGTGCAAGTTAATGTCCTCAAAGCATTTATAATAACCAGCATGACCAGCAGTAGGATCAATACAATTTAATCTTCAAAGCACACATTTTAGGGTCACAACACTGGAGCCACACTGGCTTTGTTTATTCATACCCTCACCATTTATATAGCAAAGGGATGGAAGGCTTCCCTGGCCTTCTTACCTTAAAACAAGGGCAGCACATTCTCATGTAGAATTGCTTTGTATTCAATGCACTAAACACATATACAGGCCCAGCACCAAGCTTCACTCACAGGATCTAACAGGTTACATCATCCTAATATGAAAACCAAAAGTATGAAGCTCTACAAAAATGCTGACCTGTGCAGCACACAGAAATTTACACACCTCATCTGAAGCGATAAAATAGAAGAGCTCAGATATAATAAAAACACTGTAGGACATTTCCTTCCGTCCTTGTTTTTTGAGTCTTATTTTATAGCCCAGACTGGCCTCAAGCCAGGCAAGGTTTGATCTTGCATTTCTGTGCTATCACATCGAAGTGTAGAAGGTGCTGGGAAAAAAGCCCAGGATGTCACACATGAGAGGCAAACGCTATCAACTGAGATTCTCAGATTGTGAATAAACACATAAGCAGTAAGGTGGCTCACGTCTATTAGCCCAGCACTTGAAAGGCCAAAGCAGGAAGATTGCCAAGACTTAAATGGACTACAAGGTGAGCTCCAGGACAAGGCCAGCCTGGTGTGCAGTGAGACCATTCTAGGCATGGTTAGCACAGCCCTTTAATCTCAGCACTCGGGAATGAGAGGCTGGCGGAACTCAGGGTTTGAGGCCAGAATGGTCCACTAAGTGAGGATAGCCAGGGCTACACAGAGAAACCTTGTCTCAAAAACCCAAAAACCAATATACCAAACAAAAACCAGCCAACCAGCCGGGTGTGGGGGCACACACCCACAATCCCAGCACTTAGGGAGGCAGAGGCAGGTAGATTTCTGAGTTCGAGGCCAGCCTGGTTTATAAAATGAGTCCAGGACAGGCAAGGCCACATAGAGAAACCGTGTCTTGAAAAACCAAGAAACAAAACAAGAAAAACTATAGATTTTGTAAAACCCAAAATCTGAAATAATTCTGCTCCTCAGCAGAGAATAAACAGTCAACTTAGATTTTTATATAGCAAGTATTTTCGGTGAAGTTATGTATGTTCACACAGTCTAACAACTGTCACTCTGACCTTCCCAGCACCCTCAAATGAAACTTTATAAACCCTCCTAAGGTCTGTCTCTTTAGTGTCAAAGAGCCATTCCTGTAGAAACCTCAGAGGCTGCTAACCGCTGGGTGCAAACAAGGTAACTGACACCAGCAGCCCCAGCACTCCAGAGGATGCAGTCAATGCTTGTCAACAACACACCCCCTTGTCCTTTCTCGACTGAAGATTTATCTTAGCATAATGCCCTCAAAGTTCATCAATTTCACAGTATGTTCAGAATGTTATTTTCCTTCAGTAATAATTTAAAAAACAAGTTTAATTTCTATACCACCCCCACCCCCAAGATTAGTTTTTTTGAGACAAGGTCATTCATGTCTAGGTTGGTTTTAAACTGGTAAGCCCCTTCTGCCTCCAAGGGCTAGGATTACAGGTGTGCATCATCACACTCAGTCACCTTTTGTACATCTACATTTCTATCTTGTACGAAAGGGGTAACCCGGGGAAGCATGCTCTTTCAGAGCAAGAAGCTATCCCACTTTAAACATTTTGCTATGGCTAATGCTGTCCACAAGGGGGGAATGAATGAGGTACGTTACCTTTGTAAGTCAATCTGTCTCTCTGCTGCCACCGCCTTTTTGGCTCCATCTTGTAGCTTGGGTGCTTTGGCGTTACCTGCTTCCAGACCCCCAGGACCCTCCTGGCTGCCTGCAGCTCTCTTCCTTCCCTTGCTAATGGGTTTATTTAGATCATCATTTTTGGTGGCATTGCCCTGAGATTCAGATTTGGGGCGACGCCCTCTCCTGGGTTTTGAAGGGGCAGGAGGGGCTGACTCATCTACTTTTTCATCTGGTTTTTGTTGGATGTTCTCAGCACCAGCTGCTGTTACAATTCTCTTTTTTCCTCGGTCACTGCTGATATTGCCTTGGGTGGGCTGATCAGAATTAATTTCCTAAAAGAGTACAAAAACAAATTTGTAAACAAAACTCCCTTAAATGTCTGAGTATACTAGAAAAGATTTGAATTTAAAGAAATAAACTGATGTTCTAATTTTGTGTCTGTATATGTAGATCCAATTCACGCATGTGGAGCCTCGGAGAGCACTTAGGATCCTCTTTGGTTCTCTAGCCTGTCCCAGGTCTCTCTGAGGACTAGAGCTTTTCATGAAGTGTGGATGCCAGGGTTTCTGATTAATTGCTTACATGCCACTAGAAAAGAAAGCTCTCAGAGGATAAGGACTGTGTCTGGAGCCTACCTCAGTTGCGTGAGGGCATATAATAAGCTCAGTGAGTGGCTGTTGACAGAGTGCTTATCCCTAAGCGGGGTGTACGCTTTAGTCCACTCTCACACACACTACGGAGGTTAGGGGCACACCACAGAAGAGGAGGCACAAAGGGCGTACGGGCCAAAGGCTGGGGAGAAGACAGGCTCTCAGCTCTTTACGTCTCCACATGAGACCATGTGAGCAAGCGCAGACACACTGCCATGAGCGGCACCAATCAGGACTGAGAAGACTACAAAGAAAAAGCTCCAACTCCATGAAACCCCACATCGTGTCTTCTTCTGTCTTCCTTTAGCAGACACACGCAGACACACACACACACACACACACACACACACACACACACACACACACACACACACGGAGGGAGGGAGGGAGGGAGGGAGGGAGGGAGGGAGGAAGCCAATGAGTAAAATAGTCACTTAGTTTTAGGTAGAGCACAGTGAAGTCACAAGGCCCCATGCACGCACTACACCCGATTATCCTAAGCATATACAACTCAATGTCTGTAGCAGTGTATGTACCTTAAGTTTCTTTATGCCCAGCCTATTAATTCTGTACGGTGATCCCACAATAAGCAGACCTACTGCTTCATGCAGTATTGCAAGAACTTCGGCAGTGATTCTGTTTCAAGCTATTCCTACTGAGATGAGCTAGTAACTTCATTAGCCAAGTAAATGGAATGTTACAGACGTGAGGCAATCTAAATCAATCTCAAAAGCCCGTGAGCGGCACAGCCAGGGCTACAGCCAGATCAGACTTGTCTGGTACTATTACGCTTCACTGCTTTCTTTCCGGTTAAGCCACTGGTAAGGAGGGGCTCAAAGAGTTGGCTTAGTGCCTAAAAGCATTTATTACTCTTGCACATGACCTGGGAGCAGTTCTCAGAACCCACATTTTAGCTTACAACTATCTGAAATTCCAGTTCCAGAGGAACCAACAGCATCCTCTGACTTCTGCAGGCACTTGGCACACTGACATATATGCAGCCAAACAGTCATACATGAACCAAGATTAAGTCTTAAAAACAGAATGAAAATTGCGAGGTGGGGGGTTACTATTTTTGCCGGGGACTCAATTCATGCCCAGCGCCCACTTGATTGGCTCACAGCAACTGTAAATCCAAGCCCTCAGGGTTCCATCTCCTGTTCCTGGCTTCACTGAAACTGGAAGTTACCTGCACATACATACTCAGACACATAATGAGTAAGCCCACAAAGACAAACTAGGGAGGTGACTCAGGTGCATAAATGTGCTGGCTGGAAATAGGTCCAATCCTCAGAACATGCAGTGAAAGCCATACTTAATATCAAACATTTATAACCCTCAATTGAAAAGTAGACAGAGGTGAACAGGCCAGAGCTCAGAGGCCAGCCAGCCTGGAGGAAGGTGAGCATCACAAACAAAAAGATACTTTGCCTCAACAAGGTGGACTCCTTCACACTATCTTCTGTCATGTAGAAGAATGAACTTGGGTCCTGTGAGGTTCAATGGTACTTAACTGCCGTGACACTGTTCCAGCTGTACACCTGCAAGCCTCAATCCCTAGCACCACCAGCACAGGAGTGACACTTACTTTGTTCTTGACAGTATCAATATTCTTTACAGGTGTGACAGGAATTATTCTCACAGGGTTCTCCTCATTTTCACTGACTCCAGTTTCTGATGCTTCTGAACTTTGTTCCCTAGTGGAAAAACAGACAAAACAATTAAAAATAAAACCAAGGTCTTTTCCTTCTTCTTCTTCCTCTTCCTCTTCTTCTTCTTTTTTTTTTTTTTTTTTTTTTTTTTTTTTTTTTTTCGAGACAGGGTCTGTCTGTGTAGCCTTGGCTGTCCTGGACTCACTTTGTAGACCAGGCTGGCCTCAAACTCTCAGCGATTCGCCTGCCTCTGCCTCCCGAGTGCTGGGATTAAAGGCGTGCGCCACCACGCCCAGCAAAACCAAGGTCTTTTCATTTCAGCTACTTTATTACACTATTTCTATTCAATATTAACAATGTAAGAAATAAGCCACTGCCTAAAACCAATTGACAAAAAGATTCTCAAGAAACCGCTCTAAGCATTATCCCGTAGAGAAAGGAGAATTCAAAGTAGAAATAGAATAAGCAATTTTAATTATTGATTGATCATATTACTATGGATTCACTTGCCTGGGAGGTTATTAAGTCCCCAGTGGTTTCAGCCATAGCTGTACTAGAATTTACTCTGTATTTTTGGTGTGTACTATGCTATGTGGTATTTGGGTTTGTAATTCCAGTAGTCCAGAGGCTGAGGCAAGAGTCTATAGCACAAAGCCTGACTATATACAAGACACTGTCTCAGCAAGCACTCTTTAGGCAGATGTGGGGATACACACCGGAAAGCAGATGCAGAGCAAGTTGAGTCTGAGGCCAATCTAGACCACATGACTAGAATGAGGTACATGGTGAGCGCCTGTCTCATCATAAGAAATATCCTAAAACACATAAATAGTAATTTACACCACTTCTATGACACAAGCCCTTAGAACCTAGTTAAAGCGTAAGCCAAGCAAGTGAGCCAAAGAACAAAATGTATTGATAGAAAATAAATTGCCTTGAACGACTTCCAGCTGAAGGACTCAGCTCTGAGCTGGCATTAACGTTGCTTCCAGTCTCGGGGCCAGCGCTTCTAACGTAAGGCTTCCTTCCTGTCGCTGACAAAGGCTTGTTTACTGTGCCTAGCACTCCAGTAGGCTTTGGCTGCAAAAACAATGCACATAGCACTTTATCTCAGGCAACGGAACACATAAAGGCAGCTAAGGTGTGCGCTTCACTGTAAAGGCAAAGGCTGTTCTCTCACAGGGTTATTAGAAATGAAAACTTTTAAAAAAAATGTGTTTGGTTCTTTTAATAAAAGCAAAGGCATATACACCGCCTTCACTTAGTAATGAGGCAATATTTGCTGTCTCTTTAATCTCTTCTTTCTTAATTAAAATAAACAAATGCCTTTAAAATACATAGAAATTAATGATGCATTTACCTTAGAAGTAGACTACTGGATGTATAATTTTACATCTTCTTATTTTTATGAAATTAATCTACGTATCATATTAGTACTTGAAATTATTTGCCTTTATTATCTACTTATTCTACTCTTATTTTATTCTTATGAAAATCTATACTAGGAATTTTAAATAAAGTTGAGCCTTTTACAACCGCTAAGACTGTGGCAAGGATTATGAGCTGTGGCTAATTGCCGAGTAGTATCTGAGAACCAGATGCTGTAGAAACCTATAACGCATCCCTATAAATCTGGAGACATAAAGCAGACATAATACACAGCAAACAAAATCCCAAGCAAAAAGTATGTAATACCTTTCCTGTTAACAGAAGTACTCTTGTTTCTTCTGAAATATAGTTTTTGTCATTACAGAAGTCCTATTAAAAAACAAGAACAAAAAGAAACAACCAAATGCAGCACTATTGTCATCTGTATACTATTTCCAAGCTCCCCCTTGTAGCAGCCACTGTTAGCATACTTACTGCGCGTGGCCTGGGCATATGTATTTTCCCACTTCATAGTCACATCAGAGAACTGAATATACTAGGCAGGACTTGTCCCATGGCACAGTGCCCTCAATCTCTCAGCATTTTAATTCTCCAGTTTGCTCACTTTACGCCAGGGTCTCTTTGCATAGTCCCTTCTGTCCTAGAGCTATGTAGATGAGGCTGGCCTCAAACTCACTGAGATCCTCCTGCCTCTGTGTTCAGAGTGCTGAGAATAAAGGCGTGGGCCACCACATCCAGCAGTAACTACTTTATTTACATGTATGAGTATTTTGCCTATATCTGTGTTAAGTGCACCATATGTATGTAGGGCCTGTGAAAATCCCTTTCAGCATTTTAAATAAACTTCATTTGTAATTTTTCCTTACTTTTCAAAGTATCATCATCACTCTCTACTATATTATAAAGTCTACTTTTCAGCTGGGAGACAATATTTATTTGTTGGCACCTTAAGTTTTTATTTTTTTAGACAGTCTCATGTAGACCAGCTGTTGGGCTCCTGATCTTCTCACCACACCATGCCAGGTTTATCCTATGCACTTATAAGGAACTCCATGCTTAACTGCAATTATCAATATTAGAAAAAAGACATCTTAACTGACAACAGTTTGAGCTGGGCAGAGCGATGTATGTTTACACTCCCAGCGCTGCGGGGTGGGGGAAAGAGACCTCACTTTTGAGACTAGCCTGAGCTACAAGGATCCTGTGTCAAAAAAACAGCCATTTACTTTTTAGAACTATAAAGCTATGTTGAAATCATGAAGACAAACTCACCACAGTGCTAAGTATAGGTAACTTTCCCTGACATTTGTAATACTAAGTAGTTAATAAATAATCCAAATCAATAGCAAACATGGTGTTTTCCCAAGTTATGTCTATATCTAACTAAGTTTGTCAGGATGGAGGGAGGTGGGGAGGAAGGAACCCTGGTGGGCCTGGAACTAGACGGTGGCCAGGCTAGCCTTGCCACACAAGAGCTTCACCTGCCTCCCTATGCTGGGACTAAAGGTATGTGCCACTATGCCCAATATCTGATAATCCTCATTATTAAATACTTTGGAGGTTACAAATAAGGCACAATAGCAAATAAGGCACAATAGTGTCACTCAATCACCAGGTACCTGCAGCAGCAGCAGCAGCAGCACTGGGAAGCTGAAGCAGGGCGAGCACTGGCCACCAGGAGCTCACAGTCAGCTTGCGCATTTAGCAATACCTAACCCATGAGCAAAGGCAGGTGGGTGAGGGGTGCAGAGGACTCTCTCATTAGTACACTGTACACATGTATAAAAGTGGCCTTATGTAGCATGGTGTAGTTAAAAATACACTCTTCCTATAAGGAACGTACCTGTGCATTGTTGTGTGACAGATCTGAGTGTGTGGCTTAAATGTGCCTATGAGGAGAGTTAAGTTGTGTGTTCTTTGTTTTTCTGTGCTTGGTTCTAGCTAGGACTAGAACTGTTTGCCACCATGCCCAACTCAGCTATGTAATTGCTTTTACAAAAAAAAAGCTTTTAAAGATAAATGTTACAAATGATAGATACCAAAATGCTTTGCTTATCAAGAAATATTACAGCTTCAACAGACTACAAGAGCCTGGTATTCTAGTGTTTGACATTACCAGATTAAAAGCATTATGTTTGAAAAAGAGAGTGACATATGAAAACAGAAAAACTGGGCAGGCAAGATGGCTCGGTGGGTGAGGTTGCTTGTTAGAGGCCTTCAACCTGAGTCCACTCCTAACTCCCACAGGGTGGAAGGAGAGAGCACTGACTCCAGCTGCTCATTAACTAACATTTTGTCTCCTGTGTAGATGTAGTTGTCCTTCCTCAGCCTTCAGAGCATTTTCATTCCAGCAGTGCTCATCTGGCCGACATTGTCCAGTCTGTATAAATCTTTCTTCAGTTAAAAATAAGAGTTCATTATAGAGCTTCTTGCCTAGCATGTACAAGGTCCTCGGTGTAATTCCCAGAACACACGGCATTTTAATAAAGAAGGATAAAATAATTTTAAAGATGTGAAAGTTTCTTTTTATACCCAGAATGAACACAGGAGCAATAACAGAAGCTTCTCTGGAGAAGAAGGACAGCCTTCCCTTCCTCATGAGGTCAGAGGCTTGCCCACCCCCACAGGGCTTCTCTTGTAGTCCTGGCTGTCTTGGACTTGCTTTGTAGACTAGCCTGGCCTTGAACTTACACAGAGATCCACCTGCCTCTGGGTTAAAGGCCTAGAGGCTTTTTGGGGTAGGGGGTGGGGGGAAGGGAGACAGGGTTTCTCTGTGTAGCCTTGGCTGTCCTGAACTGCTTTGTAGACCAGGCTGGCCTTGAACTCACAGTGATACACTTGCCTCTGTTTCCCAAGTGCTGGGATTAAAGGAGTGTGCCACAGTGCCTGGCCCTAGAGGCTTTTCGTTTTTGTTTTTTTTTTTTTAAAAAAAAAAAAACCCTGCTCTTAAACCTATCTTGTCACTGATGTGAAGTGGAGACTCACCTTTTCAGGCTGTGTGAAGAACTTCATTGGAAGAACTGGGTCCTTTGGTGAGTCTGCATTGCACAGAGCACTCTTGCTATTGATGACACACAGGGCCACGTCGCAAACTGTATAAAGTTTCTAGAGAACAAGAAAAACTGTAATTTCCACAACTGCACAATAATTATAAGTACAATCCTATAAGATATATAAATTCAAATTGAAAAAAACACGTGGCCACTTGTTTCTTCAGCAGCTCCCATTTCTATTCAGTATTCTTTAGACTTCCAGAAAAGAGTTCAGACCATGAAGATGTATACATTTTCTCTTGCTACCACAGGATGCTGTATGTTTTCAATCAGCTGGTATCTTCCGGTCCAGGTGCTAACACCTTTTTAGAACATTAAAAGTTTCCAGGAAAAATAATCTTTGTGAGTACAGGCATTAAAAAGATAATCAGGCCTAGAAAAAAGGCTCAAGAATTAACAGCAAGCCGGGCACAGTGGTGCATACCTGTAATCCCAGTACTCAGGGAGGCAGAGGAAGGAGAATCTCTGTGAGTTCCAGGCCAGCCTTGACTACAAAGTCCAGGATAGCCAAAGATACACAGAGAAACCCTGTCTCAAAAACAAAACAAAAACAACAACAAAAACAGCACTTGTTGCTTTAGGAGATAACATGGCTTTAGTTACCACTACCTACATGGTGACTCAGAGCCTTCTGGCGCTTCAGTCCCAGGGGATCTGAGCCTTCCTCTGAACCTTCTGAACAGGCATCAGGCGCACACTTCGTACACAGTAATACATGCAAACCACTCAAATACAGTTAAAAAAAAAAAATTGAACATTTGCAGCAACTATGACTATGTCTCAGTAAGCACTGTGATTTAAAGTGGCACACAGCCGGCGTCCAGCTACCTCGTTGGTCTTGGACTCGTCTGGAGACTGGGCATCTCTGGTCAGCTTGATGTTCTCCGCCATCTTCTTCATGAAAGCATGGCTGTTGTTCTCATTCTTTGTCATTAGAACTTCAAGCATAAACCACAGGCACCTAAGTGGCAAATATATTAAAGAGAATAAAAATAATTTTTTGCATAATGGATTAAGCAGTTATTTAAAAGTTTGATTGCATAATATTAAAAAAATTAGCAACACATTTTATTAATGACATCAATTCAAGTGGATTTTCTTTTTCCTGCCGCCCAAGCTTATATAGCTTAGAATTCATCTTTTCTGTCTCTGCTCTCTGAATGGTGACTGTTGGGGTTACAGGTATAAGCACCATGTCTGGCTCAAGAGGAAAACTAAGTCACAAGACATTTAAAATAAAACTGCTTACTCTGTGATTTTCTGAGTTTCAAGAGGTGCATAAACACCACAGAGGGTCTCAATAGACTGTGGTGTGTTTCAGTCCACAGCGGAGCTGGAAAAAAAAATTGATCTGCACACCCTGCAAGCTGTGCAGAGGTTTGTTACTGTCATATAAACTGTGACGAGACGTGTCAACTCTCATGTGTTATGAGACTGCTGCGTGTGATCGCCAGCCATAGAGCTAAGTGTATGTATAAAATCATGTTTGTAGCTGGGAGGAGGTGGCACACACTTTTAATCCCAGCACTTGGGAGGCAGAAAGCAGGAGGATCTCTGTGAGTTCGAGGCCAGCCTGGTCTACAAAGTGAGAGTCCAGGACAGCCAAGGCTAAAGAAAGAAATCCTGTTTTAAAAAACCAAACCAAAGAAGAAAACAACAACAACAACAAAACCCCAAACTGTGTGTTTCCTCTTGTCACAGCATACTCAATACATAAACTGAATGAATGGGACATGTACATTTAGTTTCCACGAGCAGTGAACCCCAAATCACACTAAACACGGGCGTCACTTGGGGAAACTGAAAAATCTGGGGATGGGTCTTTTGTTGTTGTTGTTGTTACGTTCTCAGAATGATTGACAGTTAAGAATATCTGCTCTTCTCCACGGAAGGGGTAGAATTAATTTGATAACATCATGTGAGGGCCTGGGCATGTAGCAATGAGTTTCTTCTCAGGTGTGGTGGTTCACTCCTGAGGGGGAAGTTCAAGGTCATCCTCACTGCATGGCTGATTTGAGCCCAGGCAGCGTTACAAGCTTAACACTTCACATGAAAAGTAAAAGCATCTTCTTAGTTAACTCTGGCAGTCAAGTTGAGATGAATATTGGACTGTGGACAATCAAAGCAACCATCATTACATAGAACTGCTGTTCAGAAATACCACACTATTAATGGGCATAATTGTGAAGTGAGCAGGACTCTTTCTAAACAAGAGATGCAGTCTGCTGGATCACAGAGAGGTTGTGGAGGTGGATCTGGCAACTTTATGGGTCATGGCGGAAACTTTGGAGGTAGTGGAGGTAACTTTGGTTGTGGTGGAAGAGGGGACTATGGCGGGGGAGGTGGTGGTGGCAGAGGTAGTTATGGAGGGTGATGGTGGATATAATGGGTTGGGAGGCAATGGTGGAGGACCAGGATATGGAAACCAAGGTGGTGGGTGTGGTGGAGGAGGAGGAGGATATGACGGGTACAATGAAGGAGGAAATTTTGGTGGTAGTAGAACTACAATGACTTTGGAAAGTATAGTGCACAACAGCAAGCAAAATTATGGACCCATGAAGGGAGCAGTTCTGGTGGAAGAAGCTCGGGCAGTCCCTATGGTGGTGGCTGTGGATCTGGTGGTGGAGTGGTGGACAAGGTAGCAGAAGGTTTTAGAAAAAAGCAGCAGAAAAGGCGACAGTTCTCAGCAGGAGAGAGAGCGAAGAGTTGTCAGGAAAGCTGTGGCTGCTTTGAGACAGTCGTCCCAAGTGCATTAGAGGAGCTGTAAAGATCTGCCCCAGAAGGAACAATGATCCATAGTCAGAAAAGCTCCTGCAGCTTCAACAGGAAACCTTCCTTGTTCAGGACGTCACAGGCGCAATTTGCAACAAGTGCAGCTGTGGATGAACGCAGTGTAGTGTCACTTAAGATTTACACCTGAGGTTGTTTAGCTGTTGTACACTGCCCTGTAAACTGTGGTAGTGGTACGAGGAATAAAAAATTAAGGAAGTCTTAACTTTAAAAAACAAAAGTTAAGAATGATCACAATTTGTAGAATTCCTGAAACGCATGACTTACTCTTTAATGTCACGAAGTTGATCAACATCTTGTGATCTTGTGAAGTCGGGGTCATGGGCTAGCAGGTGAATCATGTACGGCACCACATACTCAGGCAGCAATGATGATAGTTTCTCTAAAAGGGAAGCATCACAGTTAGCAAAATAGTTTTTATATATGCCATCCGTGTTTGAGTTCTAAGCATTTGCTTCTATTTTCCTCTCAGCTATTTACAGTTGAAGGGAACGCGCGCGCGCGCGTGTTTGTGTGTGTCTGTCTGTCTGTCTGTCTGTCCCCAGATGACACTTTCACTTCAAAAGCCAAAGGGTAAACATATTCGACAGCAGATGACTGGAGAAGTTAGGAAAAAATATATACTCCAACACCTGAGTGATGTGTAGGAATTGAACCACACTGATGATGGCATGAGAAATCACAATTACTCAGGACAATTTTAAACCAAGTAAATGATTCTAATGCAAGATTTCAGTTTCTACAAATACTATGTCGATAATGCCTACATACTATAGAGTCAGCCATTTACTAGTGGAAATGCAGGTGTCCCTCTCTGACACACACTGTGAACCATCAAGTACATACCAGTAGCTGTGGGGCTCTGTTTAATGTACTCCCTGCGTATGCTGATGTTCTTGAGCAGACACTGGCGCGCGTGTGCCCTTCTTTCCTTCACAGGATCTTTGGCACACAGTGCAAAGATGGCCATATACTCCAATGGGAGCAACAACTTCACGAGTGCCTTATGAAGCTTCTGGGCAAATATCTGCCGTACTTGGTAGCACTCGTCCTGTATCAGCGCAAAACAGAGATAAAGGAGATGAGTAATCACTTACATACACATGCACAACAGCACTTTAAAGCATTTCCTCTTTGTTAAAGACTTAAAATATGGTTATATTGTAGCAATGAAAACAACAATCTCTTCTGTGTATATATCCATATATGAAATGCATCTGTACTCAGAGAAAAGTAACTGCATTCAGACTGAAGACAAAGATTTGAAATAAGTTTTCCACTTACGTTAATAACAAGTGCACAGAGCTGAAACTGTTCTGGGGTAATAATTTCATGGTAACAAGGTTCCTGAGCAAGCTTCATTATGGCACTACCAGCAGCTAATCGCAAGCGAGACATATCAGATTTACTATAAATAAACAAAAAGAAATAAACATTTCCTATAACCATTATTACATATAAGACTGATTGCTTTTTGAGTGTGAGATTGGTAGTATGCAACCAAATGTGCAAAGAAAGGCCTACTTTGTGTTTATGAGCTTAGCTGAGATAAAAAGCTTGAGTCACTGTGGCTTCCAGCCAGGCTCTGCCTCCAGTTGTTCAGCAACCAACCAAACTATTTATAATGCTAAGAAAAGCCACTTTCATTACAGTCTGTACACCTCATGTTAAGGACACATGGTCATTGTGAAAATTTGATTTAAACAAACCAAACAAATATCATTTCAAATACATTTGCCAAGTCATATGCATTTACACACTGTTAAAGCTCTGTGAATCCCACACATTTTATAAATGTCAGTGAAACAATTATAAAGGAAAAGCCAGACAGAGTAAAGGATACAGAGATTAGAATGTGGTTATATGTATATTTTACATTGATTATTTTATCATGTTTCACGAATGCTTATATATCAGTATAAGAACATATTTAAAAGGGCAGATATGGGCTGGACGTGGTGGCGCACGCCTTTAATCCCTGCACTCAGGAGGCAGAGGCAGGCGGATCGCTGTGAGTTCGAGGCCGGCCTGGTCTACAAAGTGAGTCCAGGACAGTCAAGGCTACACAGAGAAACCCTGTCTCCAAAAAAACAAACAAACAAACAAACAAACAAATAAATGGGCAGATATAAAATGTCTCACAGTCTGCCCGGGGATGGTGGCACACGCCTTTAATCCCAGCACTCAGAAGGCAGAGGCAGGTGGATCTCTGTGAGTTTGAGGCCAGCCTGGTCTACAAAGTGAGTCCAGGACAGCCAGGGCTACACAGAGAAACCCTGTCTCAAAAAACCAAACCGAAAGAAAAAAAGTTTCACAGTCCTTCTACAAAGACGATACCAACTCACAAGGAGAATAAGAAAAGAATTGTTTTTAATTCCCAGTGAGGAAGAATTAGTGTTTTTTCAATTTGAATGAGGAAAGTTATTAGTTGAGTTTAGATCACATTAATTAGTTTAGATTACTTAGTTTAGAACTACAAATACTTAAAAATTTATTTTCCCAGGTCAATTGGTAACATTTAGCGTCCAATTGTATTGTGGATTGTGCACAGGTATCACTGAACTTTAAGACCTCACTGTAAAGGTATCCAAAATATAAAGATTTCGTTATTGCCAACCCATCTCTAACCACTCTGTTGATTTAAACTCCCATTGGCTTACCCACTGTATAAAAAAAAAAAAAAAAAAGGGCGGGTTTTATTTTTTTCCATACCACTTCATTTTATAAAAGCATTAAGCACAATGAACTATAATTGCCTATAACTCTCTTAAAGCATATCTTCTATTTTCTGGAAGAAATATTTTTAAAATAGCACAGCAATACCTAGTATCTAAAAGTGCTCAATAAATATTGAATGCATGAAAAAAAAATAAAAATTATGTCCCTTACACAAATTTAAGTAGAAATCATGAGTTATCACTGCTGGTGCTCTTGATGGCAAATATTTGAAAGAAATAAGGAAATTGGCAATTTCATATAAGTAACAAAAAGGTCAGTAATTTCACTACATTGAAAGTGGAAGTTGGGGGCTGGAGAGATGGTTCAGTGGTTAAGAGCACCGACTGCTCTTCCAAAGGTCCTGAGTTCAATTCTCAGCACCCACATGACAGCTCACATCTGTCTGATGCAGTTTTCTGATGTGTAGATGTAATGTAGGCAAAGTATCCATATACATTGAATAAGTAAATTTAAAAAAAAAGTGGAAATTAATTTATCCATTTTTTTGTTCTTTTCTTGAGATTATCAGGCTCTACCCGGCCCCCCCCCCCATTTTGACCTATCACTGTAAGTCATTCCATTTGTTCAATCATATTACAGGGTTATCTGTTTTTGCTACACTTCTCATAATGTTACAAAGTAGAAATTCAACAAGTAATTGTTCAATTATCCACCAAATGTGATGATGCAACATCACACTTGAGCTGTGTAATGTAACACTAAACTGGTTATAACTAAAAAATTGTTAGGAGAAGGTGAAGATGAAAACATTCTAACATTCTTCAATGTATCCAGGAGATAAACCCAAAGCTCACAGTGTGGTTACAGTAGTCAGTAGTAGTCAAGGAGAGGAACTCTTACTCAAACTAGGGGAAAAGGAAACCAGAAAGAAAGCTCACCTGATCCTCTTTTGCTCTGTCAGGTCACCCTCACTAACCAGCATCGCTGATAATAACCGAAGAGTTGAGTTGGCAGATTTAGACTGGTTGTTTTTCATACCCAACAGCCACCTTACCAGAAGTTTAATTGCCTGTACCTATAAAATATTAACATGCTAAAAAAGAAAGCAACTTCAAATTAAAGGGAAGATTAATCTGAACTTGATTACTGACACTACTTATCGTCATCAGTGGGTATTTATTACCCAAGGCAGTGGGAGAAGAGGAATAAGAATACTGCCCTGCTCAGTCTGTACAACGCGCCTTTCCCACAGCTCTGCATGTTCTGATTTCCAGCAGAAAAGGCAAATGACACATCACTGTGACAGATACTCCTTCAAGTCTGGCTCCCTAGGTTTTGACACTATTTAATTTTTTTCCCTTTAATTACTTAATAAAATACACTTTAAGCTAGGGAGTGGTGGTGCATGCCTTTAATCCCCTAACTTGGGAGGCAGGTGGATTTCTCTCAGTTCCAGGCTTTTTAAAAACAGTATTTAAACAGTGTTAAAATAAAAAAGTATTTAAAACAGTGGTTACTAGAGATTAGGCAGGTGGGAGGAGGGAGAAATGGACGGTAACTGTATACATGTATACATGTAGTAACATTATTTAATTGTTTGTGTGTTTTTTTAAAGACAGTAACTCTCTATAAAGCCTTGGCTTTTCTGAAACTATGTAGGCTAGGCTGACCTAGAACTCAAGAGATCCACCTGTCTGTGCCTCCAGAGGGCTGGGATTAAAGACATGTGCCACCAGATTGGCCAAAGTATTAACTTTAAATAGTCACAATTTAATAATTAATGTTTAACAATGATCAATTGGACATTTTAAGGTAGCTAGTAGAAAGGACTAAAGACATTCTCAATACAAAGAAATGACAATATGCTAGCTTATCTTGATCTGACTATATTATAACATAACTCCACAAAAAGCACAATAGGTATAGATTTAAAATCTTTAAAAATGTGAAAATAGCCACTATGCTGCTTAGAAACTATTATTTAAAGAATTTCATAGTGTTGTAGTATCAGAAAACCATTGGCTAAATCAAGTCTGGCTCATCTTAAACATCTTGACGAAAATGTTGGCGTTTATAACAATATTTGTGGTCTATTTATATATTTTTGTTTTTTCAAGACAGCCTTGGCTGTTCTGGAACTCTCTTTGTAGACCAGGGTGGCCTCAACTCACAGAGACTCATCAGCCTCTGCGTCCTGAGTGCTGGGATTAAAGGCCTGTCCCTGGCTTATTTGTGGTCTTACTTATCTGAACGACTGTTCAGATATATCTGAAGAGCTAGCTAAAGATCTAAGTATTGTTTTGTTTTGTTTTGTTTTTTTGGTTTTTCGAGACAGGGTTTCTCTGTGTAGCCTTGGCTGTCCTGGACTCACTTTGTAGACCAGGCTGGCCTTGAACTCACAGCGATCCGCCTGCCTCTGCCTCCCGAGTGCTAGGATTAAAGGCATGCCCCACCACGCCCGGCTTGTTTTGTATATTTTTATATCAACAATCAGACAAAAATATATGACTAAAAGAGCTCTTTTGCTGGCTAAATCCCCAGCAGCAATTCAAACCCCAAACAAAACAAAGCAAAGCAAAACTCCAGACAATGGGAACCACAGCTCCCTAGAGAAGTATTACTTTATAATGAATTTTAAAGTAAAGTGCCTTGAGGCTAGAGAAAGGGCCCAGTAGTTCTGAGCACTATTGCTCTTCATGGGACCCAAGTTTGTTTCCACCCATGAAGGATAACTCACAACCTTGGGTACCTTTGACTTTAGGGGGACCTGACTACCTCTGACCTTGAGGGGGCCTGCACTCACTCGTACACACGGATGCATGTACATGTATGCACACACGAGTACACACGGATGCATGTACATGTATGCACTCACTCGTACACACGGATGCATGTACATGTATGCACACACGAGTACACACGGATGCATGTACATGTATGCACACACGGATGCATGTACATGTATGCACTCACTCGTACACACGGATGCATGTACATGTATGCACACACGAGTACACACGGATGCATGTACATGTATGCACTCACTCGTACACACGGATGCATGTACATGTATGCACACACGAGTACACACGGATGCATGTACATGTATGCGCTCACTCGTACACACGGATGCATGTACATGTATGCACACACGAGTACACACGGATGCATGTACATGTATGCACACACGAGTACACACGGATGCATGTACACGTATGCACTCACTCGTACACACGAATGCATGCACATGTATGCACACACGAGTACACATACTACACATACTTGATAAGTAAATAATGAATAAATAAAGCAGCGCACCAGAGAACGCTTACTATTAAATTAAAATGCCCTAGATAGCCAGGCACGATGTCAGCACTCAGGAGGCAGAGGCAGGTGGATTGCCGTGAGTTCAATGCCAGCCTGGTCTACAAAGAGAGCCCAGGACAGCCAAGGCAACAGAGAGACCCTGTCTGGAATAAACATAAAGGGGCGGGGTGGGGGAAGCCAGGTTATTGAGACCCATCCACATTTACCTTAGCTAGAACTTCAGGAGAAACTTCCTCATCTGGAGACCATAGTTTTCCATTCTTCTCACCTGTTGACTACAGACAATTGAAAAGATTTAGTTCTTCATCCTGAGTAATATACAATGTGAAAATATTTAGGTAAAAGAACTTAGAAATGGAAAACAAATTTGGAGGAGTCACACTTTCCAACCTCAAAACACATTGGAAACCTATAAGCAAACAAGACCACGGAGCAAGACTCGAGATACAGAACAATGGATTACAAGGGAAAAACCCTTTTTGTTAAAAACAAAAAACAAACAAACAAACAAACAAACAAACAAAAAAACCCCACTTTTTCATATACAGGTTAATTCATTTTGACAAGGGTACAAATATGTTCTGGGGAAAAAACTGTATTTTAAACAAATGGTGCTGAGAAAAGTGAATGAATGACGCTAGAATGTTATAGCATCTTACAAACACAACCTAAAAAGGAAAATGAAACTAAGCTAACACAAGAAATCCTAGAGGACAACATACTTAGCAAATACTAAATAAGTGTTTAGTACCCAGAATGTCTAAATAATCTCTGCTGGTACAGCGGCAAATGCCTCTAATTCCAGAATTTGGGAAGGAGGCAGAGATACAGGGTCTCAAAGCCAGCCTTTGTTATACAGAGCGCTGGAGCCCAACTTGGCTGTACAAGACCAATCTCCAAACCACCAAAACGTACACCTCAATAATAACAAACAAAAGTACTTAAAGGATCTGAACACACCACTTTCCCAAAAGACACAAAGAAAACAAGAACACAGAAATGATTCTAAATACCATTTCTTTTTTAAAAAGGAAACCATACGCATAATAAAATACCATTTTACATTATTCCTCATAAAGATTGGAGAAACTGGAACCTTCAGATTTGGTTGGTTAAAAAGTTTAAAAAGGGATAGATGCTATGGTAACCAGTTTGGTAGTATCTAAAAATGTTCAATAATAATCATGTTACTTAGAAATCTTAAGTGTAGTACATAGTAGCATTAATTACAATTGCCAAAAGGTGGAAACAATCCAAACTGTTAATTAGCAAAGTGTGAAGTCTACAAAGGGGTTATTTTTCAGCAGGAAAAGAAAATAAATAAGATTTTTATCAATAACACAATAAAAAGAATCTTAGAAACAATGCCAAGTAAAACAAGCTAGATTATAAAAGAACAAGTATTAGACAGTAAGATACCTAGAAAACATTCACAGAGTCGGCAGGTGGGCTCTAAGGGGCTGTATTAAGGAAAACCTGAGGAGGCTGCCTAGCAGGTAGAAGGAGACAACTGACTCCATCAGACGTCCTCTAAGCCGTGTTAGCACACTGTAATGCACACTCCCTAATTTCTGGATTGTTAGATCCTTTTAAAAATACACTGTAGGTGCTACAAAGATGGCTCAGGGCGTAAGAACAATTGCTGCTCTTACAGACAACCTAGGTGCTATACTCAGCATTTGCACTTTTTCTAGCCTCTATAGGCATTGGATACACATGATACAGGCATACATGCAGGCAAAATACCCATACACATAAAAAGAAATCTTTAAAAAATAATAATTTTAAAGTAACAAACAGTTATTTTATCAATAGGCTATAGTGTGGTATTTAAAAACTTCTACATAGTAACTAAGTTAGATTATATTAGGTACATCAGTCACCTCAGACCTAACACGAAGCGTCACACACACACACACACGCGCACACACACACACACACTCACACATACACACACACACACGCGCGCACACACACACTCACACACACACACACGCGCACACACACATACACACACACGCGCACACACACACACGCACACACACACGCGCGCGTGCGCCCCTAGATATTGAAAAAGAGATGTTTCTTTGTCATCAAAGATAGAGACAGTCTTAAACTCAAGACTCTAAATTCAATTAAATTAGAAACTTACCCTGTCATTCATCAGAAGATCTTTAACGATAAAGTTTGCCACTACAGATTTCATTGGGGAAGCAAACTGATCTGGTGCTAACATGGAAATGTGGCCCAGTGAGACTAATGGAGTTATAAGTTGTTCTGGAACATCAGCGTTCAGACTCCTACTGAGAGGCTAAGAAAATACAACCAAAAAATTACCCATTGGTGTTATATATTGCCATTACATAGTCTACAGCTGTCCTAATTTTACCATGTCCAAGTCAACCTGTTTTACTGATATGATCAAACTTAATTTAATCATCTTAGATAGTTGGTTATTTCACCTACTAAAATATAACTGTGGTGATTCAAATGATAATGGCCTCCACAGGGTCACAGTCACTGGGCATGAGCACGGCCAGGCCCAGTGTGTCCCTTCTCTCTGCTCACTGGGGAACAGATGTGAGTTTTCAGCTACTTCTATCTTCCAACTGCCATGCTCCCCACCATGACCTCTGAGTTGAGAGCAAGTCTGCAATCAACTCCTTTCATTTGCGAGCTGCTTTGGACATGGTGTGTAATGACAGTGCTAAGATAACAAGTAACACAGTAATAAAACTGAAAAAATATAGAAAAAAATAAGCCCAAGAAAAGAAATAAAGACATCTCCCTTTTAGCAAAACTGTGGACTTATTTTCCATGTCTCTTCATCTAATTTGTTATGTTGGTAGATTTTTTTTTTTTTACGCTAAGAGAGTTTAAACAACCTAGAATTATAAAAATTAAAGAGTTTGTGGCATAGTATCATCTAAAATTTATAACAATAGTAATACCATTCAAGAATAAGAGTCTGAACCAGGCAGGTGGCGCACGCCTGTATTGCCAGCACTGGGGTGGCAGAGACTGTAGGTCTCTGTGAGTTCGAGGCCAGCCAAGATCAAGAAACAGGTTGTCTTGAAAAGCAAAACAAACAAACAAAAAAGAAGCAGAGTCTGTTCAAGAGTCATACACAGAGAACTGATGACAGGATTTCTGTTGGGGCATGGCGGTAGGTAGCTCAGCCATCTATTAACAGTGTGAGGATAAGCCAGGGCAGACAAGACGCATGGTAAGGAGAGCGTCCGCCAGGGTGCACTGTGTGAACCTGGACTAACAGCTGAGCGGACAAGTGCAGAGTGGAGTTGCACTTTAATGTAAGGACACATATATACAGCCTTAAAACCTGGACTCCAGCTTTGCCAAATCACAGTCCGACACAAACCAATGGAAACACATTCTGTGTGCTGTGCATACCTCAAAAATCTGTGCAAGCTGGACTTCCTTGTTTGAGAAGATGGCATGGATGCAGTGCACAGCCTGCTTTGCTTGGTGTGGAGTACCCCTCTTTGCTTTCTGATGTAAAATAGGGATTAAGGTTCTGCCAAAAACAATAACACAGCTGTATTTTTCTGAAGTGTGCAAATCCCTAAGTTTCTTCTTATTCTTCATTCTGCTCCATCATTAGGTAGGTGCCAGCAGAGGAGGCTGGGTTAGACAGTATTCGACTGATTAAAAAATTTAAAGTTCCTTATCGGTTTCAAAGTATAAACCAAGACATAAAATAGCAAACAATTTTCATTTTAAAGCCAATGCTTTGGTATAGAAAAATAACAAACTACCCACTCCCTTCCGTTATTCCAAAGTAGAGAAGGAAAGAAAAAAAAAGTAACAAAAGACTAAGTTTTACTAAACAGCTGAAATGCTATCAGAGAAAGTACACACAGATATAGATGCATACCATTTGGTAAAATAAAACAAAGTTTTCTAATAATCACTCAATACAAGTATAGCTACCATTTGAGGTTATCTCTAACATGGATTAATTCAACTAATGAATATTAACGCCTGAAAACAAGTATTACAACATAGCAAAGAAAGCTAAAAACATAAGAATCTACTGAAACTGCCAAAGTTTACACAGATTAAGAAAACATGAAGCGGGGGCTGGAGAGCTGGCTCAGAGGTTAAGAGCACTGGCTGCTCTTCCAAAGGTCTCGAGTTCAATTCCCAGCACCCACATGGTGGCTCACGACCATAATGAGAGATCTGGTTCTCTCTTTTGGCATGTAGGCAAAACACTGTATGCATAAATAAATAAATCTTTAAAAAAAACACGAAGCTGGATTTTGAGGCTATATGTGTATGTATGTATGTATATGTATCAATGCATTTAATCACATGGAAGATAAAGTAAAATTATTTCTATAGAATAATATGAAAACAAATATAACAAAGGAATAAATGCTGACCATATGACAAAACATGTATATGAAAGAAATATATTCATATGAACCTATAAAATATGCACATATAGAAAGAAGGAAGAGTATTCATAAAAAATTTTAAAACATTAATAACAACTCTCTTCCTTTTGTTTTCCTAGGCTCAAACGTGTACTCCCAACTGCAAATGCTGGGGGGTTACATGTGCCCCTAGAAAGTGCTACGGACTTGCAGCCTTATGTATATTAAATAAACACTACCATGGAGCCACATACCAAGCTCCAGTTTTTATTTTTCATGGTAAACATAAACTGTTAGAATCAGATGAAATCTGTACAACAAAATAACTCTACAGCAAATATTTGTTACACCTTCAATACAGTCTTAAAAGGGCACTATTTTATAAGCTACAAAGTTGATGTAACCAAATGCAAAGGCCTAAATAAAACAATTAGAAAACAAAAACAAAAAAATCTATGAGTAATATTGGAGGCCACAAGCCATATACTATATCCAAAGCCAAAAATGCCTGGAACATGCTAATCAGTATAATTCTGACATACTGATGAATGTCTCAAGTCTACCTCTAGTGAGATCTAAACTATGGCACAGAGATTCCCATGTCTAACCAGCCTTGCTAATCTGAGCACTGTTTGGTCATTTGTTCATAAACTCGCTACTACTAATACTGGTGAATGACTAAAGAAAATACACTTAAATGTACTTTATGCTCATGATTGTTGTTGTCAGTATCTGTTACCAAGCAACTAGCAAATATTTTATGATTAATACAATTTAATTGCCCCTATTTTCTTTGTTGGGACAGCAAGGTGGGAGCTACTGAATTTATAACCAACTGAAAAGAAAAAAGTCAGACTACATGGATACATTAATCATAAATATATTAAAATGTAATTATATTTATATGCCTGTACGTGGCATGTACACTTGAGTGCAGGTGCCTGTGAAGTCCAGGTGTCAGATCCCCTGGAGCTTGAATTACAGTATTATGAGTGCTGGAAACCAACTAGGGTTTCAGCAAAAGCAGAGCAACGTGCACTCTTAGCTACGGAGCCCCCTCCAGTCTCAAAAGATAGTTTTGATCAAGCCGTATGCATATGTACTACTGTTTAAAGCAAGCCCCAAATGACACAAAAATAAGGTAGCCTTTCTTTGTTTTTTTTTTCTCTAGAGTGCTATAGTCCAAAGGCACCCTTGGGTGATTATTGAGGTCTTCGGTGTGGTTTCCTTTTCTGTGTTATTTCTTTCATCCTCCACTCTTCTAAAGAACGACTTTTCCTCTTTGACGCTGAAGATAACCAAGCGACCTTGTCTTCTTTCTAGTGCTTCTTTTGATACAGCATTCTTTTAAAAATAGGACTCTTGCCTTAAAATGTATAAATATTATAAGTTGGGAAGAAAATCTCATCAACTTTATTCTATTGTGTTAATGATCTTTTTTCCTTTTCTGTACACAGGGCTTTGAACCAGGGTTTCCTGTGTGCCAAGTAAGTACTCTCCCACTGAGCTCTATCTTTATATAATCTCCCCCCCAGCCCCCGCAGAAATTGTTTTGAGAGCTGAGCAGTGGTGGCGCGCACGCCTTTACTCTCCACTCTCGGCAGGCAGACCTCTGAGCTGGAGGCCAGCCTGTTCTACACAGTGAGTTCCAGGACAGCCAAGGCTACACAAAAAGCCCCTCAAAAGACAGAGAGACGAAGTCTTTGTGCCTGGATTTGCAACATGTGCCGCCCAGCCTGGCCCTGATGAGCTTTATGATTGTATGTACAGATACATAAGCAATGTAATTTTTAGACCACAAACTCTTTGAAGACACAGACTGACTGGATAATCCTTTTGTACCAGATAATTTAAACTTAGTAGAATTTTCAGAAGTACATTTGTCCTATTATCATCACAGTATGAGACAAACCTTGTTTGTATTGGATTTACCATCAACTATTTGGACAAACAATAGACACCCGATGGTAATGGACGATCTCAATGTGTTCTCGCATGTCTCCCACCATAACCACAAGTGCAATCCAAAGATGTCAAACAAACTATGAAATGTACTTTATTCTTATGACTGCTGTAACCATTATCAGTTACAAAGCAACTAATAAATACTTTACGATGGACACTGTTTAATTGTGCTATTTTTCTTCATTGGAACAGGAAGGTGATAGCTATTGAATTTATCATCAATTTGAAAGGGAAAAAATACATAAATTAGAAAGATATATTAATTTTGTGATAACTTTCGAATACCAAAGCTTTGAAGTATTTTCCTTTATACACAGTTGCAGCTTGATCATCTGCATTTGTCCCGCCTGTGAGGGGATGGGCAGCAGGCGGGGAACTAAGGAGACATATAAATAGCATGAAAGCAGAAGCTTGCTTTCTGCTCCTATCTCCTTCCATTAAAGAGAAATCATGACTCTAGTACTCCCACACACAGAAACTTGTGTTTACCATGTAAAAAATATACTCACGATCGTATCTGGGGAAGGTCTGTTTCTATTTTGTGGCCTGTGTTTCTAAAGATTTGTATTGCAGCCTCAGCTACCTTGTCATCCTCCATCCTTAGGCACTGTAACAAGGACTCATAGGTCTCTGCAGAGTGGAACGAGGTAGGATGTGTGAAAGACAGAACCTGGAGGAACAGATACACCTTTAGGAGGACAGACAACAGCTCTATCTATTAAAAGGGAGTTTCTTTCAATAAATGTCACGTTCTGGTGGGCATATACTGGATAGTCCTCATGGAATACAGATTACATATTTTAGCCACCACTGCAGTTACTTTTACTCATGAGACATTAACAGGACTGCTGTATGGTGGCTTCCAGTCACTTCCTCAAGATAACTGACATGTCACCTCTGCCCTAATCGTCTCATCAGTTTATACTACTACTTAGAATAAAGACTGTCTGTCTTTCTAAAAACTACTTATTTAATTTTAATTTTATGTGCATTGGTGTTGTCTACATGTATGTCTGTGTAGGATCCTCTGGAGTGAAGTCACAGACAGTTGGTAAGCTGCCGTGTGGATGCTGGGAATTGAACCTGGGTCCTCTCGAAAAGTAAGCAGCACTCTTAACTACTGAACTATCTCTCCAGTATCCTCTTAAAAACAAAACAAACAAATAAATAAATAAATAAATAAAAGATAAAAAAAAAGTCAGTGTATTTCATGTGCGTGTAGGTATACGTGTGCACTCATGCCCAGGAAGGACCAAGCGCGACTTTGGGTGTTGCCTCAGGGAGCACAGTCCAGCTTCTCGTTGCCTTGGGGCTCACTGACTGAGACAGTGAGCCTCTGGGATCCTCCTGTTTTTCTTCCCTGGTGCTGGAGTTACTAGTACGCCACCAAGGCAGGTATTTTTACTTGGGTAATGAGGAATCTCACATTTGCAACACAAGTTCTTTGCCAACTGAAATGGCTGATTTCTTACAATTGCAATGAGTACTCTCAATGTATTCAGGTATGAGGATTTTTATCCAAAAGTTTATTGATTCAACTTTTACAGCTTAGGCTGTGAAAATGATAGTCTGTGTAGAATGTCAAGTGAAATCATCACAGAAAGTTCATCGATCACAACCATCAACAATGAACCAATGAAACTCTGAGTTATGGATGATGAACATACAATTGTTAGCTTATCTGTTTGGGCATGAACCCTACCCAGTCTACCATGAAGGAAGTCACACCAGCTTATGTAAGAAATGGCTACAAATCCATCTTTACATGTGAGAATGATGAGACTAGCCTCCCTCAGATATAAGCGCCAAGGGAAGAGGTAGGAAATTGAGTAGTCCATCTTCATAATCTTTCTCTCTCTTTTTTTGTTTTTGTTTGTTTGTAGTCCTGGACTCCCTTTGTAGACCAGGATGGCCTCCAACTCAAGCAATCAGCCTGCCTCTGCCTCCCGAGTGCTGGGATTAAAGGCGTGTGCCACCACGCCCGGCAATCTTTCTCTCTCTTTAAAATAATTTATTAAACTTTATTTTTTGTGCATTGGTGCCAGATCCCTTGGAACTGGAATTACAGACAACTGTGAGCTACCATGTGGTTGCTGGGAATTGAACCTGAGTTTAATTCCTTTGGAACTGCAGACAGTGCTCTTGACCACTGAGGTATCTCTCCAGCCCCCATCCTCATGTTCTAAAAAGTAAACATTACATACATTGACAGAAATGTGTTCAGTGAGGTTTCTTTATTTACAAAAGATCTGGAGAACCTGATTTTACAAATGAACCAAAATGCTGGAGAGGTGGCTCAGCGGTTAAGAGCACTTGTTCTTGCAAAGGACCCAGGTTTGATTACCAGCACCCAAACAACGTCTCACCACATCTTTAAGGGTCAGACATGTGTGTGATGCAGACAGACATGCAGGCAAAGCACTCATATGAATAAATGCAAAACCTTTCTTTTTGTAAATGAACAAAAAAGCAGTAGATTAGAACTATTTCCCTCCGGGCTGGCTATGTCGCCCAGAGGTTGAACACCTGCTTGCCTTTCGAGGTCCCTTGGTTTGATCCCTGGCACCTCCAACATTCTCTCTAGCACTAGGCTTGTCTCTTCTTCAGTTTGTCTTGCTGTAATTTCAATGTCTTTTTGCCTCAGTTTCTCCTTTTCACTCAATTCAATGAGAGCTGTTACTTTCCCCCTTCCTGAAAGTGACCTGTATTGACTCACACTTGGCTCTTATTTATAGGTAATTTGAATTATTCTGCACTTATTAAGATCACAAATAGCTTTAAAGTGTCCCAGTCAGACAGACGATGTCATATAACAAGTCCAGTTGTCAGTCAACTGCCTCAGATACAGCTTCTTTAAAAGATAAGGCTGACTGGGTGCAGTGATGCACTCCTATAATCCCAGCACTCAGTTAGGAAGAGGTAGGCAGACCTCTCCCAGAGTTCCAGGACAGCTTGGTCTACAAAGTGAGTCCAGGACAGCCAGGATTACAAGAGAAACCCTGTCTTGAGAAGGAAAAATAAAATAAAAAAATAAAAATAAATAAATAAATAAATAAATAAATAAATAAATAAAGCAAAGACTAGACTATTTAGTATACATGGTCATAAGTATAGCATGATATAAAAGGTGATCAAAATAAAATTTTTTTAAATATCCTACTGCATGATGTAAAATGATTTATATTATGAAACAAAAATTAATCTTTATAAAATCTGATCTCTAGCCAAGCATGGTATCTGATATCTGTAATCACAGTGCTTGGCAAGCGGAGAGGCAGAAGGTTAGATGAGTGTGCTCCATGGCAGTGTGTGCTATAGAATGAGACTCTGTTTAAAAAAAAAAAAAAAAATGTAATTCCTACCAGAAAAATTTAATCTTTTGACTAATCTAAAGTAAAACAAACCTGTTTATGCACACCATGAAGAGATTGCCTTTATCAGGTTTTTTCTGTTCGTTTCAAGATAAGGTAGCCTTGGCGCCACCATACTTGGCACCTTTATGTATCACATATCTTTAGAACTAAATGAAGGTAAAATTGTTTTTAAAAATACCTTAAGAAGCTCAAGTCCTGAGCGAATGGCTGCGTCTGGACTTACACCCTCCTCGTCATCGTCTGCTGTTCCTTCTATTGACTTATTCATCAATTTTACTAGTGCACTATTAAAGAAAATGTAAGTTAGTAAGGCTGCTTAGACTAGTCACTGTAGCCCAACTAACATATGCTAAACAGAAACCAAAGAGACTCTTGTCAAAGGAAATCTTGTACCATGAGGACCAGTACTGACTACTGGGTAGGTGAGGCACTTTACACTACCCTCCCCCAAAACATAATGTGTAATAGCAACAACACTCCGACTGAAAAATGAGACAGTTAAATAATATACTATAATACGAATAGCTATTTTAATACTTCCACATATTATGAGACTAATACGCAACAATAAAACAATATAAAAAGTTGACAACTGGGCAAATGACCATTCAGAACAAAAATCAGATAGTAGGGGGCAGATGAGATGGCTCAGTGGGTAAAAGCACTTGCTACCAAGCTTGATGCACTGAGTTTGATCCCTGAGACCCACATAATGGAAGACAAGGCTTCCTGAAAGTTGTTCACTGACCTCCAAATATGTGCCACATGTGTATGTATGAATATACAATGAATAAATGTAATTCAAAGACCCAGCAACAAACATATACAAGAAAAGTAGTACTAATTGTAGTAGCAAATTAATTTTCAGAATCAGTAATTCCATTTTAAGAAATTACTAACAGAGAAGCAATTAATCAGAAACATTATGCTGTATTCATAAACAGATGCAATTAGAAACTGTGTAACTCTAAGTAACAGTTATCTTTTCAACAAATATACTACCACAAAAAGGAACATTACCTGATCAATAAATACCAAGCTAACAGAATAGACTTATTTGTTTTTGCAACATGATCCCACACGAATCCCAGGCTGACTTCTCTTGGTCCTTCTTGACTCAGTCCTTGAGCGACAGGGTCGCACAGGACTACAATTACTGCTGTCTAGTTACTTTCCTTGTCTAAACTTATAGCAGTTAAAGTAAAAACAAATATGAGACTGGGAATGTGGTTCTTAAGTAGGACTGCCACGTCTGCCCAGCTCTGGGTGTGGTCCTGGGTGTGGGGGGGCATGAGTGTAATTCTAAACAAAGGAAGCTAAAGTGGGGCTGTCATGAGGTCAAGGCCTGAATACCAAGTCAGCTAGAGTTATATATCAAGATTCAGTCTCAAAAACCAGGGACGGATGTGGGGTGAGGGAGAGGGTAAAAAATTATTTTCCTCTGATGTCATGGTTGCGTCATTCAACTTGTTATGACTTACTTCAAGAGACAGGGTCTTTGCACATAGCACAGACATGTCTTTTAGCCAGCCTTAGTCAGCTGGGACTAACATACACCAATCAAAACATTTTTGTAGTTGCTGAGACAGGGTCTCATACAGCCCAGGGTAGCCTTAAATTCAACGTGTAGCAGAGGGATAACCTTGTCTCTACATGCTACAATCTGGAATCACAAGCTTCACAGGAATTACCATTTCTGGCTCTAATAAAATAAATAAAATAATGATTTAAAACACACACACACACACACACACACACACAGTATGAGCCTGAATGGTGTGCTAGACGATTGCAATATTAGCACTTGGGGAGCTGAGGGAAGAAAAATACAAGTTCAAAAAGCCAGCATGGACTACATAAAAAATAAGACCATGAGGGTGTGGAGAGATGGCTCATGAGATCACATATGTAGCAGAGCAATGTTTGCTTCGTAGAACATGGACCAGGTGTGGCTCAAGACTACCTATAACTAACACTAGCTCAGAGGATTGGACCCCCTTTTCTAGCTGCTTAGGGCACTACTCAAATGCACAAACCCAGCACACATATACAATTAAAATTAAAAACAAAATCCTTAATTATTTCAAAGTCTTTCATTAAAAATAAAATAAAATCAAAATAGGCTTCTTCTACAAGCCTACTCCACTGTCGTACACTGTTTCCCCTTTTAGTTCAAAGTGTCTCTATTTGTTGTTTCACATTCCAATTTATCGTCTAACGCAGGTTAGAATTGTGAAAAAACAGTTATTCCTTTGATTTCTCAAACTTCACAGCAGCTGAGGGGGCCACAGTTCTTCAGTCTTCTGTGCTCAAACTCTACCATTTGTTCTGTGTGGCACGCAGCGGCTGACCCTAAGTCTCTGTGACTCTACGGAGCCCTAGGTTGGCCTCTGGCATCCCAGGGCGACTGCACCGGCCATGGTGCATCCCCTTCTTTCTGAAGCAGCAGAGATGTTTAATACTTATTTAACCTCTAGGTAACCTGTGCGCCCTCTGCCTTTTAGTCTCTTTTCTGTCTTTAAAGGTTGATTTTTACTTTTTGTATGTATGTGTGGTGCCTGCAGAGGCCAGAAAATGGAGTTATATGTCCTAGAGGTGGAGTTACAGGTGATTATTGGCTGCCTGGGACTAGGAACTGAACATGAATCCCCCGTGAGGACATATATTCAAACTCTGGCATGATAGTGCTCACCTTTAACCTCAGCACTCAGGAGGCACAAGAGGCGAATCTCTTGAGTTGGAGGCCAGCCTGGTTTACATACTGAGTGTTAGGACACCTGGGGCAATACAGAGAGACCCTCTGTGAAAGAAAAAAAAGAGAGAAAGGAAGAAAAAGAAAAAACCCAGTATATGCTGTTCACCGCAGAATCATCTGTCCACCCCCTCGCCTTCTACATTTATTTATTGTGTGTGTGTGTGTGTGTGTGTGTGTGTGTGTGTGTGTGTGTGTGTGTGTGTACCATGACACGTGTCCACCATGTGGGCTCTGAGGATCAAACTCCAACTATCAGTGTTGGTGGCAAGCACTTTTATGTGCTCAACCATCACATTAACCTAACCTTTAGTGTTCACGTAAAAATTAATCATAATTTTCTACCTTTTGCCATTCCTCTTACAAAATGTTTTCATAATTTGATGACATCATTATTTCCTATGGATTCTGTTCTTTTTTCTTAGGATTTATTTATTTATATATGTGTCTGCACATACACCTCCATGACAGGAGGGAATCAGATCTTATCAGAGATGGTTACGAGCCACCATGCGGTTGCTGGAACTGAACTTAGGCCCTGTGGAAGAGCAGCCGGTGCTCCGACCCCTGAACCGTCTCTCCAGCCCCAGGGTTCTTTTTCTTCACCTCTGCCCTGAGTTACTTTCAATCCTGAGTTTCAACCATTACCACTATGACTACTGTAGCTTTAACATTTTAAAACAATTTCAGTATATATAATTTTCTGCTACTCGTAAATCTTTTATTTTTCCTTTCTTTTTGTCTGTACTGAAACAAGGTGTATGTAGACCAAGCCAGCCTGGAACTCATAATGTAGATCAGTTAGCCCCAAAGTCACAGAGCTCTGCCTGCCTTTACTTCCCTAGTGTTGGGATTAAAGGAGTATAAAAACACGCCTGAATGTTTTCTTTTAAAATGGTACAATATGAGCTGGTGGTGGGGGGTCTGAACCTCTAATTCCAACAACCAGGAGGCAGTAGCAGGAAGGTAACATGTTAAAGGCTAGTCTGGTCTAGCTGGGTGTGGTGGCACATGCCTTTAATCCCAGCACTCAGGGGGCAAAGGCAGGTGGATCCCTGTGAGTTCCGAGGCCAGCCTGGTCTACAAAGCGAGTACAGGACAGCCAAGGCTACACAGAGAAACCCTGCCTCGAAAAACAAAACAAAACAACAACAACAACAAAGACTAGTCTGGTCTATGTATCAAGTTCCTGGATCAAGGACAGTCACAGACATGTTAGTGAGACCCTCCTCAATATATCTAAACCAACAAAGATTGACACTATTTTTGAAGCATATGCCATCCCCTCTCTCTCTCCCCCTCCCTCCTTCCTACTCAATTACAGCTCTGGCCCACCTAAATATTTATTAATTCCTTTGTCCTTTTTTCTTTGCTGTTTTCCCCTAAAACAACTTCCAATATTAATCAGGACATAATGTACAAGAATGTTGAGTGTGTTAAAGTTTATGTTTTCTGTATTAGTTAATATGAATGATATTTACACGCATAAAAACTTCTCCATAACTTCAATAAGTAGTAATTATCATTGCTATGATTTTACAGAGCTGGAAACCGAAGCTCAAAGCACCTAAGTGACCCAAAGACTCCAGGCTAATGCCCTAGACGGTATTCCCAGGTAGTCTTCACTAGGCTAATCCCTCAAAACTCTACTTCTTTTAACCATCATCAGATGTATAGCTCGTAACAAGACACTCACACACAATTTGGGTTATATAATTTATGCTTCACTAGATAGACAATAAACTTTTATTTATACAGTAGTATTCTGTGAAGATTTGGCTAACTATAAGGAATATGGCTCCTTTTTGGAAAAGAAGTATGTCCTGGGCAGCATCATCACTGTGTAGATGAGGGTGCCTGTGATCTGATAGAGCCATCTGCCTCTACCTTCTACGTGCTGAGAATAAAGGCCACAGTCAACACTATACAACATATTTTTTTTCCTTATAAAAATGAATAAAACACTGACTGGCCTTTTTACAAATTAGTGTGCTAAAATCTTGAGATGAAATAACTCATAATGAGTTCTTAGAAGACCATGAACACTGGGAATCCACAATAGTAATCTGCTGACATAATGAGCTCTTGTGAGACTTCCTGAGGCCACTGCACATCCTTTCAACGTTAATATGCAGTCAAGAATTCCTATTTCTCCTGTCCTATCTTTAATTTAACCCATTTAAAATGTGATGCTTCAGAGGCAGGGTGAGCTGACTGATGAGAACATGCACTGTGCATGTGGAAGGTGCTGAATGCAATCCATGCACGCAGAGCTAGTGGGGAGGTGGAAAGTAGACAGATCAAAGGACACTGACAAAAAAGAATACGGCTACTTTTTTTGTTTTTGTTTTTTGTTTTTTTTTTCAAGACAGGGCTTCTCTGTACAGCCTTGGCTGTCCTGGACTCACTTTATACAGCAGGCTGGCCTCAAACTCACATTGATCCACCTCCTTCTGGGATTAAAGCCATGAGCAATCACTCCCAGCAATAAAGAGATCTTTTTAAAAATTATTTATTTACTATGTATACAGTACTCTGATGACATGTGTTCCTGCACACCAGAAGAGGGCACCGGATCTCATTATAGATAGTCATGAGCCACCATGTGGTCGCTGGAAATTGAGCTCAGGACCTCTCAAAGAATAGACAGTGCTCTTAACCTCTGAGCCATCTCTCTAGCCCCTACATTTTTCAAACTAACAACAGACAAACATTTTGGGATCCAAACCCTTTTTATTTAATTTGTAAAAAAGAAAATGAGTTTAGAAAATGTTAATTTAAAAATAGAACTCAAGTTATAGGCTGCACTGCTCCCCTGTAACTCATAGATTCTAGCCACTAATAATATAGATGAGCCTAATCTCGGATGAGCACTACATTCATAAGAAAAAGGGAAAAGGACAGATTATCTCGGGCATACAGAGCCCGTTTGAAAATGTAGTGAGAAGCTGGTAGCCGTCTGGAAGACAAGAGAAAAATAAATGTTGACTTCTTGGCCTTGAAATTTTTAGTTTCTAGAACTGTGAAAAAAATTAATTCTATTGTATAACCAACAGCCGATCGTATTATGTTATGGTAAACTTAGAAAACTACTGTAACACATCCTCTAATACAGTCACAGTGGTCACTCACACGTGGGAAATAACTAGTGGTCGCTTGAATATTAGGACCAGGTTTCCAAATCTGCGTGTATTTGGATTAAGAATCAATGAGTTCAACAAAGTCTTCCAACATAGAAAACAATTATCACTGTAAGACAAAATCATCCACAGAAACTCACTATAGTAAATTATTTGTTATATAATATGAAGACTGGGGCTGGAGAGACGGCTCAGCGGTTAAGAGCACTGGCTGCTCTTTCAAAGGCCCTGAGTTCAATTCCCAGCAACCACATGGCGGCTCATAACCGTATATAGCAAGATCTGGTACCTTCTTCTGGTCTGCTGGCTCACATGCATGCAGAATACTGTATAAATAAATGTTGTTTTTTTTTTTTAATTTGAGGCTTTTTTTAAAGTCCTCTTTTTCAAGATGCCATTCTGTTCTCACAGAGCCAGTGAGTATCACAGAATATTATGTGACTACTAAAATGCTTAAGAAAACTCAGCTGTCAGTAGATAATCATATAGAACTAAGATTTTCTTTTTTAAGTGTTGGTGTGTATATGTACTAAGGATTTTTAAAATTAGCAAATACAACAAATCTAAGGACTTTCAAAAAAATACATTAAATAAGACAGAAGAAGTGGCTCACACTTGTAATCCCAGCACTCAGGGAGGCAAGGGCAGGCGGATCTCTGATTTTTGTCTTACACTTCTGTTACAGAACTTTTTTTTTTTAAGATTTATTTCTTATGTATATAGTGCCCTGCCTGCATATACTCCTGCAGGCCAGAAGAGGGCATCAGATCACATTATAGATAGTTGTGAGCCACCATGTAGTTCCTGGGAATTGAACTCTGGACCTCTGGAAGAGCAGTCAGTGCTCTCAACTGCTGAGCCATCTCTCCAGCCCTCTGCTATAGAACTTTTATTTAGTGTAATAACATAATGCTTTACTGAAAAAAAAAATGTTTTATTCACAGACATGGATAAATGGCTTTATTATTTTGTAATTTAATAGAATATTGGCTTTCCAGCTGGTTGTCTTGGTGCACGCTTATAATCCCAGCACTTGGGGAGGCACAAGCATGCAGAGGCAAGCGGAACCCTGCGAGTTCAAGGCCAGATGGTCTACATAGAGAGTCCAGGACAGCCAAGGCTACACAGAGAGACCGTCTGGGGTTGGAGGGAGGGAATACATTAAATAAAACCACAGTGTCCATCCTACTACTTGAAAGGTGGGTACACGTCTCTCATCAAAAAGAGCTTAAAGAGACGCTTCCCGGCTTCCCATGGGTCCAGCACTTCTGCTTACAGCCGTGCACTTTGATGAGCATCTATTCATTCTGCATACACTCACTTCCTAGCTTACCTTATGGCTTCAGAATCAATATGCACGGGAGCAATTCTCTCCAATAGAAATTTGACCATCTCCAGGAAAGGGTTGGTTGGCTGCTTAGGATTTGCAAGTTTCCGAGCTATTTCTCTCTATAAAAGAAAAATGTTTTACTGTAAGTTTTATCATCTTAGCACTTTTCACAATAAGAATGACTATATAGAGAGGAATCACTGAAAATCCCAAAGCCCCAATGAGGGGAAAACAATTTCTGTTTTAGGCTATGACTAAGATGTTAGAGAAGCCCTGTCTCAAAAAATTGGCTTTTATTTCTTTCAGTTAATTTCTATTAATAATATTATATTCTTAACACTATGTGTGTTGAAGTGTGGGGCTGTGCGCCTAAAAGTGACACCCACAGGTCAGAGCACAGTATCAGAGTCATTTATTTCTGTAAAGGAAACATGTTACATGAGTTGTGAGCTGCTCTATGTGGCTCTGGGAACTGAACTTCAGTCCTCTGCAGGAGATGTATGAGCCATTAGTGCAGCTCTAATTTCTTTCTTTTTTAAAAGGAAAGGGGCTCAGAGGAGGACAAGGCTTGCTACCAAGCCTAGTGACCTGAGTTTCATCCTCAGAACCATAAGGTGAGAGGAAAACACTGACTCCTCTGACCCACATGTTCCCCTGGCACCTCCAACAAAACCAAACCCAACCTGTTGAAAGTAGAGGGGATGTGCAGCCAGGCCAGCGGCACATGTATCAATGTGGGCTACTCTGGAAGTCCCAAAAGCATCGGCCCAGGAAACCTGGTCTAAAGGGCAAACTACAAAATGGAAAGACATGGGCTATATTAACGAGCGCATGAATGTCGGACAATGTTTTTCGATTCAAGAAAAATACAAGGAAGAGATAAACAAAAGCATTCAGTCTTCCTGAAGGTTAATAATGTGGACATAGAATTTCTTTACACTATTCTGAATCCATAATAAGAGCAATTGTCTCTATTTAAGCTCAAAGAACGCAGGGCTGTATCAGCTAGCTCTGACCAAGGATGGCGGTCTTGCTGGAACCTCTCCTGTGTTAATACTTATCAACCAGGTCCAAATCTCAAGTTTCCAATCACAAGGAACAGACCCCATTGTAGACATCTTCTATTTCCTTAACTTAAATTTTATTTTATTTATTATTAGTAGCATGTGTGTTTTGTGTGGACACACGCATCCCATGAGCTGCATGTGGAGGGCAGAGGACAACCTTCAGCACACAGTTCTCTCCTTCCATTGTAGATTTTAAGACTGAACACTGATAAGAGCTTGCCACAGAATAACAGTGCTGTAGCTAGTTATCTTTTATATTACACAGAAGTATTCATTTCCCCCCAAACTGGAAATGCAACAGCCATTCCTGACACAATGATCTAACTCCTGCACATCCTTTAAGGCTCAATTCAGGAGTCACTCACTCCACAATAAGTCATTCTCTGGCCTGGTTCTATCCCTGCCTGGAGTACATGGTACTCTTCCATACATAGTTTTATTAGGACACATACCATACTGTACTCACTGTCACTTTCCATCACCTTATCTCTAAACTGGATAAGAAGAGATCATATTTAATACAAACTACTGAAATTGGCAGTAAAGTAGAGCAGTATAAACTTGATCAAGGGACAAAGTAACATTCAGATGTATATTTGGATAACTCCATACAGAAATTTTTTGCTGCTGTTTTGTTTCTGAACTGTTGAGAAAGGGTCTTAAGGCACTCGCCTCCAATCTCCATTCTGCCTGGGCCTCCGAGGTGCTGGGGTTATAGGCATGGATCTGCAGGAAACAGCTGATGCTGTCCTCTAACAACTCTCCTCCCTCTTTCTCTACAGTGCTACATAAGAACAATGGACCACTCTCAACCCACCACACCCAAGTTCACAAGGCCAGAGGTAATTTAATAACATATACAAACTGCACAGTGCTTAGAAAAGTGAGAAAAGCAAAAACTATTAGCACCCTCTTAAATCTAGATGTCTATTTATTTTATGTGTATGAATATAGATAGGCACATGCCACAAAGGGCTTGTACAAGTCAGAGAATAATTAGGGGATTCTGTTTTCTCCTTCCACTGCACGGGTAAAGGATCAAATTCTGGTCACCTGATTGGCTGTTTTATTTATGTATTTATTAAAAAACAAGTAAGTAAGCAAGCAAGACCTCACTGTGCACTGCAGAACTCATGATTTTCTTGCCCTCATCTCCTGTCGGCTGGGATCAGACAAGCACTTCCAAGCCTAGCTACTATGCTCTTTTTCAGTACAAATACTGATTTATCTCTGCTTTCCTGATTCATAAAGGCATTAGCACTAATAGCCTGCTAGGATATTTTAATTATAAACATCTGAGGGTCACATTTTAAGATTGACACTTATTTATTTACTTTTTATCTATTGTGTGTACCTGTGTGCTCTCATAAGTTTTGTCAAGTCATTTCACTGTATCCATCCAATTATATCAGTAGATTCTCTGGCAAGGTACAAAGCTACTAAATTCTAAGTGCCAAAGCAGTACATGTAATCTTTAAAGCAGCAAACTATTCAGCTACGTGCAAAGGTGATGAACCCGCCTAGAGAAGAGCTCCCACCTTCTCTCAGTGGGTCTTGTACTTTCCTCTTGCATACTCATCTCTTTAGATTCCCCGCAGTGAATAAAAACTGTTTTATGCTTCCAGAGAACTTTGTGAGAACATTTATTATAGTCTTTAATCCCTCATTACATATGTAAATAATTATCAACTCTAATCCTTTTCAGAACAAAGGTAAAAATAAATACTCCAAATGCTTATCTTTTATTCGTGTTTAAGCCTACCTTAGCATAATGTATTACATCTGCATAATAGCATTAAACATAGAAGACAGGAACAAACCAAGTTTCCTCCCTAAGTTTCTGATTTCCTGGAAATTAAGGAGTGCAAGAAGATAGAAATCTACATAGGAATTTACTTCTACAAATTATCTCATATCTCATTTATGATATGACTACAATTAAATTATTGCCTTGTTTTGTTCCTATGCTCAGAGACAAAAAAGGAAAATACACGCATACAAAACACCACTTCCTACTTAAAGATACACATATTATAGTCTTAAGAAATTTAGCATCTACCATAGTTAAAAATCACACAAAAATGTATGTAATGAAATACACATTTCTGCTGGGCCTTGTGGCACACATCATTAACCTCAGCACTCAGGAGGCAGAGGCAGGTGATCTCTGCGAGTTCAAGGCCAGCTTTGTCTTCAAAGGGAGTCCAGGACATCCATGGCTACACAGAGACACCCTGTCTCAGATAAAAAGAAACACAGATTTCTACAAGTTATTAGGAAGAAAAATTAAAAGTATAATTGACTAACCACACAAATGTCAGCTTGCTTGCATGAACAAGTTGGGCTGATTAATAATTCCAGCTGAGACCGCAGTTTCTCATCATCACCAAGAACTTGGTTAAATTTCTTTACAAAATCTTGTGCTTTCCCAGGGTCAGGCAAATTCTCTATAAAATGAAGAAAATAAACATTAGACAACAAAGGTAACCACACTAAAAGTGTCTGTAAAACACTGGCAACGGGCTGGAGATGGCTTAGCAGTCAAAAGTGTTTACTGCTCCTGCAAAGGATGTAATATCCACATCAAGTGGCTTATAACTGCCTGCAATGATAGCTCCAGGGAGATTTGCTATCTCTGGAACCCAAAGGTACATGTACCCACACACAGACACACATGCTTACACATAATTTTTAAAAAAATATTACAAAATAAATAAATATCGGTAAACCACTGAAAGAAAACCAAAAGGTGCTCATAAACAAAACTAAGGATGATCTTTCACCACTCTAGTCACAGTTTCACTGGTAAATTAGTAACCTATTGAGTGGGCTGGAGAGATGGTTCAATAGGTGAGGGCACTTTTTGCTCTTGGCAAGCACCCAGGTTCCACTTCCTAGCACCTCATGTGGGCTCACCACATCTGTAATTCCAGTTCCAGGGAACTGAACATCCACACACATCATGTACATATATACATGCAGGCAAAACATTCATACACATAAAATGTCTTGGTATTTATTACATGCTCATTGGGTACACAAACACACTTACTTGCTATGGTCATCAGTTTCCCAAACATGGCAGAACAGTTAGCTTCTGACTGAAATTTAAAACATAAATAAAAGAACTAGTTATCTGTATTAATAAATTTCTGTAAAAGAAACTGTACAATGTGTTCTTTAGCTTTAAATAAATTCACCAGAATCTGGCGCCAGGCGTGGTGGTGAACGCCTTTAATCCCAGCACTGGGGAGACAGAGGCAGGTAGATTTGCTGTGAGTTCGAGGCCAGCCTGGTCTACAAAGTGAGTCTAGGACAGCCAAGGCTACACAGAGAAACCCTGTCTCGAAAAATAAAAATAATAATAAAAATAAAAAATAAATAAAATAAAAATAAAAAATGGCTAACCTCCCCCTCTGAGAGAGTTTAGCAAAGAACAGTGGGAAAGCAACAAAAAGAAGGGAAAGAGACAGTAGCAGGAGAGCATTAAAAGGCCAGGTGTGGTAGCATGTACTTGTCACCTCATCTACTCAGGTAGGAGTATTAATTGAGCCAAGGAATTCACAGTCAGCCTAGGCAACATGACCCTTTGGCTAAAGCTCTTGCTCCATGCCTCCTGGTTTGGTGGACTGTGCCCTAAAACCGTGGACTAAAACAAACCCTTCCTTCCTTAAGTTGCCTTTGATCCTGTCTGGTATTCTGTCACCAAAGTAAATAAAAATAACTAATACACGACTAAAATCCCAGCTAACATATGCTGAGAAAGGAAGGCTGTCCAGAGTTTAGGGCTAACCTGGGAAACATAGTAATCTTCAGAGCAGCTTGAGCTTTAAAAAACACAAACAAACAAACAAACAAAAAGGAAAAAAAAAAAAAAAAAAGGCAAAACTAACAAAAAGGCGGGTTAGCTTTAAGAACTGCTTAACTGACATTTTAGAAAGCAAAACAACTTGCAATACTTCAATTACATTGTACTACAGAAAAAGTAAACATTTGCAATCTTTGAATTAAAAACAAAAGCCATAAACCTACTGTGGGCTGCTTGTGTAAATCCAACAGTTCCCGCACGTGACTGCGAAGCATGTTCTGACATTTCCACATCTCATTGAGAGCTCTGTACATGGTTAAAAACATGAACAGACATTATTTAACAACACTTTTCTTAAGTGTGCTCTTTCTATATTCATACAGAAAAATTTTAAGTAACATTTATTAGACTTTAAGAAAGTTTAATATAGAACTATGGTAAGAGAAGTTAATTTTTTATGTAATGCTTGATAAAATCTGGGTCTTAAACATGTTGGACAGACTCCTGTCACCCACTCACCCCGAAACATGGTTTCTCTGTCTGTGTAGGCCTGGCTGTCCTAGACTCACTTTGTAAACTAGGCTAGCCTTGAACTCACTCACAGAGACCTGCCTGCCTCTGCCGCCCTGAGTGCTGGGATTAAAGATGTTCCAAGGATCAATTTGCTCTTTCCAGGGAGGTCATGAATTGACTGAAAAACATTTTTAATTCTAAAAAGAGGTGGCTAGAGTTCTGGTCTAATAAAAGACAAAATGTCCAAGTATACAAAACACATGGGAAAGTTGAGAGTATTTGTAACTGGGTGTTACTTTATAGGTTCTTCTCTCTTCCAACCCACGGACACTAACTAAGTAAGAGGGAGACTCTGTCTCTGTTTCTCTCTCTCTCTCTCTCTCTCTCTCTCTCTGGAGTACCCCTTCCCCCTTGCCTTCTCTCCCCATGCTTATTTAATAAACTCCTCTGTAACATGAGAGACAGAGACAGAGACAAAGGAGATGAAAGGTAAAAGATCCTTGAATAAAGTCAAGGATCAGAAAGTGGGAGATGTACAGCCAAGCATGGTGGCGCACGCCTTTAATCCCAGCACTGGAAAGGCAGAGGCAGTGAATCTCTGTGAGTTCAAGACCAGCCTGGTCTAGGACAGACAGGGCTATCACAGACAAACCCTGTCTCAAAAAACATTAAAAAAAAATAAAAATAACAATAAGCAGGTGGTGTTCTCATTAGGCTACTCCCTGCTGACTAGGGGAGTCAAGTTCCTTGGGCCAAGTTTGATCTTTACCCTCAGGACATCTAGTTTCTTGCTTCTTTTTTGCAGAAAACTACTCAGCAAACAGTGACCACAACAAGCACAACCAACCAACAAGCCTCCTGATGGACCAACATCCACCAATTGTGCCTGTCAGGGCTCTAACTAATTCCAAGCCATGCAACTGGAGAAATTATCTGCAGCTGTAAAACCACACTTCTACCAGAGCACAAGACAAATCAACAGGCAGCTGCTGCGGACAGTCTGAAGCACCGCATAGGCCCAACACCTGGGATTAAAACAAAAACATATTTCTATAATATTTCTGTTTTTAAAGAAACCAAAATTCCAGAATTCTCTCTACACTTCTTCCCTTCTATGCCTAACCATTAATTATGCCTGCTGCCTGGTGCGGACATTTTCAATTAAATAAGCGCTTTTCTGGCCAGTAGCCAAGGTTTTCAGACCTCTACTACTCAGTTCTAATCTTTTATCAATTTTTATAGTATTCACAGCTTTCCATTCCCTGTGAAATATAAACAAATCTGCATTGCCAACACATCCCTACAGCTGAGGGCCACTAGGTAAGAGCAGCTGAAGGCTACTCCAGAGCCTTGTATATCTTTGTAAAAGATGTGGACTTTTTCCCAGGCTCTGGGCTTCTTAACTTTGTCCTAAGCTCTTTTTTTTTTAAAGGTTTATTTATTTTTTATACATACTGTGTTTTGCCTGCATGCACACCTACACGCCAGAAGAGGGCACCAGATCTTATTATAGATGGTTGTGAGCCACCATGTGGTTGCTGGGAATTGAACTCACAACCTATGGAAGAGTGAACAGTGCTCTCAACCACTGAGCCATCTCTCCAGTTCTATCCCAAGCTCTTAAAAGCCATTAAGTGACATTGTTCTAAAGTAGCATCATCAAATTGTATCTGTTCTTGTTTATTGGAGAGCACTGCCTTTCACTCAGCAAGAGATCTTTTACTGTATCCATCCCCCTCCCTCTAGTCCGCTGTTCAGTATTCGCAGCTCCTTCCTCTTACCATGTGAACCACTGCAACTGTGGACAGACCTCTATTACAGCTGTCACTAATCCCTTCCAGTCTTGGGGAATAATTTTATTTTGAGTAGTACAATTATTTAGAATTTGTTCCCCATAAGAATTTGCATGAAAGCGCAGCCTCTTTGGACTGCCTTAAACCAATCATTTCTGTAGAACACTCGCTACCCTGCCCCATCAGCAGCCATACGCTGTAGGATGACGGAGGGAGCTGGTGGTGGTGCTCTCGTGACCACACCACAGCAACGCAGCCAGCTCTCGCTGATCGGGCTGTCCTCCTCTTCTTCAGCTCTCCTGACCCAGCCGCCTTCCAGCACAGCTTCTTTCCCTTGCTGCACACTTCCCAAACACTTCCACCCACAACCTCTCCATTCAGAAAAAGTAGAGTGACCCCTTGTTTTCCCAGTTCAGCCATGTTTGTTTGTTTCTCAGGCCCTTGCATTTCTACCTGTAATGTTTCCAACTGCTCAACCATTCTCCCAAACAATTTTGAAATAGAATATTAAAAGAAAGAAACAAAGAAACAAAGAAAAAGAAAAAGCAGAAAAAAGCCCTCTGGGAACAAGGGGGTGAGGTGGCAGCACACGGATATCCCAGTGGTAGCAACCACCATCAATTTTTTGCTAGTCATCTTGGAAAAAAAATCCATTCCTTCATCCCCTGCCATTTTCTCTACAACATTTTAAATCAAATTTCCCATTCTGCCTAGCTCCACAACTGAGCACCACTTGTAATTGGATTATTTACTGCGTTGTGGGTTTTTCTTTTTTCTACCCTTCTCCTTCCACCCCTGGGATTAAAACAAAACATATTCTTAAAATATTTCTGTGTTTTTCAAGAAATCAAAATTCCAAAATTCTCACTATAGGTATTAAACCCTGGAATACATGGTACAAGGGGGCGAGGCACAGATATGGAAACTGGAGTATACAATAAATGACAACGGTTTATTGACTTCTAGAAAAACAGCTCCGGGGAATGAAGACTGCTTAAGAGTCAGTTAAAACTTCCTCCCTAAGGAAGTGCCAGAGTGCTACACAAGCTTCCAAGGGAACGAAGCCACCATTGTCCTAACCAGCTGTGCTGCCTGCAGACTACAGCTAGCATGGCACAATAACTCTAAGGTATGATAGTTGCACTCATCTCTTGATGTAACCAACAGCTCTCTAACTACCATTATCTGGACAATCACGCCCGGCACTGGAAACCTAGCCAATACTCAGGGCTAGTGAGGTCATGGATCTTAGAGATGAACCTACCACCACTTTATTAAACTGGCATAATTCCTAACTATATTTTAAGTATTTATCCCACAGGTAAGCATAATTGTCACCTTCAATCAAAGCCTTTCTTTGCAACACATTGAGACCATTATAGAAAATAATAATAATCCAAATGCAGAGACAAGTGATCCTGTTGGGGCCATGCTTAATTCACACATCTACAACACAGCCATGGCAACCAAGACCAAGAACACCACAGACAGGAGATTGGCAGTATTTTAGGAACCAGAGCAACAGAAAATCTGGTGAGACTGTATCCCTTAGAAAGAACAGGGAGCCCAGCCTGCTGGGGTAGGCCTTTAACCCCACCATTCAGGAGGCAGAGGCAGGCAGATGACTGTGAGTTCAAGGCCAGCCTGGTCTACAAAGTGAGTCCAAGACAGCCAAGTCTACACAGAGAAACCCTGTCTCAAAAAACCAAAAGGAAGGACAGGTAAAGTTTACCTATGCTACCTCAATATTATGGCTGCTTAAACAAGACCTGAAAAAGGACAACACCAATAGACATGCTAACATGAAAGGGAATAATAGCAGGGGGCTACCTCTAGACAAAACTATAAGCAACCAAGGAAATGCTGAGGGGAGAAATAGTCTTCCCTAGGGATAAGCCCCCTGATTCATTATCGAATACCAAGTGGTCAGCCCTAAAACCATATCCATATAAATAACACTCAACAGACTCAGCGGTATTTATCTATTTAGGCACATGTGTGCATGTGCATATACAATCCCTCCTCATTAAGAATTTTAAAAACAGGCCATGAATTTAAGAGAGAGCAAGGAGATGGGGCATATAAGAGGTTGGAGAGGGGAAAGAAAAATCATCTAATCTCTGCTCTTCCAGAGTCCTGAGTTCAATTCCCAGCAACCACATGGTGGCTCACAGTCATCTATAATGTGATCTGATGCCCTCTTCTGGCCTGCAGGAGTACATGTGGGCAGAGTACTGTATGCCTAGTAAATAAATAAATCTTTATAAAAAAAATTAATTGCTAGGTGAGGGAAATGCTCAGTGAGAAAGTATTTGCTACATATAAATGAACACCTGCTTTCATATCCCAGTACACATGAAAGTATTAATTCATGTCAATAATCCCAATGTTCCTGTGACGTACAGGAGACTCCTTGGACGTCTGAGGGCCAGCTACCCTGGCATACACAAAGTGAACAAAAGATCCTGCCTCAAACAAGGTAAAAGGCAGGGACACCTGACACTGCTGGCACCTACAGATGCTGCTGCACATCCATGCTGGAACTCACACATGCACACAGAATACCAGACTAAAAATGAACAAAAATGCAAGAGTCAGCAGGCAGGGTGGAGCACGCCTGTAATCCTAGCACCTGATGGTCTAAGCAGGAAGATCAGTGTTATTCCATGGGAGACTGACCTACACGAGACTCTGTCAAGACAAACAGGAAAAGAAAAAGAAGCCAAAAAAAAAAAAAAAAAAAAAAAAACCTATATCGACAAATCTTCTGTGTTCTTTTTTTGAGACCGCAGTGTTTTACTCATTATTTGCACATATGTTGATTTAACCAAGGCCTTGCCCACAATCAGGCAAGAGCTCTACCAACAGTTACATCCCTGCCCCCTTGTAGGTTTTCCCCCTTAGTTTTTTGAGACAGTGTCTCTCTACAGAATTCTGGCTATTCTGGAACATGATATATATTCCAGGCTGGCCTCAAACTCACAGAGATCCACTAGTCTTTGCCTCCTGGCTGCTAGGACTAAGGCATGTGGCACCAAGTCCGCACCCTAGTCCACTTGTATATATGTCTCCTTTAGTTAAGATCTCAAATATTTAGTTTGGCATTAAACTCACTTTGTAGCCAAGGGTAGTAGGTTAGTTTTAATATCCATACGCACAAATTTTGACACAAAGGGTTGATTCCTGAAACCGTATTACTCTAACAGCATTATGAAAACTGTGTGTCAACAGGCAAAATGAAAGCATGCATATTGCATTAAAAACAAACAAAGCCCATGCAGGAAAAACGAAACATTAAAAAGTGACTTACTTTACAGCATTGGGATCCAAGCTAGCATATAAATAATATAAGCATTTCATTCTCTCTTCTGTTTCCAGGTTATGGGGAACAAGATACTGAGCAAAGATTTTCTCTACCAACAGTCTATGGAAAACAAACACACAGAAACAATTATGCTATTTAAGAGGTAAAAAGTAATTTTAACCATTTTGTGTAAGTGTTTATACACCAGTGCTTATCTCACCAAGGATGAGGGCTATGTGCATGCAATAATGAAAAGCTTCAGTATGTAGGCACTCCTTCACTTGAGAGAGTTTTAATAGTTATTTTACATTAGATATTTTGTACTCATGGCTTTATTTCACTATATGTCATAAAACCTCTGTTCTACAATGCTTAGCTGTTACTCCACACTGCAGAACGGGCTGGCCTTGAGTTCACGGAGGCCCTCCTGCCTCAGCCTTTCTCAGTGCTAGGATTGTAGGTGTGAGCACTGGTCCTGCTTGTTCTGTCTTTCTGTTAGTTTTGGAGGAGAAGATTGTTGTTGTCCTTTTTTTGTTTTTTCAGACCAAGTTTCATGTACCCTAGACTGGTCTCAAACTTGCTATGTGTAGGCCAAGTTTGCCTTAAACTTCTGCCTGAGCCTCTAATGTGCTGGGATTACAGGTCTGTACCACCAAACCTTGTTTTCGTTTCTTTCTTTCTTTCTTTTTTTTTTTTCATTTTAAATAATTTACTTTTATTTTATGTGCATTGGTCTTTTGCCTACATGTATGTCTGTGTAATAGTGTCCAATCTTGCAGTTATAGACAGCTATAAGCTGCCATGTGGGTGCTGGGAATTGAACCCAGGTCCTTCAGAAGAGCAGTCAATACTCTTAACCTCTGAGCAATCTCTCCAGTCCCCAAACCCTGTTTTCTTAAACACCATTCTTAAACACAGGTGTTTGGCTGTCTCAACTAATCTTTAAAAGGTTGAAATTACAGATTAAACTAAGCGGCACTACACAGAAAGCCATGACACCAAGGACAGCTAATTATCAAGACAGTCACTGACGTCCTGACTGTAGTTCAGCTCCTCTCCACGCTGTCATGCGGTGAAGACAGAACATCCTCCATCATGTTACTTCCTGAAAATGTGCACATCTGGCTTTCATATAAGTTATCACTCTAATTCAACAAAACATTGCAAAACATTTTACAAAAACCAAAGTAATTTTAAAAAACAAGAGCTCTTCGTTAACCAATGCAATACATATATTTAGTGGTTCATAAGTCATCACTCTGTTAGTTGTTACACGCCTCTAGCACAGAGCTCAAGAGGCAGAGGGATGGAGGGGCTGGCAGCTCGAGCAAACATATTTTAATCTCCGTTCCGCCCCGCCCCACAAGCCCCGCCCCACAAGCCCCGCCCCACAAGCCTGCACTTATTTCACTACTATTATGCTACTTTACAATCTTGGAAACAATCATATTTAAGCATCATATGTATAAATATGAGAAAGTATTTCTATTTATTTAGAAATAATTTAGAAATCACATGAAAATTAAATAGAACTATTTAAAAATAAAACGTAATTTTACCAAAATATTACTCACTTGTCATCAATGCTGTTCTGATAATAGATGTGCAGAAGTTTATCTTTTATCCAACTGACTTTCTCTGCAGCTTCCTTTCCTGCTTCACCATGAAGACAGTATTTCTTGTAAAGTTGAGCCAGGCCCATCATGGCTTCTTTTCTTACTCGCCACTAGAAAAGATAACACGAGATGAGCAAGAAATCAAAATTACATTCAGATCTACAGCCTGCCATGGCTGTGCTAGGCTGTGCAGTGGTTACCGTGGGAATTCACAGCAGCACAATGGATCTTCTCATCAGCAGCTTTGCCAAACTGCTTTACTAATAACGATTTTGTACCGATCCCTGGTAAGACAACAGACCACTTTACATACTTTTCAGTGCGGTACTGCGATATGACCTATCAACTTTTTAGTTCCCCTCAATCCAAGCAAACTACAGATTTCATTCAGTTCCTTTTTTGTTCTGTTTATTTTTGATACAAGGTTTCTCTGTGTAGCATTGGCTGTCCTGGATGGAGCTCACTCTGTAGACCAAGGTGGCTTTGAACTCACAGAGATCTGTCTGCCTCTGCATCCCGAGTACTGGGAGTCGAGGTGTGTAACACCTATATATTGATATAAGTAACAGGTAAAAATAAAAATTGTAAGCTATATAATTTATTCTGTACATGGAAGGCTACGTTGCTTTAGTTTATTATATACCTTTTGAGCTTTACTGTCAATAAGAACAAAGTTCTATTGTTCTTAACAAAATCTCAGTTGTTGGATTTTACCAATAACGACTAGGCAGGCAGATGCTGGGCCTCCTAGCTCATAAAGGCAGAGAAAGCACCAGCTGACCTTCCTCCTCAGCCAATGTCCCAGAAGGAATGCCCCCTTCTCCAAAGCTTGCCAGTCTCCAACAGGACTCTTCAAAATAAATGTTGCTCCTTTCTACTTCAGGTACCTCAATCCATCCTCCTGAGTCCCTCTTACTCTCTGTTATTTTCTTAATAATCCTATGTTCACTTCCTGTCAACTGGTTGTTTGTTTCACCTCTTGACCTATGTTGCCTTTACTTAATCCTGTTTACGATATTTAAGCAGAAAGTCTTGGATTAAAGTAGTGTGATAAGGCTGAGCCACGCCATAACTAAAACCAGATTTTTTTTCCCCAATCAAATATCCTGCAACAAAATTCAGTACCAAGAATTCTGGAAAAAGTAAGTTGGTGAGAACCTTTCTATAGATCTTAGGTGAACTTCCTCACCTTGTAGACTTGAAAATGGAACTAATGAGTTGGTTCAGAAAGTAGGGGCACTTACCGTCAAACCTGGTGACCTGAATTGAATCTCAGGACCACAGTCAGACACACACACCCTCTCTCTCTCTCTCTCACGCACGCGCACACACACACACACACCAATAATATTAAATGAAATTCCACACATGCGCACAAAATGCTGTTTAGGGCCTGGAAACATAGCTCCATTAGAAGAGTGCCTGCCTACTATGCATGGAACCCTAGGTTTGCTAGACAGATAATAGCAAGTTTAGGCTTAAGAGGAAATTCAGTAACATGAACTACGTAAGAATTTAAATTAAGGCAAAACAAACAAAAAACCAAACTAACAAACAAAACCAAAAACAAACCACACCTCAAAAGTTTTAATTACCAACGCCATTAAAGAAGTTAGTGTTTTTGTTTATTCAACATCTGCCACATGACTATTTTTAAAATGAGATAAAGACCACTTCTGGTAATATGTCAGAACATACTGATAAACTAAACTAAAATTATACCCAAATTATGCATTTCTAAGAAACAGTAGGTTTCAACAATGTTAAATGAACCATTACAGTGTAAAGCAATTGCTGTTTAAAAAACAAGTCTGGCTTGGGAATGAAGAGATGACTCAGTGGATTAAGATCACTGGCTGGAGAGATGGCTCAGAGGTAATGAGCACTGGCTGCTCTTCCAAAGGTCCTGAGTTCAATTCCCAGCAACCACATGGTGGCCCACAACCATTTATAATGAGATGCGGTGCCCTCTTCTGACATGCAGGCAGAATACTGTATACATAATAAATAAATAAATCTTAAAAATAAATAAATAAATACACTGGCTACTCTTACAGAGGACCTAGGTATAATTTATAGCACCAACACAGCAGCTCACACTTTAACCCCAATTCCAAGGGACCAATGCCCTCACACAGACATACAAGCAGGGAAAATACCAATGCACATTAAGAAAAAAAGAAAGCACAAAAACCAAGCCTTGCTTTTGCTTAAGGCTGATTCAACTCTCTTTTAGTAACTACAATAATGGTTTGAAACACTACTTTTCCTTATCAGCTCATGCTTCTAACTACATCCAGAGAGAAACAGCAAAATAAAACAACACATCACAAAAGCATTCCGACTTGTGCCTTAGCAAGCATCATGGAAACAGTGCTGTCTTGGAAAGTATGATAAGCTTTTAACTGAATGAGTGACAGATCCAGCTAAGCTATGCAAAATATACATAACAGGTAAGCATATGTAACCAAATGACTTGCCATTTATAAACTAAATGTATAGAAAAATCAAAAGGTTAGGCGTGGTGGTGCACGCTTTTAGTCCCAGCACCTTGGAGGCAGAGGCAGGCGGATCTCTGTGAGTTCGAGGTCAGCCTGGTCTACAAAGTGAGTCCAAGACAGCCGAGGCTACACAGAGAAGCCCTGTGTTGAGGGAAAAAAAGAAAAGAAAAGAAAACAAACAAACAAAAAAAAGAAAAATCAAATTATTTCATTTACCTATTTCTCTTTATATAGGCAAGGTATAAGAAAATTCCATTTCCATAATACGAAAAAAGATTCAGAAACCAATATACGTATTCGTAAAGATAAGTAAAGAATAAGTATTGGAAGCAGGCAGATCTCTGAGTCCGCAGCCAGTTGTTCTACATAGTAGTTTCCAGGACAGCCAGAGCTACACAGTGAAACTCTACCCCCATCCCCTCCACCGCAACCCCTCATAGCTCTGCATTTAGTGTTATTCAGGTATTATAATACCAGACATACATAGCAAATAGCTTTGACATAGTAGGAAAGAACGAAACTCTTGGACCTTACCCGTTTATCCAGTGTCCTTTCCCTGACAAAGCCGAGCAGCTGGTCATTTACTAAGGCAAGGTCTCTCTTGGCAGCTGTTATTATAGTAACAATAACATCATGACGAATGGCTTCTTCTGGATCATGGGATCTAACTTTCAAATATTCTGTGATTGGAAAAGAGTTAAACTAAATGTTAGCTACATAAATTGTCATGATTCAGAATAAAAAAAACCAACAAAACCTCTAAGTTTATATAGGTGGAAGGTTAAGTGACAGCATAGTACTGGTTTTACAGTTCAGAATGTCATTTGTAAATTAAAAGACTTTAAAAAACAAAACAAAACAGCATACGCCTGTAATCCCAGCACTCGGGAGGCAGAGGCAGGTGGATCACTGTGAGCTCAAGGCCAGCCTGGTCTACAAAGTGAGTCTGGGACAGGAAGGGCTACAGAGAAACTCTGTCTCAGAAAACAAAACAAAATAAGAAACCCCAAACAATGAAACAAAAACAGTAAATGCTCATAAAACAAATAATACATATAATTATATAATATGAAATATAGAATGACATTTTAATAAATTTTAATACAAATAAAATTAAAAAGTTTTTCTTCTGTTTTTACCAAATATCAGCGTGTTGATAAAAATGCTTTATTTGCTGCTGCCAAACAGTTAGGTCAGTTCAAACACTTAAATACAAAACGCTGGGTGATGACAGCCACACCTGAGCTCCAGCGCTGGAGGTGGAGGCAGAGGTACATGGATCTCTGAATTCCAGGCCATTCTGGTCAAAAGAGAGAGGTGCAGGACAGCCAGGCCTATGCAGAGAAACCCCCAAAACTACATCACAAAAGGCTGCAATCTAATCTAGCAGAAAGCCCCTTTTTTTCTGCACACATTAGGTATGTTACTGTACTTAATAGTATCGATTGTAGCCCTGGAGGTTCAGGGGACTCCCAGAGAGTCACCTGCTTCTGTGTCCCAGGTGCTGGGATTAAAGGTGTACACCACTATGGCCAGTGGTGATATGCATTTAAATCTCATGTCGTAAAGCTTACATTACCTCAGTTATGACTTCTAAAAACATTCCCAACTGCCAATACATGAATGTCCTAAGGACAATTTTATTTTGTAAATAGGAAATAACTTCCTAGCTCATAAAGCACACAGGAATCCTAGAACCACATCCTGTTCCAAAACTACAGTCAGGTACAAGCAACATCGTGAATGGCTTTGTAGTTAATGTGTACTAATGTGTAGCTAGTGAGCTTACCTGTGAGATCCTTTGCTAAATCTGGGTGATTCATCAAACAATGACTGGCAAATTTCACACTTTCTAATCTCACAGGAACATGAATATCATTAAATCTAAACAGAAAAAGATTGCTAAACATTAATAAGGCAAAATAACCATTTTCAAATAAATATGTGTTTATAAGCAACAGCGGATACTGAGTAGAAACTGTGTTGATTATACTGATAGCTAAAGTGTTCTATGGAAAAATATAAAGAGCTGGGTGTGGTGAGCCACATCTTCAAACTGCACTCAGGAGACAGAGACTGGTGCATCTGTGAGTTCAATGAAGACCTGGCATACATATTGAGTTTAAGACAGCAGGAACATAAAAGAGACCCTGTCTCAAAAAAAAACAAAACAAAAACAAAAACAAAAACAAAAACAAAAGAAACAGAAGAATACATAATTCTATAAAAACACTTTACAAGGTGCATGTGCTTACTATGTTGAAACCAAAACAGCATGAATATGTTCTCTAATTCGAGCAACATATTCTGCAGTCCTAAATTACTAAAGCTTGTAATTTTACTACAAAATAAATACTCTCAGAACTCCTCCACATGCTGTTACACAACACACCCACACACTCATGCACAGTGTGACAATGAATGAGTAAACTCTCTTCATAAATAACTGGCTCCACTGCTTATCTAAAAGGAAAATTGTAACACAGAAGTCAACAAAACCAACAAAAAAAAAAATCAATGAATGTTTTGGGTATATGTGGTCTTAATGTAGACTCTGAGAGCATACAAAATTCAAGTCATAGCCAAGCATGGTGGATCGCTGAGTTTGAGGCCAGCCTGGTCTATAAAGTGAGTCCAGGACAGCCAAGGCTACACAGAGAAACCTTGTCTCGAAAAACCAAACCAAACCAAAACCAAAGCAAAATTCAAGTCATGCTTTCTTACCTCCCGAGAAAACACTGCCAAAGAGGCCGGTTCTGTGTTGCCAAGTCTGAGTCTTTGGAGCCGAACAGTTTAGCCAACAGTCTGACCACAGCCAGTCTTTCCTCACCATCGTTGCTCTACAAAGACAAACACACAATGAAGAGAGCCTGCTTTTTATTTCCCAAACAGCAACTATTTTATACCTCAATTTATATGATGGATGATTTAAAATGTTACATGCTCTTGTTTACTAAACATATGCTTCTGACTCCATGTCAGATCACCTTCTGACCTTATGCCACATCTTCCTTGTTGCTAACTTATACTTACTTTACAATTTATTTACAAGTTACATGTTGATTATAGACACTTTATACAAATAGAATCATTTTATTAAATCTTATCTAGAGTATGGCAATGACTTCCCACTGACCAGAGCGCATGACAGAGAACAGTAACACTATTAAGGACAATGAGAATTCAAAACTCCATCGCTCTCAGGAAGCTTTTGGGCGATGGGAGGAAAATGTGTACACGCGTCTAAAACTGTAAAGTGACAATTACATAAGGCTTTCAACAGTAGCAACAAAATAAAACAATGCTGAGCAATTTAGTAGGTCCAACGTTTACTAGTTAATCCAATTCACTTCTTAAAGGAAAAATGTCAAACAGTAGATTATAAGGAAATTTTGTATTGCTTGTGAATGACTATATTTACAGACCTGTGATTATTTCAAGTAGTGTGAGATTTCACATGTATAAACTAAAACAAAACCGCTAAGTTGATCTAAGTCTCTGCTTCCATCATTGTAAGACGTCATTATGTTTTTCAAATGAAATGGCCTTTAGGCGTAAAATTGCTTGTTACTGCTGATATACAGGTATATTGATACAAGTCACAACCAAGTATTACCTTACAATCATGTATGTGTGTGCGTGTTAAACTGACTGATAGTTTAATTGTTTTTCTAATATTACATTTATTTACTTATTTACTCTATACATGGCTGTAGGTGCATCCTGATATGCTGAATCACCATAAAAATGATTAAACCTGTTACTTATACAAGGAATTTAGTATCTACTTAAATATATGTTATTAAAATACTGAATAATAAAGTTTCAAATATAATAATTTTTCAAATTTATACATTTATTTAATCACTTTACAGCCTGATCCCAGCTCCCCCTCCCTCCTCTCCTTTCGGTCTCTCCCTCACGACTCCCTCACCCTTTCTCCGCCCGTGACACTAACTTCGCATCTCTTGTGTCACTATGTTCACTAGTGGACAACAGCTAGGCACGTGCTTCATTTGTGACATGAGCTAAATGAGACAAGCTAAACTCTTGTTTCATTCCTTTATAATTAGATAAAACACTTTGTTTCCTACAAAGCTGTAAGAGTACCTTCAGTTTGAATTCAAGCTGTGGCATGACAGACAACAGTAGGTGAGGATCGATAGCGAAAAGTTCCTGGATCAGATCAAACACATGTTCGGACAGATCACTGACTGACGATCTTCCCAGCACCAGGACTTGATTGAAAAACTAGAGGAGACATTACAGTAAAAAATGTGATTCTACTTAGAAACCTAAACACTTTTCTACAAATATACATGTAAAGACTAGCTAATAAATTATTAACACGGAAGAGGACAGCCATCTAAACAAGAGAAGAAAACAAACTTTGAAATATTATCAAATCATGAATATTACAGGGAGAAATTAAAACAGATCACTGGCTGGGTTTCAAATAAGGATGACATTTCTGAAAACCTTAATTTTCATTAAAATAAAACAATGTGTATAATTCATTATGGGGACATAAAGCTGCATCAGTAAAAAAAAAAATTACACTCTCAGTCTTATTACTATTTAAAAGTTATCTTATTTTCTTTTCTATGAGTTGAGTGATAAATACTACTTTAAGATAAAGCTTTAAGTTTCTGCATGCTCTTGTTTTATATTATATCGAATGCCAAATGCATTCTTTTTTGTTTTGTTTTGTTTTATTTTTTTTCTAGACAGCGTCTCCCTGTGTGGTCCTGGCTGTTCTGGCCTCATTTTGTAGACTAGGCTGGCCTTGAACTCACAGAGATCCACCTGCCTCTGCCTCTGCCTCTGCCTCCCAAGTGCTGGGATTAATGGAGTACACCACAACTCCCACTGTCAAATGCATTCTTACTGAAAGGATAAAAACAAAGGTTCAAGAAACAAAAGTTATTTGACAAATTAACAGGCTCTTAACTAGTTCAGAGTTAAGAGCATGCACTGATCTTGCAAGTTTGCTTCCCCACATCCATCTGTGTGGCTCACATGTGCCTGAACCTCCAGTTCCAGGTGATGCCATGCTGTCTAATGGCCTCCTCCAAGGGTAACTAATTGCACTCACATGCACATGCCCTCCAACCCATTGATACTGCTACTGCTGGAGGGAAACAGTAGATAATAACCAGAGTACAAAAAAAATGGCCAGTCGCCAATATATCTACTACATTCATGTAAGAGAATGTTTGTAGCTTTTTACAGACTTCATTTTATTTGTGAAAGTGTAGAGGCAGGCCGATCTCTAAGCCAGCCTGATCTACCTCGTGAGTCCCACACCAGGCAGGCCTACACAGCAAGGAACAACGTGTGTATGTGTGGGCGTGTGTAACATGACAAGTGTGGAGACTGGAGCAAAAGGGAAGAGAAGCACAGTTAGATCTTAAGTCAAATCTATCACTCGTGCCAGTTTGAAGACATTTTTAAAAGTTATGCTAAATTTCTCCAATTTTGGTCATATTTACATGTAAGTTTTCATATTTCATCTGGAAAAAAAGTTTACATTTTATTTACAAATGTTTACAGAAATATATCTGTATATGACTAATTCTAGTAAGTTCATAATACCTCAAGAATACAGAGTTCTGAAATATATATAAAAATACATACATTGGCAATGCATGCTTCAATAGTCTGGACTGTTCTTTTCAACAGGACTTTTGCAAGGTCGAAAGACTGTTTGTTTAAGTTCTGAAAAACAACATGTAAAGCTAAATGAATTGGTGAATTAATGAGAGCATCATCTGAACAGTAAGTACTCAAATCTACCAAAATATGAAAAAAATTTAAGTGAATTCCATTTACAGTTTTACACAGAAAGTGCCAAATGAACTCAAGAAAACCAAATACTAAAATATACTAGACAGGCAGCCAAATGTTCAACCTATATAAAGCTACACTAAAACAGATGCCAAGGTTTTTGGGTTTGTATACCACCGACACTAACTATACACAGTATCCTAAAAACTGTGCTTTGTCCAATCCCCAAATCCACTCTGCTAAATATTTTATTGTTTCATCATGTGTGCTTGAAGATAAGTCCTGCAGATGTGACACAGTGGCACGGCAGAAGGACGACAGAGGGGAAGGGGTGGGATAGGCCTTGACCTACTGTATTTTTATTATCCTCAGCACTTTTCTTTTTGTTTTTGTTTTTTGAAGCAGGGTTTCTCTGTGTAGCTTTGACTGTCCTAGACCAGACTGGCCTCAAAATCACAAAGATCCACCTGCCTCTGCCTCCTGAGTGCTGGGATTAGAGGCCACCACTGCCTGGCTCTCCATGTGCTTTTTTTTTTTTTTTTTTTTTTTTTAAAGTGAGACAGGGTCTTACTATGTACCACTGCTGGCTGGGCATTTACTAACTAGATAAAGCTGGCCTCATGTATCTGCCTGCCTCTGTTTCCCAAGCAACTATAGTAAAGGTGTGAGTCATCACATGCAGATCATCTGATTCTGAAGTGAAGAATACTATGTTCCCTTAAGTCCCAAGGCACTATAACAAACTAAAGGATATAAGAAAGATGCTAGTCATCACATATATTTAAATTTTTTAAATTTATTGAAAAAACAATTATTGTTTTAAAAACTCCTGTTAATACCTACTGAATCTGTTAAATAGATTCAGTCTCATTCATCTTGTACTTCTCAGAAAAGCAGTTAGAAACTACACTTTTGAGGCCAGCAGGTGACAAAGGACAAGAGTTTTATTCTCAACACCACATGGCACCTCACAACTGTCTGTAATCCAGGGCCTCTTCAGGCCTCTGTGAACACTACAAGCAGACAGCACAGACATACAATGGAGCTTAAAACATCCATATACATTAAACAAACAAAAACTTTATAATATTTTAATAAATGAATCTTCTAATAAATGAATAGATAATAGCTATAAGACTGATGTGACTAATTCTAGGGTCAGAATAGGAATTATTATATAAAATTACAAATGGACAGGTCAGGTAGTGGTGGCACACGCCTTTAATGCCAGCACTCGGGAGGCAGAGGCAGGTGGATCTCTCTGAGTTCAAGGCCAACCTGGTCTACAAAATAAGTTCCAGGACAGCCAGAGCTACACAGGGAGATGCTGTCTCAAAAAACCAAAACCAAAACCAAAAAAAAAAACAAAAACAAAAACAAAAGCCAGTTTTTAGTTTCTTTAGGGAAGTTACCATTAATATGCTGGTTCTATACAGACCTTGTGTGCGGGGATGAGGTTGATAAGAATAGAATCCAGCAGTTCCTGAGTCACCCCGTCCCCCTCCATGATGATGGAACTCATCAAGTCCAACATGTGCATCTGCACCTTCTTATTGTGGTTATTGCTGAAAAGGAAGAAAGAAACTAAGGCATGTAGAAAGACAAACTTCCAAGGCGGCTGTTTTCTTTCATGTAGTTGTTTGTTTATTGTTGGCAAAATGTTGCTATGTAACCCGGGTTTTCTCACACTCAAGTTGCGGCTCCTCACCCTATGTGCCACCATGCCTGTTAAAATGTCCAGTTAAAGCAATAATCTTATGACCCGTGGAGGCACAAACCTGTAGTCTTAGTTCAGGAGACTGAACAGGGTAAATGATAGTTCAGGACAGCTAAAATTAAGCAAGATTCTCTCTGGGGGAGAGAATAAAGTTGGTACCTATGAAACCAGAGATTCAAACACGACGTAACATAAACAGCCTGAGGTATAAAAGGACTTTTATTTGCGGTATCCATGCTGGCAACTGCAAAAAATTTCAGCTGTCATATTTAGTTCTCCTCCAAGGCCTATGTGATAACGGCACCATGTTATTATAAAATACCAAAACAAATACCACTCTAATTTCTAATGAAGTATTGTCTACAATTAATTTACTATATACATTCACAGACACACAAGAAGTCCCATTAAAATGTATAGCCTATAGAATAATGTAACCTATATTCTACAGTATAAATGCAGAGGTTGAAAACAAAATTCAAAGACTGAAAGGTTTTTTAATTCTTCCTGAAATTAAACAAAACAAAACAAAAGAGCCACAAAAATTGACTCATCTAACATTTAATGATTGAAAACACACAAACTTTCCAAAGTTTGGGCGGGGAAGGGGGAAGGGGGCAGCGGGGATTGCCACATTGTTACAATTCTCCTCAACTCTTAGACTGTTCTTTCACATGTACTCTCCAAACTGTCATACATACTTTACAAAATGCCAACCGTGACGGACTACCGAGTGCACAGTTTTCAGTGTGTGTCTAGTGTGGACGGCAGGGAAACAAGGTAGAGAAGAGTATAGATCTTCAGCTTGATGCACAACAGTACGAAAGAAACATCTGACCGCTTGGTTCTCAGATCCACACATCCTTAAGGGAAGGCACGAGCCAGGAAGAAAGATGAAAGAGATCTTTAAAACGTATTCCTGGCCAAGCCTGGGGATGCATGCCTTAAATTTCAGCACCTGAGAGGCAGAAGCAGGCCTCTCTGTCTGTAGATTAAGGCCATCCTGGACGACAGTGAGATCTTATTTCAAAATCAAGCAAGTTATTTCAAAGATTTCACCAATCGAAATCAGTAAACTTAAGACTTTCACTTCCAGCTGGATGCAGTAACAAGACCATGATTTGCCCTGTATCTGAAACAACTAAAAACCCAGCAAAATACATAAACAGTAGGGTTCTGATAGTGAGTATCAAGCACACACTGATGAAGAGGGAGGAGAGCCCCGGTGGGCCTTGATGGTTCTCTCCAGAGTCCACTCAGAATAGTTTGTAGAGCTGAGGAACAATGGGCAGAGAACTAATCAGAATCAAACAGAAAGAATAAGGGCTCCATGATCAGCCCCTGCACGTGAGACAGTGAACGGCATCCAGAGAATGAGTCATCTTGGACTTCCTGTGAGTTTGGAAGAGTCATGAAAAGAAGGTAAACCCAAAATTTAGAAATTTAAGGGGTCCCAAGTACAAAACCAAACCAAAGCCAAGAGAAAAGTTCTACAATATAGCATAAGCAAATTTCCTGAAATGAGTTAACAAAGAAAAAGGCTTCAAAGTATAGATTTTTCGGTGGTTAAGGTTATAGAAGAAACAAAAATCAAGCATTTTTCAAGTTGTTAAAGATAGTAACCATGTCCAGGCGTGATGGCGCACGCCTTTAATCCCAGCACTGAGGGAGGCAGAGGCAGGCGGATCTCTGTGAGTTCGAGGCCAGCTGGTCTACAAAGTGAGTCCATGATAGTAACCATAAATTTCAAAAGGAAAGCCTAAGGAATAATGGTACAATACAAACAGTGGTTACAAATGGTACTAAAAAAATTTTTTGGTGTGTCTATATGTACATATGTGTTTGTGTAGAAATACTCATTTGAGCATATGTAGAAGACACGACAAACTCAAGGGTCAATCCTCACAAGCCACCAACTATGTTGGGAGGATTCCTCTCATGATTAGGACGGCCAGCTAGAGAATCCTAAGTTCCGCCTATCTCTACTTACCCAGCATTGAAAGTACGTACAAGCATGTGCCTCGGAGCCTCACTCTTATGTATGTTTTCATGGCTCAAACTCCGTTCTTCCTGCTTGTACAGCAAGCACTTTACCAACTGAGTCATAGCCCAATAAACTGTTCCTGTGTACCACATTACAATGGCGTCCTATCCATGAAGACATGGAGTCTGTCTGACCCATCTTTTAATCTGGGTTTGCCTAGACATCTTTCTTAGTAAGACAGATGCACTAAGGACTACAAAGTTCTGCTATGGTAGCACTTGCCTTTCTTGACATTTTTTGAAGCTTATTTAGTATATGAAGGTGCCGGGTCCAGCCTGCTGGGTGATGAAAGACATGTGATTTTTACTGTTCTGTAACTTCAACCAATTCCCAGGTGTCCTGCTAAATGACTACAGACACAACAGACCAGACAGACAAACTGCCAAGCCCAGAATCATGGGCTGCAGGAAGTGATGGCTTCTTAAACACTATCAAGCTCCTAGTTCATTCTGTTATACATAAAAGCAACCAATACAAAAGTAAGTTTATGTTACTTATTCCAGTGGCTTTCTGGTAGTAAAATGGCACAGGAAGCTTTTATAATATAAATGTTTTAGCCTCTAACTTTGAACTAACCAAATCTGTTTACTCTAGCTATAAAATCTTTTTTTTAAAATGATTTGGGTTTTTGTTAGTTTTGTTTTGATGTGCATTGGTGTTTTGCCTCCATGAATGGCTGTATGAGGATGCCAGATACCCTGGAACTGGAGTTACACAGAAAGTGGTGAGCTGCTATATGTGTGCTGGGAATTGAAACTGGGTCTTTTGGAAGAGCAGCCAGTGTTCTCAACGACTGAGCCATCTCACTAGCCCCTAATATAAAATTTTAATTACACCAAAGCAGAAAGAAAAAAGTTCTAGAAATGCACTCTCTATAATGCAATTCAGAGCTACATCCTGAAAAGTTAATTCTTTTGGATACAATGAATAAATAAATTTTACTTGCTTCTCCTTACATTTCTTAATGTAGTAGAGAATTTAAAATCAGGAAGACATATGCATAATGCTTTAAGAGATGTTTGGTGTAAACAAATAATAAAACTACTAGGCGGGAATCAGTTTTGACTCTCCTGACCAGTAACCATACGGATTTTTTTTTCTTCTATTAGTTTCTCACTCTATTAAAAGCTGAATTAAACGGTGTTTATGAGTTTAAAGACTTGGGGATACAGTTCAGTGGTAGAGCATTTGCCTAGTAGCTTCCAAGCATTGAGGCCCTAGATTCCATCTCAACCCTTTCACAAAATATATATATTGCATGCATACATGCATGCATACATAACTTACATATATATTTACCTCAACCAAAAAAAATCAGACATAACCGAAGTCAGTAAGTGGACCAGTCTGCTCTGTTCCACGGTGCTTCCTTGTTTCGTGTCTCATGCCTATCACACGACAACTATGCTGTTGCTTCTCCTGGCTAAGGGGGGGGATGGCTCCTTCTAAGTTATTAGCTAGGGAGGCCTCAGGGCCACCCCAATAACAGACTATTTCCATTGCTCCCAATTGCCCACTTTAACCAGATGGTAAGACTCTACCACTTAAGACACAATATACTTTGGTTGCAGGACAAAAAGAAATCAAATTGGAAGTGACACGAAAACTTCCCCCCAACAGCTAATTTTCATAGTGCCAGGAGGCACTACGTAGGCAGCTGGGGGAGAAAAGTCACCAGTATTATTATACAGAGGTGCATCTTGAATGCCAGGACTGACAAGATCCAGTTTCAATAATGGCGTGAACACGAGGGTAGCCAACTGCTCCCTGATCAGACCTGAGGCCTGCTCCATGAAAGAGAATGCATGCCCAGTACCAGCTCAGAGACCATGTGCCCCGAGGACGGTGGTGATGAGAACCTACTCTTGTTGATTTGCTAAATGGAAATGTGGTCAAACGCTGTCCTAAATCTTTCTGTTTATACCCACAGAGCAATACTGCTCTAATCCTTGGTCAGAGAAGCTTCTAAAAAGCAGGCAACAGTTAACGCAGATTCATGACTGATCAAAGTGCCCAGTTCTAAATCAAACACCCACACCATTCACTGCCCTCCCCAAACCAAGACCGAGGACCCTCATGGAAGAGGGGATAGATTGACGCAAGAGCAGGAGGGAGAGGAGTTTTGAACATGGTGTGCCCACTGTACAGAGGAGCTCAGTGCTCTACAGTTGACACAAGATCAAGCCAACAACATCACTCAATATTCCAGCAGGAAGTACGACAGGATTCAGGGGAGATGGGCTGGGGGTGGGACCGGACCTTGAAGTTAGGTATCCTGAGGGTAAATATAAACTCTGGTTGTATGCAATTGTCAAATACATATTTGTGTGTGTGAGAGTGTGTGTGTGTGTGTGTGTGTGTGTGTGTGTGTGTGTGTGTGTGTGTGTGTGTGTGTGTGTTCAAGACAGGATTTCTCTGTGTAGCCTTGGTTGTCCTGGACTTGCTTTGTAGGCTGGCCTAAAACTCACAGCAATCCACCTGCCTCCTCCCGAGTGCTGGGATTAAAGGTGTGCGCCACCACACCCAGCTTCAAATAAATAATTTTTTTAAAAGCCCCAAGGACTCTGTTTTATGACCATCTAATATTATTTAGCCTCAAACACACAAGGAGATATAGAAGTCAACCAATTAACCTACATCATAAATTTAAAGAGGTAGTGTAAATCCAGCTGGCTCAACCCCAACAATCCCATCACTCAGGAGGCTGAGATAGGAGACGGCTGCAAGGTTAAGGCTAAACTGCAGCTCTCTCAGAGTCATGAAGTTGCCCCTATCTCAAGGAAATAATTGGCTAATTAATTCAATGGCAAAGACAGCTCTCAAACAACAGGGTTTCTTTATTTCCCCTTTTGCAATCAATACTCTATAAATCTGGAAAGCATATCTTTTAGAGTATACTACACGTTAATACATACAATGAGGAAAGAAAGCTTTAAAAACTTACTTGATTACGGAGAAGAGAGTCCTAAAAAGCTGAATAAAAATTTCATTGCAATCTTCCAACTCAAAGCAGATGTTATATGATTTAACCCAAGCTAAATTCTTAAAACAATAAATAAAAATAATTGGTTAATCACATATACAAAAGCACACCAGTACAATTTAATTTTTACAACTAGAATTCTTTATAGCAAAGTCTACAAAGACTCATTGTACACAATTACAAGTCATTCTAATCTTTAAAGACATGACTAGTGCCATCAACTTTCTCAATTTAAAAAGTACTGAATAGCTATGAGTTATTACAAATATACATATAAGTATATAGAATTTTAGGAAGAGTAAAAATTCATTTATAGACTAGGAATAAAAGTAAAATGTCAAGCTGTTTTTTAAGTACTTTTTTAAGACAGGAGAAAACATATTTTCCTTATAAAATGCAGTGTCACGTTACATTGTAGTTATAAGAATTTGTAACAACATGGAATTATATTTATTAAATAAAGAATTATTTTTACCTCTAATAAATAAAAGTATCTATTAAACTGTGGACTCTTTGTATCTTCCAATCCTTTCAACTGTCTGGTAATAAAGAGAAATATGTCCTGTTAAATAAAAAAAAAAAAAGAAAGAAAATATATTAACTAAGACACTAACCAAGTGAACATCTACATCTACATAGAGGCATAGTTATATAAAATTATGAACTTCAATAAAGAAAGTCCTCCTTTATCTGAATGCTGTGAGGCAAAATATTCCATTATTTTAAATGACTGGAAAAAATTAGAACAAACAAAACAGTGTCCTTTGCAAGTAAAACTAAAGACGGTTACTTGTGCAGAGCCCTCTGGGTCTCCTCAATGAAGGGCATACATTCTTCACCTCACTGCAGTCTCCTCCAGAGAGGAGCGTCTGCCACTCGCTGTGTTTACCTTCATCAAGGCAAACTAAGAAACTTAATAAGTCTTTTCATTACTACTTCTGACGTGGGTTTGATTGTGATGTGTGACAACAAAGTTGTATGGAACAAACCCAAGGCATTGATCTGAGGGCTGATGACAGTGCTTTATTCCTTCATTTTCTTTAGACTTCTTCATTCAAAATAGCATTAGTGTGGCACAAAATAACTTGTTTTACTCTGATCCTCCTTACAGTGGACGCTTTTAATGTATTTTGTGCTTTTCCTTATATACATATATGATAAAACGTGTTCTATAAACAAGACATAGTAAAACATGAACAATAACCATGAAATAAACAATTATCAAGACTGTGAAAGGGGTCATTATTAAGTAAGTATGTCTTGAACGTAAAAACTAAGACACTCCTGCAGTTGCTTAGGTAAGAAAGGCAGCCACAAGTGACTCACAAGCAGATGCCACATGTCTCAAGAGGAATAAAGCATGACAGTGAGTTTCATCGTAGGCCTCGAAGCACTATCAAACTTAATTTATGGAATGCTATTTCTGGAATTTCCCACTTAATATTTTGGAGCATGGCTATCACAAGGGATTGAAATTATGGAAAGAGAAGCCAAAGGGATGGCAAGGCAATCCTAACTGTACTTAAAAGAAGACCTGGCTCAGCAGTAAAACCACTTGCTGCTCTTCTAGAGAAACTGAGTTAGGCTCTCAGCACCCACACCGGGTGGCTGACAACTACTTAGCAACTCATTTCAGAAGATCCAACACCCTCTTCCTATCTCCACAGGCATCCATATGCATGCAATGCACATAAACTCATGCGGGCACACACACATACACAAATAATAAATCTTTTTAAAAAGCAGTCCATGTTGGGTGGCGCAGGCCTTTGATCCCAGCACTTGGGAGGCAGAGGCAGGTAGATCTCCGTGAGTTCAAGGACAGTCTAGACTCCAGCCAGAGCTGTTACACAGAGAAACCCTGTCTCAAAAAAACAAAAATAAAACAGTAGTCCAAAGTTTACCATTTCCCCAAGAATTATTCAAAAATAGCATATAAAATCAGTTCAAACCAAGTGGTGGTAGCATACTCCTTTAATCCCAGCCTTTGGGAGGCAGATGCAGGCAGATTGCTGTGAATTCCAGGACATCCTGGTCTACAAAGTGAGTCCAGGACAGCCAAGGCTATACAGAGAGACCCTGTCTCAGTTTAAAAAAAAAAAAAGCAATACAGCAGACCACTTTAAAAATTATTTTGTTGGGCCTTTAATCCCAGAACTTAGGAGGCAGAAGCAGGCAAACCTCTGTGAGTTTGAGGTCAGCTTAGTCTATAAAGTGCATTCAGGACAGCTACACTCTGTTGAACAGAGAAATCCTGTCTCAAAAAAACAAATATATATATATGTTTTGAACAAAGATAGGAACACCAAAATAATCAGTTTTGAATATTTGATTGTCAGCATTTAATAACCTGTAAAGGGAAAAGTTTTTTGACTGGGTAATTCTAGTATATTACTGTTTTACAAAGTATCATTAAGCCACTATTTACCCAAATGGGCTTTTCTGGTGGACTAACAGGAAGATTAAATGTGAACAGACCGGCACAAGTTCTGATCTTTACCTTTCAAAGCCTCATTCTGCACTAGTTATTTCTGTAGATGATAAATAATATGAAACCTATGATCAAAACCTATATTCATATGACAAAAATAAAAGTAAAGTTTGTTTACCTTAAGTTTATCATGGGAAGTGTATGGAGCTTCTGGGGCATAGATTCGAAATATATCAGCCAGACAACATGCCACGAGAAGACGCACGTCTTTATTAGGGTTCCTGAGGAAAAACTCAGATGCGAGGTGCAAGGCTAATGGGAGATACTGTTGCTTTTCATCTTCTGAATCCTGATCCATATCCATAAAAGTTTTCACTACCATCTGTAAAAAAAAAAATTAATAATATCAACCTGTAATACTTAGTAATCAGTAAAGATGTCCCCCCTCCCCTTCCATGTGTACACCTGGGGAAGGAAGCTGGAGCTGGTGGCAGAGTACAGGGTTAGGGTTCATTCCCAACCACCACACCCACCAACACACATGCACACGCGCGCGCGCACACACACATACACACACTCACAGGCTGGAGCTAGTGGCAGAGTACAGGGGTTTGGGTTCATTCCCAACCACCACAAGCATGCAGCCCAACACCCACACCCACCAACACACGCACGCACGGGTGCGCACACACACACATACACACTCACCCTGAAAAAGGAACTGTAGTCATGAGAAGCATGGTCACAAAGAAGCCTACTTAAAAACCCAAGTACCAACTGTAGAGCACTCAGACACCTTATTTGTATTTGAAACAGAGTTTAAGAAAATTTTAAAACTCCATTCATGATCATATTGAATGAACTATTTATTTAGATGGGATCTTGCTGTCAGGGAATCAAGCTCTTGGCCTCAAGTAATCCTCAGATTCTCAAGCAGTTGAGATCAGAGGTAGGCATATGTCCACATGCTTGGACATATACTCAACAAATTTGGTATTTAGCATATTTCATGTCATTTTCATTTTATCATCAAAGTTGCAGTTTTTTCCTTTTCTTTCCCCCCCCCCCCTCTGAGACAGGGTCTCTCTGTGTAGCCTTGGCTGTTCCAGACTCACATTAT